>NW_020291904.1:0-514585 GCF_003184865.1 Aspergillus homomorphus CBS 101889
CCCCCGGCCCCAACTGTTCCTCGGTCCTCTTTTTCTGATCTGTTCCTCCGTGCCGCCCTACAATTCTCAAGACAGAGTGAATTACCAATCGCACAATGAGATCCCTTACCTGGTCTACCTGTCTGGCTTTGGCCGGCACCGTCCTCTCTCACGCTCATCACAACCATGACGAAGTCATCCCCGAGCAATTGCGCGAGGAGTTGCTGAAGAAATGGGACCAAGAGGTGTGAACCTGTCACCACTGGCTTTATTCTCTTAACCCAACTGATCCCAGTATAGTTCACCTTCTCTGGCATTGCCAGTTTCGCCCACATGAAGCCTGTCAAGTGTCTCGTCGAACCTGACGAGCGGTATGACATCGCCGTTATCGGTGCTCCATTCGACACGGCAGTCAGCTACAGACCAGGTACTCCTGACAGTTTCCTACACCACTCTACCCTCATAACGCCCACTTTCTAAACATTCCCAAACAACAGGCGCCCGTTTCGGTCCGCGCTCCATCCGCGCGGCCAGTGCCCGCCAAATGGCCGGAACCAGCTACAATACCCGCGCGGGAATTAACCCGTATCAATCGTGGGCAACTGTCAAAGACTGTGGCGACATCCCAATCACCCCGTTCGACAACGGCCTGGCTGAACGGCAGATGTATGAAGCCTTCCTGGAGCTGGGCTCTCGACCGGCCGTGACCCGCGCCTCCTCCACGCACGGCACGAAGGGCATCTCAGCCGGAAAGCCCAAGCTCGTCACGCTGGGAGGCGATCACAGCGTCGCCCTGCCTGCCCTGCGCGCCTTGTACCATATCTACCAGAAACCAATCACTGTGCTCCACTTCGACGCGCATCTCGATACTTGGAATCCTGTGCGGTACTCGGCCTACTGGCTTTCAGAGCAGTCGCACTTCAATCACGGCAGCTTCTTCCACAAGGCCAGCCGTGAGGGGTTGATTTGCAATGCAACCTCGGCACACGCGGGACTGCGCACACGGCTGACGGGCGTGGACGATAGTGATTACACCAACCCTGGTCCTGAGCAGGGCTTCATGCGCATCCATGCAGATGATATCGACGAGTTGGGCCCCATGGGCATCGTGGATCGGATCATCGAGCGCATTGGTCTTGACCCGGAACAACCGGTTTACCTGTCGGTTGACATTGATGTTCTAGATCCGGCGACTGCCCCAGGTACTGGTACACCCGAACCTGGTGGCTGGACGACCCGAGAGTTCATCCGGATCCTGCGCGGTATTGAGAAATTGAACATCGTTGGTGCAGACATTGTCGAGGTATCGCCTAGTTATGACAACAAGGGTGAGACCACGGCTCTGGCAGCGGCTCAGGTTGCTTTTGAAATCATCACCAGCATGGTCAAGGCTGGGGCAGGCGAGGATCTGGGCGGCTGGTACGGGCGCAAGAAACCCGAGGCCGTGATTGAGGTTGAGGTCGAGGTCGAGGACGTCGCAGTCGAGAAGGAGGTCAAAGACGAATTGTAAGATGCGATGCATGCGATGATGCTATATAATGAGTTAGTGAAGATGTTAGCAATATTATGCAGGTACATCCCAGCAATAACATGCCCCTCGGTCAATGGCTGAGCATCATATCCAACCAATCCTCTACATGTAACGCTATCTCGAATGATAGGGTGTGGGATATAACTTCGGTCATCACTATTGTATCTGTGTTATCTAGTCCAGGCCTCGTGAGAACTGTTGGTGTGAAAAATCGCACAGCAAATTGTGATATGCATGGTAACAGATTGAAGAATATGAAGGGGGAAAAGCACATTTCGAACCATCAGCCAGCCAAAAGACGCCTCGACTTCCAACGCCAGTAAGGACGATGAGAGTTTAGAAAAGAAGTGAAAGCGGGGGTGTAGAAGGAAGAGCTCTGAGAAGGCGGGAGGGAGATAAGATAGACAGTGGAAGGGAAATCGAATAAGCACGGAGAGATGGGTAAGGATAGTGGGAAGAGATCGGAGGGGTACGATTCGGGGCCAGTTGTACACGGCATCAATCGGGAGACGAGCTGATGGGCGATAGTGTAGTATATGTTGGTGACCCTGTTCTTGCTTGGGGAAGCCCTCAGCAGTTCCCCGGGTGCAACCGAGTCACGGCGGGTCTTGCACTCGGGTGTCATGGGCTGCGGGCTGCATGATGATATTCACTCAATGATCGGAGACAAAAACACACAAAAGTCTCAGGTCAGACGGTGGTCGAGTAAGCCAGCCCCTCCTCCGGATGAAAGTCCCAAAACTCCGTATTGTGAAATAAAGCAATCCGTTCCTCCAAAATCATACGACATGTCTGAGATGTCTTGACGACAGGTCTGCGATCTTCTGGCGCGTACCAGCCTGCGGTGTAGGAGACGTGATTGGTTTACAACACCACACATTTCTTAGACTTCTTTGGGGCCGGCTCAAGCGCGGCAACAATAGCCTTCAAGCGATCTGTCAGTATCGTCCAAGAACGTATCACAGGCGCCGGCAAGACAAACCTCATCAAAGACATCCTTGAGCTTGTATTGCGTCAAAGCAGAGCACTCCACATATTTCACAGCGCCCAACTCTTTTGCCATCCGGTCTCCGTCTTCCTTGCGAATGGGCTGCATCTTTTGGCGAGAAAGCTTTTCCCGAACAGCGGGATCATCGCGCAGATCGGTTTGAGTACCGACAATTAGGCAAGGCACACCGGGGCAGTGATGGTGGACCTCAGGAAACCATTTTTCGCGGACGTTCTCGAAGGAGGCGGGGGAAGTGACGGAGAAGCAGACCAGAAAGACATCGGTCTGGGGATAAGAAAGAGGACGGAGACGGTCGTAATCCTCCTGTCCAGCGGTATCAAAAAGGCCCAAGGTGTACGGTTCGTCGCCAATCCTAATGCGCAACCGAAGTCGCCTAGTCAGTTACCTGTTGCGAAAGAATTGTCGAGTTCATCGTTCTTGGAATCGGCCAAGGAAGGCAAGGAAAGGCGACGCGATCGAGGCCAAGATAGAGCGCAATTCGCAGGAAGCGTCTTGCGATGTCCGTCTCGCATAGGGAAAAAAAGGAGCCGACTTACATGACCGTGACAGCATAGTTATCGAAGACGGTAGGGACATATTCCGAGGGGAACTTGTTCGTTGTGTACGAAATTAACAAGCAGGTCTTGCCAACCGCACCGTCACCGACAACAACACACCTGCGAGTTGAGACAAAGGCGAGTAAGCAATTTGTTACGAAAAGAGCTTCGGATTCCAGTGCGCTTGAGAAAGGGGGCAAAAGTCGCAAGAGGGGGAAGCAACAGGGTAGATGGGGGGGGGTGGAGGGGAAGGACAGGGCGGGAGGAGAATCGTGGCGGGCAGAAAGGGATGGAGATGATAGCAGAACATACTTGATTGTGGCCACAACCATATTGTAAACCTAGGAATACCCAAGAAATTCACCAGAGAGACTGTGTTGACGCTCAGTTGAAGATTGTCGGAACCCGAGGGGAGGTGAACAGGAGAAAAGGTCGATGCGGTGAACAAGGGGGGGAGGACCGTGAGGGGGGGTGGAGGAAATTAGAATGAGAGAGTGATTAAAAGGGAGGGAGAAAGTTGAAATGGGGGGGAGAGGAGGAGGTCGTCGGGGACAAGGTGAGGCGGCTAAGATAGGACCGAGTAAGAGAACGCAGGAGGAGAGGGAAGGGGACAAGCCTAGGCAGAGAGATAGAGGTAGGAAGTTCACAAATGGAATGGATAGATGTGCTGAGTGTGGTGACGGCTTGACGGTGAAAGGATAGGAAGGGAGGGAGAACGGGGGGAGGGTGGAGGGAGGAGGGAGGGAGATGTGGATGGATTGGATGAGATGGGCTGGAGTTGGAGGGAGCCTGAGCCAGCCAATGTGGGAGACGGACGAGGGAAAGGAAAGCTGCAATGGGGCAACCCGCACCGTTAGTACTTTGTAGGTAAGGTAGGTTAGTTATCATGGATAGGTTTAGCTCCTGCTTTACCTAAAGTAGCTCAGTCAGTCAGTTTGAAGTAAACCTAGAGGAAAGCCGTCCATTACTACTAATTTCCAGCACTTAACTATCTACTCTTGTTTTTGTTCTACCCAACTTGCTCATCCCCTTTCTCTTTCCTTGACTCCCGAGTCCTGTTCTCTTCTTTCCTTAAGGTAATCTGGAACCCCCAGAATGATGAAACATAAGATTTGTCGGGGTCGGCGATCAAACCATCACATCAAAGACAGGGTCCAAAGTTAAAAGAATATGGCTGTACCAATATCTACAGACCTACAACAAAACATAGGAAATGAACAAGATCTTTGCAGTTGACGCACTGGTGATCAACGAGTCCAACCTCAAACCAAGACTCCTCAGTTTCGTGCTTAAGTTCACTTGTAGATGGTGCCGTCAAGGTTGGTGCCCTACAGACTAGTTCAGAGAGCTGTCGATCTGCGACATCAACACCCATGAGCTCATGTGTCAGATGATAATCAGTAATGCACGGGCGTTTGCGACGATGCTGGCAGTTAAAATGATAGGCTACAATCGATAATGCACAGATAGAGAAGCGAGAGGGATCACAGATTGAAGATCTATCTGACGGGCACCAAGGCGACCGGAGCCTTGAAACTTTGTCCGACGATGTAGGCAACAAGATGAAGCGGACAAAGAGTTGCTCCTCAAAAGAATCAAAGCATCTATATAGAGACTGATGGCTGTCTGCTGTAATCACACCAAGCAGCATCCATCAACCGAGGCGATCGATACGTGTAGACCTAAACCTAAAGTCAGGATCCTGTGCAATATGCTAATCTAACTCCTACCGAGGATTACCGTCACCCTGAACCAAACAGGCGAGACTGACAAGAAAAAATGGTCATGTCTGGTATGATATGGCAATCTGCCTGTAACACCAACCCTGACTGGACCAACCAAGCTCACCGCTCAGGCGGTTACACCTTTGGCTAGACCAGTCTTAGACAGATTTGTTATGCGCCGACGGAGAACAAATTATTGTGATTAACTGTAAGTAAAAAAAAAAAGGGCTCAGAGACACTGCTAGACACCACCTAGTAACAACGCTTACTCACAAATAAATAATTATATCAATATACTGTAACAGACGGCTATCTCTGGGCTTGATAAAGGGTACCACCCCAAATAAATCAATAATCCTTCCCTTCCTCCAGCATGTCTTCTGACAGTCTAAGTGAATCAGCAAATGCTAAGTTTCATGACTTCTCGCAATCCACCCCGGGATACTGACTGCTAACTCACTAGTGAACCAAGTATCTAATCAGCCTATCTATCGACATCACCCGTCGTGGCTTGACCCTCCCCGAGTCGCCGACGCTGCCATTGTTCTGACCCACTATGTTGAAATTTCTTTATTGAATTTTGAATATCACGCATATTTGTTGGCTCAGTGCTAAGTACAAGTATTCACATAGGTCGTCTAATCTAGTCATATCATCTATCTGAATCTCTCAAAAGAGAGAGGGAAAAAAAAAAGGCATATTCGTTCTGCTGGTGACCATTCATTTCTCACCTGTGCAGCTCAGGTTTCATAAATTCATGTACAATTGATGGCTGTGGACCAATCAAGGCTAGGGCAACAGCCTTGTCGGCCCCATCCACGGTACTGTGGTCAATCGATCGGTCAGGGCTGTCCAATGTGATGGCCGGGGGTCGGCTGCCTTTGGGGCCCCTAGTATGGTTGCCTCGCAGTGGCGCGCGGATCGACGGGAAAATGCTAAACGATGAGCATATTTTGCTGCTTCCCGTAGAGCGGTTTCGTAAACGTGTGTCTATATATACACAACAGTCAAGATGAAACATCTACGAGCACTCAGGTTTGTTTCGAGTGTGCCTCGCATTCAGGTTCATCCGCATCAGCTTCAGTGGCAACCGACTCGTGGTGCGGGGGTTCGCTCATCTGCACCCATTAGTCACATGGGCGCCAATGGTTTCATGGTGTTCATACCTTATCGAGCCGGTAGTTCGACATAAGAAGGCTCAGAGGGATTAATGGAATTGTTGCAATCAGCGCTAGGACCAGAAGCTTGTTCATCGTCTCCTGATAGGCTCGATTGATCGCCACTCGCGCGGGCGACCCCATAGGATAGGACAGTGCCTTGGTCAACTTTCCGAATATTTCACCCACGTCCGCCTTGGACTCATCGGGAAGGTACTGTTGCAGCTTGCGAGGAATGTGATGTGTCCAAATGGCGCCCGAGATGGCAGCTCCCACGGCACCACCCATTTCCATGGATGTGAGAAACATTGCCGTGGCGGCTGCAACATCTTGATGGCTGGCAGAGGCCTGAACACCCAGTTGGACAGGTACATTGAGAAGCCCACCGCCCGCACCAACTATCACCTGGGTCGCCAAAATCAAAGCGGGTGAGCTTCCCTCCCTGCGGTAGGTCAACATCAAAAAAATTCCAGAGATGTATATCAAGCAGCCGATAGTGACGTAGATGCGGTATCGTCGAGTATACTTGATCAATACTGACACTCCGAAGGCAGCAATAGTAGACGTGAAGGCAAATGTTTGAGTCACACGGCCCGCCGTGGCTACATCATAGTCCTGGACGACCTGGAGATAGGAATAAAGGTACGGCTGAACGGAGAAGTAAAATGCCACTTGAAGGTGTCAGTTGCGCCGGACATGAGCCCCGAACACCTTGCGGGAATCAACATACTGAAGTAGAAGAAAGCCAGGGTACACCCTGCAAGCGCAGTGCGCTGTTTGAGAAGATGTAGGGAAAGCAAGGGCTTGGGGGCCAAATTCTTCGAGCTTTCCCAGGCGGGCAGAGCGCAGAGACAGACTATTCCGACCACAATCATGGCGATAATGCTGTTGTTCTTCCACCCATTCCTGGAATTGGCGGCAAGCGTTAAGGGAACCAGAATCAATGTCACCGCCGCCGATAGCAAGATCAGGCCAAACATGTCAAGATCATACCAAGTGTGGCGAACGGCGGCAAAGAACCCACGTCGGTGAGTGCTCCTGGGCTTTATGAGGTTCAATCTCTTAGCCTTACGCTGATTCAACAAAAGTGAAAGCGCGAGAGGGAGAAACGAGGCCGGCAAAATAATCGACCACATGCCGTAACCCCAACGCCATGAAGTATGCTCAAGGACTGCATTTGCAATCGTTGGCCCGATCCAGACCGTCACCAAAAAGGGGAGCTCTGGCAAGAGTGCGAGCAGTGCACGGTTGAGTAAGCTACTGCTGTCGGCGATGAAAACTTGTTGCAATATCTGCAAGCCAGTCGAACCCGCAGAGTAAAATATTTGTGCGGACGCATAAGTCTGAACATTCGTTGATGCAGCCATTTGGATGTAACCTAGAACGTAGATCAAGATACTGACGCAGAAGGCCTCGAAGCGGCCAAACACATCAGCGACTTTGGCCATGGGTGGCTTGATGACAGCTGCAATAAAGGGTCAGTACTGGATGTACCTAACTCCAGAGAAGTTGTACCGACCATTGACCACATTCTGGACTACCAGAACGGTGGAGATCAGCGAATGCTTGCTGAAAGCGCTGGTGGCATATGCCGAGAGGGACATGACGGTTTGGCCCTCAAGTGAGGTACAGAATGCCATGAGGAATATACTTCAGCATGGTCAGTACAGTGCGCGCGGGAAGAACCTCAAAGTTTTCCCAATCGCCGGGGACACAAACCTGATATACGCTATGATCAAAGATCGCGTAGTCCATGTCAGATTGATTGCCTCGATCTTCCTAACACCTTCCTGTATAGACTCCCCCGAGGACTCTACATCGCTGTCATGTCCTCCTGCCTCATATCCTGCCTGGAGAAGATGTTCTCCTTCCTCATCGTTGTATTGTTCCATTTGGTCGATTGTGCCATATGAAACTTTCGAGCGGTAATCGAGTAAGGGCATCGCGGCTTTGCCGAGCGAAACGATGTATAGTCGAGTGGCGTGGTCAAACTATGGGCAAGGTCCATTTATTGCGACCGGTCGGTAAGGTCCTCGTTGATAGCTGTGAAGGCGAAGAGGAAACGTGAACAGCAGGCCAGGGTAGTATCAATGTTGAAGCACTGGACATCGAAGAGGAAACGTGGTTGACGACTCCCGGGAGGCTGCGTGGACGGGGAAGAGTATCTGCGACCTGAACCAGCCAGATCCCCCGACGAGAAAAAGCAATCAACTGGCGCCCAACGGAAAAGGGGTATTCCAACTAGAGCAGAGGCTAGGAACAAACACCGAGGAGGGGTATAGGTCGGAACGACAAAGCCAGCAAAATGGCGGACACTGTATCAAGATCAGACGGGTTTGGGTACCAGTCCTTCGTTAGGTGACCGGATGCCGAAAGTCAAAGTCAATACGCAGCGAAACGCGTGGATCGCCAGATCTGTGGTACTAGAGGAAGCACAAGGGGCTGAGCTCCAAGGCTGCCAGTCACAAGTGAGACGCTCACGATGATTCACACCACTGACCACGATCGACAGGCCGCACTTATGCAAATCGGTGTGGGAAGCCAGGAATTAGCCTATGGGCTGAACGCCCGTGGCCCAGAAGGGAAGTGTGGCACCAGTCGAGTTACTGCAGCAAATAGATACTTGGATGAGAAAATTCGATTCTTGCTTCTGTCCAGCACCAATCGCTGGGCTGGATACCGCCTGAGGTTGCCTGTCGGGCAAGTTGAGTGGTGACAAAAGCTTGTGCCTTGCGCCCCAGGCAGTCATTGACAGATACGGGGTTACACGGGAGGTCAACCAGAGGAGGAAGGGGTTAATGAAATATCGTCAAGACTCGGTAGGTACCCCTGGCCTTACTGCAGAGAAGGCTTCGACCGCAGGAGTTCACCCCAAAGAGGCGTGGTTTTGCGGAAGGTGAGTGGAATGAGAAGGAAGATAGTGTGGCAAGTGACCGGGATGTCGAATATTACGCAGTGTAAGAGAACATCAGATATGATAAGATCACCTGGTCCGGCGGTCGGACCGAACGGCAGGGTGAGGGGAAAAGCCGGGATCAGATGATGGTAGTCAGGATAATCGGTGGCCCGTCCTCATCCTGGGCTTGAGGATCTCAGGGAAAAGTTGGGCCCTAGTCACTTAATCTCCTTTTCACATTCCTATCCGACTCTCATGGTAAGAACCGCAATTTATACTACGCTGCAACGGGGATGGTGGTGCATGAATGTTTAGGCGGGCGAAGTCAACCTCTTTCTTCCCTGTCTGACCGCCTGGCTGGCTGACATTCTGCTTGGGCAAGCAAGAATGAAGGTGCACATCGCCGCTCCATCCGCTTCCGCCCCCTTGCAGGCGTGCAGACACAATAAACCTGTTTAGAATTGGTCTTATCGACCCCAAATCCTCTCTCAAGCAATGATGACTGGAATGCCGCGATACTCTCTGCATGACTCGCCCGCGTTGCCCAATCCCAGAAGATGTTATTGTCATTTCACCTCATGCGGCTTCGAGCCCTGATAAAGTGCTTAGCATAAATTTCCCCTCTTCCTCAGACCCATTCGAATCAAAGACTGAAGCCCGGACCCATTTCCTGATTGGGCTGAAGCAACACAAACCCGCCTGGGGAATAATGAATGACTCGGGAACAACCGCTCCGTCCATCCCAACCTGTCACAGGAGGCTGACCGTCTACCGCATCACCAACAGACCTAGCAGGACGAGTACGAGGGTCAGGAGTCGACATGCTCACGGATCATTTGCCAGCCATTGTAATATTTTATAAGTTCCGCTGAAGCCGCTGCGGTTGTAAGGAGATCTCCATGGTTCTCATTTGCTGTGGCGGTGGATGCAATTGTTCGAGCTACGCCGAACCTTAAAACAATCCACGCTTACATTAATGGCTACACAGATGGGGCCTCCGAGTCCGAATTTGCAAGACCCAATGTCGGGGGATATGGCTTGTGTCTGTACAACTTAAGTGTGGCATTTTATAGCGTGGCTCTAAAGGCGGCTCGGCGATTTTGGAATAACATTGATTTGGTAGATCTCGGCTCTTAATTCACGAATAGGGAGGATAGGAATAAATAGGGTTACAACTTGGAAAGCTCACCTTTACTCCACGATCCGCATGTGCCAAAACGCGCGTCTTCGGTTGGCGCAACAGCATCGTCCTCGTTTCCTCTGCTTGATTACTCATTCTACCCTGCCCAGTACAAACGCCCTCCGTACTCGTACACACAATTTTAAAGACATAAGAGCGCTTCTTGCTCATCCTCTTCGGTCATGTGACTTGGCTTTTCTGTCGAGCCAGCAGTCTCACATTGAGTTAGTGGCTTCACAACAAGACATATATTGTTAAATTGAGGTCGCTTTGCCTCCAGCATGTCCTCTAATGGCCCTCAACGATCGATTGGGATATCTCCCAACAGATGAATATTGAAGAGCGCCTTGGTAAGTGAGTCGCATATCTCACAAATTACTAGTAGCAAAAGAGCAACCAGCTTGGCGTCACGAACTCAAGCACGCAGACAGTGAGAGACTCATTTTACCTAGTGCCTATCACAGCGCATGCCGCAATGTGTCAGCACTGATTGCGACCAGTCGGACATATTCTCATCACACAGGCTCATCCAGCTACGAAAGTGGTATCTATTCGCTTGAGACAAACAACTATGGAAATCTGACCACGATGATTCGAGCAGGTATCACTAATTTTGTTGCATGCCTGGCAGCAATATTTGTGCCACCAAAAAGAAAAAAATTCAATCGGGTGTCTATAGACAAAATCAGGTTACATTAAATGAGAGGCCATAGCATGTCTATCACTCATTCAAGTCGATTATCAGATGACCGAAGTTGACGATCAACTCCTCTCCTTCGTTCGATGGTTTCGCAGCATAAAGTCCAAACCAGAAGTCCTGAACGTTTGTGTCTTCGAATACCCAGGTGACCTCTCGAAGGGGAGATTTTTGAACACCCTCGACTAAATAGATCCACAAGCTGTTATCCGACTCTCGGACAATCTCCAAGGTAGCTGCTCCGCCACCTGACGGTACGGGTTGCAGACTCCAGTCCGCCCAACGATCCTTGGCGACGATGCTCAGGTGCGGCCTGCCGTTGGCAAGCTCAATACCGGACTTGACCCATTTCCGGGTTCCGTCAACGCCATTGAGAACCAGGATCACGCCTCCCTGGTCGTACTTGTCTTTCCAGAGAGCATTGAAAGCAACCCTAGCCCGTTTGAATGACTTCACTGGGACACTCCGGTATAGGATGGGTGCGTTGAACGATTCTGTGGAAGGAGGCTTCGCCCAGATATCGGTTGAGGGGCTCGCTTTGATGGAGAATTCGGAGGGCAGGTTCCCGTCACCAGGGACCTTCTCGGAAGAGTTTGCAAATTTGAAATCGGTCATGATCGCCTGCGAGGTCGTATTCGTAACGCGCAGCGCTGAGTGAGGAGTGGTATGGTTGGGAAGTGTGAGATACGGGGGCAGTAGAAGAAGATAAGGTGTCTAGTACAGAGAGAGGTATTATGAGGAAACATGAATGAAGATAGCACAGTTGAAGTGAGATTTGGGAACCGCAATATGAATGAGGGACCGGAGAGCCATGGCCCAGGCCCTACGTCACTGGGGGATGAGCAGCTCCACCGTCCAGAAGACGCTGGGTCAAAGCTGGAGAAGCATCCCAAGGAATCATTACCCTCTGCGGTAACCTATGACAGCTATGACTCCATCTCCGGTGGGGTTATCGGAGCTGTCGGCGAAGATAGGAAGCATGGCAAACAACTTGCTGCATCAGCCAGAGTGGAAGACCCTGTAGGGCCATATGTGAACAGCCCAAGGCGGCAAGCATGCAATCGGCTCAACTCTTCGACCATTTGTATGGCTTGCAGAAGTCCGTAAACTTACTCAACATTGCAATCGAGCTGTAACTGTTGGATCGATGTTCCAACTCTTGGCGCAGAGGTTGGAGGTAATTACATAAGCGAAATCCGATAACTAACTCGAGGCTTTGCGTTGTCGATCGGTTAAGCACCTCGAAAATGGCAACCAGCGTCAACTCGATTGACGCTGATTAGGCACGACGTGTCCCGAAATGGGCTGATCGATGTTTCTCGCCTATCTGTGATGATTCTGTCTTCGTCATGTCTGCTCGTCTCCTTCATCCCGACGAGTATGAGCTAGAGACTCGCTCATCGGCGGATTCTCAGGAGAGCTTCAATCTCGATGAGGCCGACTTCGAATCGCAAGTGCCTCCGCGACCCAGACGGATCTTGCGAAGGATTCCCTTTTTCTCGAAACTCTTTTCGTCGACCTATTCTGGCTATCGTCGCCTGAAACCCTCGAGACCGCTCCTCTCGGTTTCAAGACGCCCTGGTTGCTACCGCCGCTTGCTTTTCCGCCGCTGGTGCTTTTACCTCCATGCAGTCGCAGGCATCATTCTTGCCCTAATCGTCCTAACGTCGATTTTCCGGCCCTCGTATACCCGGTTGCCGCCGCATTATTTGTCACTCCGGGACGCAGTGTCGCAATCGACCCAACCCGGCCGTGGAAATCCCCGCAATGAGAAAGTCTTCATTGCTGCGAGCTTGTACGACCGCGACGGAGGCTTGGCACAAGGGCATTGGGGAAATAGCGTGCTACGACTGATTGATCTGCTTGGACAAGACAATGTCTTCTTGAGCATCTATGAGAATGACAGCGGACCGGAGGGCGAGCGTGCGCTCCGTGGCCTGGAGGAACAGATCACGTGTAGGAAATCCATTGTATTCGAAGAACATCTGGATCTGGAATCTCTTCCAAAAGTCGTCGTTCCCGGTGGGTCAAAGAGAACGAAGCGCATAGAATACTTGGCTGAAGTCCGGAATCGAGCATTATGGCCTCTGAACGATGAGCATGAGGTGCAATACGACAGGCTTCTCTATCTGAATGATATCGCTTTTGACCCGGTCGACGCACTCCAGCTCTTGTTCTCCACCAATGTAGCCGACGATGGCATTTCTCACTATCGAGCCGCTTGTGCTATTGACTTCATCAACCCTTTCAAGTTTTATGACACTTACGCGACCCGGGATCTGCAAGGTTACAGCATGGGGCTTCCTTTCTACCCTTGGTTCTCGACCGCAGGCGAAGGCCAAAGCCGACAAGATGTTCTATCCGGAACAGATGCTGTGCGGGTCCGCAGTTGCTGGTCGGGCATGGTGGCTTTCGACGCCCGATTCTTCCAGGATTCTCAGGAAAATCGAGGCTACAAAGGAGTTCAGACTCCCGCTCGATTCCGTGCTTCACACGAAATGTTCTGGGAAGCATCTGAATGCTGCCTTATTCACGCCGACATCCAAGACCCTCAAACAAATGAAGATGATAGCGGCATATATCTCAACCCATATGTCCGTGTCGCCTACGATCACAGCACTCTGTCCTGGCTCGGTACGACGCGACGATTCGAGAGACTGTATTCTTTCATTCAGAATCTGGGTAATCACCTCGTTGGACTGCCGTGGTACAATTCTCGTCGAAATGAGGTTTCTGGACAGGCTGTACAGCAGAAGGTCTGGGTTCCAGACGGGAAGGAGAACGGGGGTGGCTCGTTTCAGACTCTCGACAGGGTCGCAGGTAACGACGGCTTCTGTGGACGCCCAGGACTCCAGGTTATTGTTGAGCATCGTAAGGAGGGACAAAAAGGGTGGGAAACCATCCCAATGCCATCCTGAAATTGTTCTCTTTCTTTAAGACGTCTGATTCTTCAGGGTAGCTAGATCGATCGATTAGCATTATTGGTATATGAGATACATAACTCTAATCGCAACATGTACTATTCCTGCCTTAGCTTGACTAGAGTAATCATTCACGGCACTCGATTTCGTGTTACTTGATATGCTATCATAAACCACCACCGCATGACTCCGCGTTTGCTCACATGTGGGTTCCCGTGCGAAAGCCTCGTCTTCCCCTTTGCAGCAGTCAAGAGAACATTCACACAGGTCACTAGGCTCCTTCTGAAAACACTATCAGGAGCTTTCGGGGAACCTGTCGTAGTTTGTATACCAATCACATGGCCTTCCGGTGGAAACACTACTGACTTCAGTCTCACTCTTTCGTCCACCAACCGCGTAACATTTTGGTGATCATAGCTTCTTCTCTTGTGAAGATGCCCCCAAAATCCTCCTCCCTCTTGCCTTCAGTGAATCGCTACTCCCCTGGAGACATGCAGTTCGCCAACCGTGTCACAGGTGTTATCTACGGGGTGATAGACTCTCTTATGGACCGGGTGGCCATAGCCAGTCTGGAGGACAGCCGCCATGCCCCTAAGGCTGCAAACTGGAAGGCAGTGAAGACTTCTCGTCCCCGTCCGGTCTGGCCAACTTCCTGTCCTCTTCTATCTCCTTCTCCTCCTCTTCCTTCTTGTTCGTCGTCTCCTTTCCAACCTTCCAAAATTCCCAGTATTCGGGCTTCCAAAGCCAGTTCCCGTTTGTTCCCTCAATCGGGGCGTGTTTCTGTAAACTGACAGTCGTACTGTCAACAGCAGGCTTCTCCACTCTCACCTGGCAACCAGGAAGCTCAACTCGTCGCTTCTGTCAACACTCTCAACACGTCTCCTGTTGCTTCGGCCTCATCCTTAACACCGCCCACGTCGCGTTCCCATTCGACCAAACCCCTGAACACGTCCTCGAGCTTGTTTACCCAGCATAATCCTCATATCAGGACAGACAACACAACTGCTGAAATGTATTCCGTCGCCGACGTGGACGATACCGCCGGCTTCATGGCTGCTGCGCGCGCCTGGAAGCCGGAGAGAGAATACTTCACAACATCCTCTCAGGCTGAAGAAGCATCTGGCGATAAGGATGGCCTTGAAGATAACTCTGGTGATGCTTTTGCCCAGGACTACAACGCGAGTGCTGGCACTGACGACTTTGGTAAGTCACTCTCAACCTCAGTATGAGAGCCATATATGCTGAAATCTCTTTCTATGTTTAGCTGGCACCCCAGGTGACGATGCTTTCGATGGATTCGCTCCCCCCAAGTCCGATGCTGGTGATCTTGAAGCAGGATCCGAGATCCCGGAGGCAGCCACAGGTTGGGGCGGGGCTAGTGACACCGTGAAGCAGCGTGTTACTGTTGCCACTGTCAGCTGGCCCGTTACTCAGTCTCCCACGGAGGAAGATCGCGAGAATCTTACTACCTTTAATTCTTGGGGTACTCCGGCTGCTCGGGACAAGCCCGGTACTACCTGCCCCCCACTACTTATGACTGACATGCAGACTAATACATCACGCTCAGCTGCTCGCACTCGTCGTATCATCATCAAGGGTCTTCCCGCTGCCTGGTGTAGCCCTGCTAAGGTTCTGTCACTTATGCACGGTGGAGTTATCGACAGCATTAATATCACTCCCACTGGCACCGCCCACATCTTGTTCTGTGAAGCCGACGCGTGCAAGGCGTTCTATGACAAGTATCCCAACGGCATCGGCCTGAATCGGGACAGAAAGATCACTGTGTTCGTTGAGTTGGGACAGGAGGTCGATGTCATCAGCTCCAGCCTTGAATTCAATCTCTCCGTTGGGGCTACTCGTGCCGTCCGGGTTGTTGGTGCTCACATGAACGTCAGTATGCAGCAGCTGGTCAAGTTGGCTACTTCCAAGAACGGAAAGCTGGAGAAGATCATTGACACCTACGTGCCTGGCGAAGTACGTTGTTTTACTTCAACATGTAATACGTCGACTAACTGTCAACTCAGGCTCGTAGCATCGTGTTTCGTTTCTGCAGTATCGACGACGCTGTCCGCTTCCGTGCCGCATTCGTTCGCGAGACTGAGTATGAGCAGTGCAATATTCAGTATGCGACTGACCCGTAAGTCATTCTACCCGTGATACTATGCCTGTGCTGAACTGATGATCTATAGCTGCGAGGTCGCGACGGGCTACCATGCGGACTAGGTGTCTGGGTGTTGTGTGCTTATGGGTCCAGAAAATCATGATCGTGAATCTACTTTGATACACGCGTCATCTCAAAACCTCACCATGTGTCCCAGGAAATTTTTATTTTGTCATGTTGTAAATCAGGATGTTTTCATCCGCTAATCGCCCAATTCATTAATGCAAGCGCCATCTGTGCACCTATCTTGTATGTCGCATCGAGAAGTAAGCCTTAACCTAATTCGAGCAGAGGAGGTATCGAAGTCGTCTTGTAGCAACTTGTTCAATCTAACCCGCTCTTCCAAGGCTCCTATTCATTGATCCTAGAGAGGTACCTCCATCCCGCAAGTCATGTAGAACTTCTGAAAGTATATATCGGGCACCACCTCCTCCAATCCTCATCAAATTTCTATCACAACCGAACCAAGGCAACACCCACGAATTCCCTACATGCGTCTCCTGATTATTCCCTGAGTCCCCCCTTGAAAACACCTCGACCATACTGAATGCCAGACGCAAACTCCATCCCGAAACCCAACGTCTCGCCATGACGAGGTCCAGACGCTTACAATACGATATACGATACCGGAGCTGACAATACCACCCGAGACCTTACCAAGCCATACATACATACATACATACATACATACATACATACGCCGCAGTTTACCGGGATGGAGACGCTCCTCAAAGTCCAAGTCCGAGACCTCCACCCCGGGCAGTTCGGAGTTGACAGACACACTCCACCCACATAATCCAGCACAGGGCCAAATAAGCAAAGCAAAGCTGGCAGGCAGTCCTTCCAGAGGCCCTACCGATTCGTTCAAATTACTCGTACACATCTATATACGGTCCCATCATACGCGTATCGCTGACTTTCCTTCCTTCAAAAACCACCTGGAAGAGGAGGTACGGTAAGTATTACATACGTAGTGATTGCTATGGCTAATCTACACCTACAGAGAGTGCAAGGTTCGGCGTTTGTGGTAGTTAAGGTGGATACTGGTCAGTCAGTGAGAAGTGTGGTTTCACCGACGGGCGGAGTTAACGACCGTAAAAAAAAAACAAAAAAGCTCGGACAGTCCGCCTTTTTCGCACGCACGAGATGTGAAAAAGGAACTCAGTAGGCCGGGGAGGGGGGGGGGGGGGGGGGGGGGGGGGCCTGAGTGGGCTCTTATCCATCATCCATGGTCCCATCTGACGGACGGGAATTCTAACACCCGAACAGCCTTGAAAAGTGGTTTCCACGGTTCAATCAGAAAGCTTCCTTTCCTTCCTACTATGGGATTTTGTTTTTTTGGGGAGAGGTCCGAGATCCGACCGGCGGCGATGGCGGCGACGGGTGGGCGGGCGGAGGAGATGGAACAGTTTTGGGGGTTAGAAGGGAAAGGGAAGGAAGAAAGAAAAACAGAAAAAGAAAAAACAAGGAGGAATCAATGAATGAAATGGCATCGACTAGAAGCTAAGATTATTTTTCCTTTTCTCTTTTCGCTGATTGGATTCGCTATGGTGCTTACACATGCTTGACTCATTCACAAGGGGGAAATTCTTATTTCGATATTTCTTCTTGATAAGGACGGGGTTTATATCAAATCAAACCTTCTATCCCAAGCCTCTCGGAAGCACACAATAAGGAAACGCGTCAAGAACCGGCAAAGGCAAGAAGACCGAAAGAGTAGAATGGAGAACAATCCGAAAATGTAGTTATCTTGCGGTTCTCTGGTGAAGGTGGTGGTGGCTCAACAGCGTCGCGTCCCAAGGAGGTTAATCTAGTCCGATCCCCGGTCAACCCCCGGTAAAGTGGCTACCTGGCACAGTGGCACCTATTGTACAAGTTAAGCAGAGCACCACTTACTCCCTACGGGGTACTACTGGACTTATCTGGAAGTACCGATGGTTGTCGTCCTCGGTTAGGTCTACCTTACTTGGCCATGGTGAGTCGGTGACCGACCGAAAAGAACCTTTTTGCCTGCCTCGCTAGAATGGAGAAATCAGGCATGGATTCTCCGGCACTCACTAACAGGCAGACAGAGTTTTGAGCGATGCCAAGCGTATCTTTCTCTCTCAGTTTTTCCCTCTTCTCTTTCCTTTTTTTTTTTTTTTTTTTTTTTTTTTTTTTCCCTTTTTTTTTTTTTTTTTTTTTTTTTTTTTTTTTTTTTTTTCCCGGCATGCTTCTATTTCTTTTTGTCATTTCTCCGGAAACTGGTAGTAGCCGAAGATTAATTCAAGGTTAGCACGTTAGTGGTCGTAGTCGGAGGGAAGGGTACTCTAATCTCGGGGCCATTTCACATCTGACGGGCGCTTGCTTGATCTGCTGCTAACAACCTTACCAAATCTGTGTAGGGTCGCAGCTTCGTTTGCGTTGCACTCATGCATCGGTGAATACTAGACAGTCCTGTCAGCCTAGGCACTTGCGGAGGCTAGTCGGCTCCATCGACGGAGATCATTATGGTGACTGGCCTGCCCGTCTGGCGCCAGATCTCTCTGAGTAAGGGCTAATGTAGTCACCAACGTAATCTACCCAGTCCTACCAGATGAGGTAAATGCATGCTATCACGACGCATGTCTACCGACTTTAGTCAGTGCGGGTTTGAAGGGGCTCCACCAGAGTGGCAGTGATGGAAAATGACAGACGAAGTACGGCAGCCTGGTGGTCGTAGTGATGAATTCAATCGAGGTGGTAATGGCTCATAAGAAACTTTAGTAGTACTGAAATCGACTCTGATTCGAAAGAGACTGGAACCACATAGGGTCAGAGACCGAGTGACCGACCATACACTTCAACCACACTTAAACTGCAACAAGGCGCGGATAAGGCAGGCCGAGATCCGGTCGAGGGACGGCTCCAACACTAAGCTATCATTGGAGTGGATACTGTGCGGAGATCGCCGACGATGAGGAACAAAGATAGTTTCCTTGTCCCTCTCTGCCAGTGGGGTCGGTTCTGAAAGCCTGACGATCGCGACCGGAGTAGTAACGGACTCAGGAAGAGCGTTGCTAATAATCCTTGATCTATTAATCTACTGTACCAAGATGACCGGCTTCGTCGACCGTCCATGGTTGTGTAGTGAACCGCTGGCGGTTACTTGAATGGGAATTCAGCGGACAATGTTGCTTGTCATGGCGTTTGCGACAAGGTGGGAAGGCAACGTGAGCAAACTAGTCGGTAGGCTAAGTTAGACAAGCAAGTTTAAGAGGTGGCATCTGCACGACTGACTCTCAGCCCCATCTAGTCCACTGAACTTGGTTAGAAGGACGGAGTAAGCCTCTGTGAGCGTGCCGTATACCCCGTTCAACGATCACCGTGATGGGAATCGCTATGAGGTCCGTCTGCTTTTGTGGCCCAGGAGGGTTTCGTATGGATTCAAGGGAGGAAAAGGAAGTAGGATAGCAGAATTATCCCGGGGATGAGGGAATTTCAGCTGCCTCCGCTTGTGTGCGGCCCAAGAATTGGATCCGGCGAGGAGGCAGGTCACCGGTTGAGACTAGCAGCGAGGAGAATGCACCAACGGACCCGACAGTTTGGTTGAGGGTGTGATAGTTGGGCATTAGTAGGCAGCCATGAGCGTTTTCCGTCTAGCTGAGGGGTTTCTGTTTTCTGGGTAGAGTGGATAGTCAAGAATCCTTGCAAGTGAGGCAATTGGCTTCTTAGCGAGCGCGGAAATCTCGCGAGGTTGGATGTCTGTCACTCCTTGAGGCACGGTAGGGAGGGAAGTACCACGAATGTACGATGAAGCCTCGAGTTGTGAGCAAAAAGCACTGACTCAGCCGGATCAAGATGGTTAGGCAAATCTTCAGTCTGTTTTAAGGTACAGAAGTAAGCTTACCTCTGGGTGCGTGCCTTCCCGTAGCCTCCTCCCATGAAGGGTTGTGCGATGGGGGGAGGAGAGAGGGGAAAAGGGGGGGGGAGGAGAAATGAAGGGTTGTGGCCCATATGGGAGGGGGGAAAGTGGAAGGTGGGTGTTGTGGAGGCACTCGAAGGGGCGGGCTACTTCCAAAGGTGTACTAGTCTAAAGGGGGGCCGCGCCTCTACTTCTCCCTAGTCCACAGTGACTCTGCGCCAGCTCTCTCATCAGTTAGTGCTACTCAAGTACCTAGGGACTAGGGATACTGATCGATCTCACTTGCCGGTGTCGATCGAACGGCCGTCAGTCTCAGAATGATGATACAATATCCATGATGTAGATTACAGAATCATACAGTACAGTACAATGCGATGGTGTGGTACGGTTTGCAAATAGATGACATGACAAGTATTGCTGTTTTTCTGGATGGCATGGCGTGCATTGGCGGCGGGGCCACCGCCATTTTTCTGTCACTGTGTCATCTCGCTCTCTCGCTCGCTTGCGCTTCAACTCTGATTGAGCGAGGCTGTTGTTGTCGACGTAAGGTCGCCATTCCTTCCTTGAGGCACAAGCACTTCATTGGCCTGTTACTGGTGTCATCTGAGGTTAAATTGGTGGCCAACTCGGCATGACTCGAGGGTGGCACGGCCATGTCGAACCAGACAACCTCAATAATAAACTCGCTAGGTTTGCGACGTTGGCTTACGTATCACACTACCTTTCGATTGGCAGCATGGTCTCGAACCAAGGTAGCTGAGCTACTTGCTAAGCGCCGGACTTTGTGGAGGTTAGTATGGTGTTTTCTTTTTTCCCACAGGTTAGAGCACCTGATGGGGGACCGGGACTCATGCACAGCGACTGTGCCGCATGTCATATCGGGAGAGGAGGCGGACACGCAGGCGGAACGTTAATCTATTGGTTATGTTGTGGAGTCTATGTGATGCACGATAGACTGACTCCCCCGGCCACTCATTTCGCAATGATATTGGTCTCTACCAGTGTCTGTTCTTGCTTAAAAATCAAGCACATCGCTGCTAGCCTTTCATCATGATTAGGGCGGTTGAGATGGGGATCCGAAAACAAAGTAAAATCTAGTTAGTTGCCTTGCGGCAAGGCTTGAAATAGAATCTTCTCCTTGTCGCTCAGTAGGGAAGAAAGCACAAGGCTAACGGATATAATTCCATCAGCCGTGCTATGTAGCCACGGTCAGGGGTCCGGACCGTCACTAACTGCAGCGGCGGAGAAAAGACTCCGTTTGAGGCGATTCGCCCCACGTGCACCGCAGCGGCAATGGAAGCCGATCCCGAGAGCGATACGACCTCAACTCAGGACTATTCCTGTAGACAGATCGAAGAAATGTTAGTAGAGAGCAGTATTGACGTCGTTGTTGTCGTTGTAGTCCTCGTTCTTCCCGCAGCTGACATTATTCTGCCCCAAATGAGGACGATTAGTGTGGGCTCAGGGACTTGAAGTTGACGACCAGACCAACGAAAGGTGATCTTGTCCTCTGACTCAGTGACTCCTGGGCGAACTATCCAATTGATAGCTTGACCTTTTCATAGTTCCTCGATCCTTCAAGAATCCACCACTGAGCCATGTTAGCTGGCTGTAACAGATGGGAATGAAGAACAAAGAAGAAAATCATTCGTCCGTGATCGATCATCCATCGATGATTGGTAAGACAGCCAACCAGTATCCTGATTGTGTCAGGCTCTGGCGTTCTTTTGGGAAAACCTCTCTTCCAAGAACTCTATATCTGATGATATAATCTGGGCCGGGTAATTATTGAAGAAGATTCCAGTCACGTCACCGAAAACTGCAGTTCTTTGTTCCCCTGTGCGGCGCATGATTCCACCGGAACCAAATAACAAGGGACAAGGCCCTGGCCATGGTCCCATGGCTCAGGCCCGCTCCATACCCACATTGGTAAAGCTAAAGTGGCGTTACCTGACTAGAACTGTGTGCCACGGATCCTGAAGATCAAACGTGGTGAACGTGGTCGGAGAAGAAATGAAAGGTCATGCCGTGGAAATCGACCTGGGGCTTGCCGCAGCGCAGAACCAACGAAGGATTCATCGCCCGGTTCGCTGCCGTGGGTATGAGGAGCATGAAGGATTCCGTAAATTTCAAGGGAAATAGTGTGATGACGCCAAGAGCTTCTAGCGTCACTGCTCCTCGATGAACTAGAAACTCATTTGTGGCGTGCCAGGATCCCATCTAAAAACGAACCGACAACAAGCGCATGGAAGAAAAGGAGGGGAGGAGGGAGGTAGAAAGCTGATGTTGATAGTAGGATGTATGATGAAAGGATCGGCATGCAGTAAATGAAAGTGCCCTGCGAGCATACTGTTCGCAGCTCAAGTGACCTACCGGTACACATGCGACCAGGTGGGATCGGATCGTAGCATGTCCCCCGATGATGCGACCGATTCATCGGCCGGTTTAAAACTGTGAGCTCTGGCCACATGACCGCAGTATTAATATGTTTATTATGGTTAGTGTTCTCGATAATATTCTTATCATCTTCTCAATTTGGGTAGGGGCAGAAGGACGGAGGAGAATCCTGCAGCATCTTAGACCCGGGCTTACCGGTATACAGGGCATAGGGACTCAGAGATTTCTCAAAGATGAGTTCTAGCAGACATCCTATTGGTGCGACGAAGGAGGATTCAGCCCCGTTGCGATAGGCCTCTCAATTTGACGGCTGAAGTAGACTGAGATCTCTGCAATGCCGGACTTGAGTCAAGTCAACATCTTCCTCTAGACAGTATCAGTCACTCCCTATGCTCTACATTAAGTCGCTAGAGAAGTTAAACCATGCAGTATGCAGTCCTCAGCATCACTATTGACTGAGAACTGACACATCCAACGCCTTTGTGCAGAGATGAGGCATCATGATCGTAAAGGAACGATGGCAAAGCCGATTATTCAACACTAAGATTGGGACCTTGGCGCGCATTCTTTGCATTTCCAGCTCGAGGGGCTCTGATGGATCAAATTCATTGCCGTCTCTTGAAGTCTCACCCTTACCGAAAGGAACGTGTTGCCTTACTTTGCTGTAGGCCGACCGAGCCCACTGGCCAACTATTATAAAGGCCCTGCTACGGAGACAGAAAATTCCTGCTGAGTATCCAATGAAGCCATCTACCTGGCTTTTCATCTGGCTTGGAGGATGTGCAACAGAAGAGGTGGAATCGTACTTGCAGATGCAGAACGATGTGGGCTCATCGATCGTTGCATTGCTCTCAGATCCTGTCATTAGAAGTGAAGAAGGTGCCCTGAATTAAGGGGAATGAGGGGCCAACTAATGGAACAGAAATCAAGGCCCTCGAGGCTCATGCTGCTGAAGCAGAAGCTGATCTTCTCGAGTACGTGTCACCGAGTACTGGCCGTTCCTGGTCAATGGTGATGATAAGACGAGTCCACAATAACTGGTTTATGAGTGTCTTCTACGCCAGCATGCGGTTTCCAAGGGTTGACGATTCCTGACGGATCGCTCCTGCTGCGGCTCCGTCGGCATTCGATGAGTGGTAATGGTGGCTGAAGCCATCCCGGACAGGGTCAAAACCGATTTTCTGGAAGGAAGAAGGAGAAAAAGCTTGGGGAAGAAGACTTTCGGGGTCTACGAGGCATACCTACCACGATAGATCTGCTTATGATTCATGCCTTCGGAGGTAGGCAAAACTCGATTTCGACTCCCAGATGTCGCACCACCATGATCTAATGATATCACGGTAATTTGTTTCTTAGAATTGTTCCGTCCAGTCGAGGCCATGAGCGTGACAGGATCGACAGCTGGGTCTTCCAAGAACGCCCGGCACCAAATTTCAACGCTACCACTCAGGTAAGGATGAACCTAAACGGTCCTTGAGGGTCGCCGTGCCTTAATGATCGGAGAACACTCTAGCTCGCTTGCAGGTCGGCTAGTGTCCTCACCATCGCGGGACTCGTTTCAGCTTTTAAGACAAAAGTCCAGAAATTAGCTGGAGCACAGCGGGACTCCATCCTGGTGTAGTTGATCCGTAAGTAGTGGCATTAATAGTGCACTGTAGTGTGGTACTAAGTGGCCTTAGGGGGATCCATCGGTACCGCGGCAATGCCAACAGCTTCCGCGCGAGACCGTGTCAATTGGCAAAGAGCCGCAAACGTTGCGCATTCTAGGTCGGTTCTAGGTAATGGTCCTAATCAATCCTATGAGCAACGGAGGCATACCTAAGGTTGCGCTAGGTAGATTCCCTTTTAGGAGACTTTCTTTTATTCGGGTGTCACATTTGGAACGCACCTGGCAAAGAAACATACCCCTACTGACTGGTACCTCGGCAGTAGAGAGTCGTCGCAGGGAAGAGTCTCGATTGCTGCTGCATCTGATTACGAGTCAGTGCTCTGTCTCCCATACCTCAATTCGCCGCTGGAAGCCAACCCCTGTCGAAGCAGTTTCTTTGTGCTCACCCTGGTCCAGTGGTACTGGAATGAAGGTACCCACCACCGAACAACGCATCGCTGTCTTCGACCACCAACCAGACTGGACTCCCATGCCCCCAATACTGCCTGAAGGCGTCATCACTGTAAACAAGCTGTTTTGATAGGTGTAAATCCTTAACGTCCTTGACCAGGGACACTCACGTGATCAAACACATCTGCGGGTAGGCGTGATGAGAACCAGGGGGAGTACTAAGGCTACCTTTAGACTTTTGTGTCAAAGATGGCACATGTAAATTTTAGTTGGAATGGCGTAGAGCGAGCGGATAAAGTACCGATGGTTTCGTCTTGCTTCTCAAGCAATTGTATGAACTGTGTGTAGTACCCGCTGTACATACCACATCTACTTACCCGAGTCAATCCTGCCGATGTGAAAGAGAGATCTACAATAGGCACAAGACAGCGGACGATCATCCGCGCGATTCAAGTCTCTGGCTGTGGAATTGCGGGAAGGAAGGGGAGAGGAAGGCCAATATCTCCGCGGAAGCATTGACGTGTTGTCTGGTCTAGACACGGGCGCAACATTGAATTGCTGTATGTAGCAAGGCAGGTATGCAGTATACACGCGTTGACTGTACTGTAAGTAGGACCAATAATGTGGGCGACAAAACAGGCAATTAGCCGACTATTCTGCGGCGAAGTCATATTAGATAGCGTGCAGGTCCGAATGAACAAGGGCCCGAGCAAGTAACCATCCTTACCCACCCTTGGCCCTTGAAGGAGAAAGGAGGGGGAGAGCTTCCTCGCAGTAGGGTACAACGGGATTGGAGCCTGCGCAAGTTGACTGTGCCGTAAACATGGTCGATGTTGTCTAACCAATCTGGTCTCAAGACCGACTTCTCCAGTTATATTGATCATACTCCATCGTCGTCATCTTCGCGTCAGTGATACTGTGTAATTGAAAACAAAGGTAATCTTGCAAAAAATGTTGTAGCTGTTTAGGAATGGTATGGCTGCAGTCTCTCCACTTGGTGAGCTTTCGGCTCCGGACATCGCCCTGACGAGTACTCAGCAAAACAACTGCGATTAGTTCCAACGAGAATTCGCTAACGAAGTTGAAGTAAGCAGTATAGGAAATCGAGAATATACGACAATGCCAAGAGAAGAGGAGACAGGTCTCTGAAGAAGCGAAAGAACCGAGGGAATTAGTTACCGAGTAGTTAGTTAGTTACTACAGTAGTTGGTTATTGCAGTTGCGGGTGACATTAATGCATTTCAGCTCTGTCAGTCAGGGCCGCCGCCCCTCCATCTCTCTTCCCTCTCTCAGTCTCTGTCTCGGCCCTAACCCAAACGACAACCACACGCGGAGGTACCGCTCCGACCGTCCAGAATACCTTCCACCTGGACACCTGATTTGCTGGCTCGTCTAAAAAGAACCCGGAGTTGATCGGTGCCACAGCCGACTCGTGGAGATAGTAGTGACACCATAGGTAATCTGAGTGCAGCCTCTGTCTTCAGTCGTGCACTGTGCCTGTTGTTATCTGTTGTGGGCTGTGTTGGGGCGTGGTAAACTTCTTCCTTTCGTTATTGTTTAGAACAAACAAATTGCTACGTATCAGGGTATCAGGTACAGTACAATGTATGGCTTGCTGCAAGGTTTGGAAGGGATCTTATGCTTCCGCAAAGTCAAATGTATCTCTCTCTCACTTTTTCGTTTTCTTCCTTCTTGTCTCCCCCACCGCCCCTTCCTTTCCATATAAGATTCTACCCCTCTGCAGACCCCATTGGTTTCTATACATCTGCAAAGCATTCGAAATCATGCTCGGCGTCTCAAAGTCTAAGAGTGCGAATTTGCTGTCAAAACTTGGACTCCAGCCGACAACCACCCACTCATTCCTGACTGTTTACCTAGACGGGTCTAGTAGCACTGTTCGGTTCCCCATGGATGAATATTGCTTTTGCCAATCGTTGCATTCATAGGCTTGACAGACAGCGCTAGTCGCTCGCTGAAGAAGATTGACAAATCACTCCAGGTTTCTTCTCTCACAGCTACCCTTGGCCATCCTATAATAAGCTCCACTAGCCTTTTGTCTCTTTTTTTCTTGCCTGAAGTATCTCTCTTAATCGTCCGATATGTTGTTGTTTTCCTAGCTAACTCTATGGATGAGGAATGATAGGTGGTTACCGATCATGGAAGGAGACTCTGTACCCAAGATGATGTCGAGATT
The DNA here is from genome assembly GCF_003184865.1 of Aspergillus homomorphus CBS 101889. Lineage (NCBI taxonomy): Eukaryota > Fungi > Ascomycota > Eurotiomycetes > Eurotiales > Aspergillaceae > Aspergillus > Aspergillus homomorphus. The sequence goes on from NW_020291904.1 coordinate 26,325, forward strand.
TCTGGTAAGAGGGGTGGGTTCCCTTGTGTACAGCACTCTGCCGTTATCATGCATATCAGCTTCAGACTTGGGGCACGTGAAAAACCGGCCATATTCCCTGCTCCTCCCAAATAGACCAACAAGGAGGGTAGTGGGACATGAGCTCATTCCGTTTCATGACAACTGTGAGGGGAAGTGATAAGTGATCGGCTCACCTTTGCAGAAATGTGTTGGCAAACTCTGCAGATTGGTATCTTGACCGTAGTACAGAGTACCTGGCTGTGCATAGTACATACTGCGTAGCACTAGTAGCATGTCGGATGATGGGGAACCTGGAAAGGTCGAGTAGCACGGTGACAATCTTGGCTGTTTTTGACAGGCCCTTTTCATTTTTTTTTCTTCTTTGCTTGGTATCAAAGAAGTAGTGTGCTCTACGAACCCACAATCTATGGGATAAAATTCGACGCTGTACGAACTGTGCTGTGCTGTGTACTGTGCTGTGGGTGGCTCATTTCCTCCTCAAGTTCCGGTGACTCGAGGCTTGGGAGGGGGCGAAGGGGGGCCCACCCACATCGTGTCTCCCGCTTGGCTGTCAGGCTGGCTGCTGCCAGTCCTTCAGCAGTGGCCCTGCGCAATCTGAGACCGTAAGAGCTAGGCAAATTTAGAGCTTCAATTCTATTCGTAGGTTGGACCCGACACAACGGTAAGCTAGCAGGGCCACTGCAGGCTGGGTTGCTGATTCTATTCCGCGCCCAATAGACGCGGGCTATGCGCGCCCTGCTGTTGGCTGGTCGCTTTCAACCCTCCCTTCTCCTTTCCAAAGTTTTGCTGTTTCTCTGCCTGTTTCGGGTTTGGATCTCTTTCTTGCAGCAATCTGGCGAGACTGAAACCCCAGCGAAATTATTTTCACTTAGTACCTTTCGCTCCGTCCTGAAATGTGAGAGTAGACGAATCTCAATGCTGCGCTTTGGTCTTTCTTTCCTTTTTTTTATTTCTTTTTATTATTATTATTATTATTTTTTTTTTTGATTTCCCCAAACTTATACCGCCCCCGACTGGCTTTCATTCCTGTTTTGCCCTATCACTTTCGGAGCACGGATAAAAGGTGTTCTGCATGCTACGTAGCGGAGCTTCAAATGATTCACCTTGCTTTCCCAGATTGTCTTCTCCCCACCGACAGTCAATTTACTACAATGTACTTCTTGAACAGTCTCCTTGTCGAATCCCTGGTATCTCTTCCCCTCACTTTATTTATGCAGAAGTTGTGCTTGCATCGACTAGCTGTCGGATCATTTCCTGCCACCAAACGTGTTCCCGGTGCGCTAACCTGTATCCTCATTTGCTTTCAGATGGGTCGAGACCCAGTGGAATCCCCAGAGATGGTGATTCTAATTTAGAGTAGATGTCGGAGACTTCGGGGCGAACACTGACTTGACTAAGTACTAGTCACTCCATGGCTCCACCGCTCGCAATAATGTACTGTACTACAGTAGATAGATGAAGATGAGTCCACACTCCACAGTGGCACACTGCACCAGGAGCAAACAAACGGGCCAGTTGAGCAGGCCAAGTGTCGTCTGATGTTTTTTTTTTCCCACGCCAGCGACCGACTTGAACCCTGCAATGCTTCGTTTCGGTCCACCCGTCTTGCAGGCATGGAGCCGACCTATCAGCTCCGTGGTTCCTTCGAATCTTCCCCTGCTATGGCAGGGCTGCAGGGCAGCCCGCGGGCGGGCGTAATTTTACCGCGTCATCCTCTTGGCTGTGTTCGCTGATGTGATTTCGATTTTCATTCCCATCGTCAGGTATTACCTGACTATCTTCCCGCCTCTTCCTTTCTACATTCTTGACACCATGAATCGCATCCTGAATGTCCCTCGTCTTCAACTGGAACTCCTCACCGCAGGGTCGTATGCCCCTCGAGAATTTGCGGCGAGTTGGGACCGCCAAATACGTCCGCATCCTTTTTCCTGTCAGGAGGAATGCTTGTGGGGAATCGAATACGAGCCCTTGCTGCCCGTAATGATAATTACGGCAAGCATGACACATTCTTCACGACCAGATATCGGCAGGAGAAGGAAGAGTTGATTCCCCATCCTCGCAACACGAACATGTGGTCACTCCAATTGTTGCTCAGGAACACTTCTCCACGAATATCGGATGTCACTCTGTTTCACAGGAGGTCAGGAAGTCGGCATGTGAATTACAACCAGACATAGCTAAGCCCCCTTCTGTATAAGGAATTTCGCTATGCTCATTGTTCCCACAGTTGGGATTGAGTAGTCATAGTCGCATCTAGTATTTGTCATGGTTCTAATAGGCCGATCGATCTGTGCCCCAGTCAGCAGTCGAGCTGCATAAGCCAGGAAGGAGAACCGTACGGTTCCCTGAAGTTAGAGCTAGAAGACATCCTTCATGACTGCATGGTCGCGCGCAAGAGCGAGATTCCGTGCAAAGACGAGGATAGATCCGTCCGTTCCTTACCTTTTCCTCTGATTGTCTGATTCTGTCCTCCCTCTTCTGCCGCGCATGCAGATGGGTCAAATCGCAAGCTTCAGCCTGGATGGTTCAGCGATCCTAGGGACCTGGAGGGGTCATCCGGCATTCCGACAAGATGAACATTATGACAACGGTGTCAAGTAGAGACTGATTGATTGACTTGGACCCGTTGAGCTTGGTCCATCGGACCAGGGACCGACTGACTAAGTGACAACTGCTTATCACCATCGTTCACCTTGATATCTCTCTGGCGTGGTTCTGGTTGGAACTTGATCTTAGGAGGCACTTCTCACCCTTCCTCTCCAAATCCCCCTCTATTGTCTGTTCTAGTCAAGACCTTTCTTGCGGCTCCTTCACGGTGATCGTGGGGTTCGTCTTTGCTTCTCAATATTATGGTGCAGGATGCATGAACTAAAGTGGACTGGCTTGCTCTCCTTCAGTCCCAGTGGATCCGTGGTTTGGGAGCATCAATACATTTTAATCGAATGGAGTTTAAGATGAATAAAACATATCCATTGGTCTTCTTTTCGATTATCAGCCCAAGTATTTCCCCTCCCTCCCTCGCTTCGAAAAAAAAGCAAGAAAATAAAAGATGAGAAAGAAAAAAACAAGAGGGAAAGAAAACTTTAAAATTACAGTAGCCGCAATGTAATTACCCGGTCCAACGGGGGCTAGTACAGGTAAGTACAGACAGTGATTGTTCCAATTGTCTATCCTGCCTGCCAACGTGATCCTTGGATGATCTCCACTCCCCGAACTATTCCATCCGTCAATGACATCCACCACCACCACAGCAGCAGCAGCATTATTGTCATTATTGCACTGCTTACCGTTTGGAGCTCGCGGAGGATCCATTTGTCGTGGAGAAAAGTGGCGAATCCCTTTAAGTAACTGAGTATTCCCAGATGATATCCTTGCATATAAGAAACAAGCTCTGCGCTGGGGAATTCTTTTTCTTTTCTTCTTTCAATTTTTTTATTTGCAGAATTATTTTTTCCCCTTCAGACTTTCAAATATTCGATTTCTATGGTACTAGGACAATATCTGTTTAATATCGATAAGTCTGTCCTTTCAGATTGATCGGGGGCCAAATACACAGTATAAAACTCTTAAGGAGGACATGCACGTGGATGAAGTACTAGAGTTGAAAGTACGAAAAGAGAAAGGCATCAACATCACCACCCGACAGCCATCACCACCACTATTAAGGCTATTGCAACTACTACAACCACCGCAAGGCTCTTTTCGCCTCCTCCATTCACCTCCTCCTGACCCCTCTTCTCCTGTTACCAACAACGTACCACGCTACCACCTCTTTCCACCCACACCCCTGCTCTTGCTGCTGCTGCTGCTGGCGCTACGCATCACTCCGGTCAACCTCATTTACCCGCCGTAGAAGCGACATTCCCCACGACCGGACCGGGGGCGCAGTCACCGTCGGCCTTCATTACAGGCCAGAGAGTCCCAGTACTCTGGGACGCTGCATGGATTAAGCACAACTAAACACCACTAACGGGACCCTTGGTCACCATTGCCCTCCACCGGAAACCCAACCGGAAGTCTCGTGCGGCGTTGGTGATGGTTTAAGGAGGAAGCCGGGCCCAAAGGAATCCATTTCGCAAAGCTGCCTCCTTTTACTTTTATCTTTCTTCTGTCTCTCCACATCATTGATCTACCCAAACCTTTTTGTGTTGCAAAAGCCAAGGTCCTCCTTCCCGTGGAGAAAGAAACTACCTTCGGCCTTTATTGCTGAATCCAAAGCCCTATCACATCTCACGTCTTTGGGGGTTTGATCTACTGTGCTCCAGACTTCACTACTTCTTCATCCCTTCTCCTCTCTATTGTTTCCTCCTTATCTCTCGAAACCTGGCTACCTTTGCTTGCCTTGTGTTTTGAGACATCTTGTCTGCCTGTGCCATACTTGTATCTTTGGCGGCTCTTTTCTCTTTCTTCTTTCTTCATCTTCCAGCATTTACCTAGATAGAAGGTGCAATTTCTTCGGAGATTCATCTTCGCCTCTGTTACTCATCATACATTCATCATCTTCCAAGGGTTGACGCCAGCACCACCGCACGTTGAAAATGCAGGCCATTCACGAGCAGCATCGGGCGAGCTACATGCCTGCCTCATCTCGCCAGAGCCGCATGGCCATCGATTCCTTGCTAAACCCATCCGGGGACAGCGAAACTGCCAGTACTCGATCACAATATAGCCAGCACGGCTCGCCATTATATCCTCCCAGTCCCAACCAGTACTTTTACACTTCCTACTCAGAGAGCCGTCATCCCTACCGGGAGGATTCGCAGGACCAGGGTTACCTGTCCTATCGAACGCGATCTGTGGAATCCTCGCCGGACCCCTACTCTCGTGATCGATATGACTCGGTATCTAGCAGCTCTAGCAATGCTGCAGAGCGACGCCGGCCTCCCCGACCCAAATACGAAGAGGAAGAGATGTATTTCATCTGGTACCACCGAGTGGACCTCTGCCAGGAGTGGAAGGAGGTCCGTGAAAGCTTCAATCGGCAGTTCCCCGATCGGCAGCGTCGCGGGTTCCAGGGAATCCAATGCAAATTCTATCGCTTCATCAAAGAAAAGAAGTGCCCTACGTTACGGGAGCAGCGCCGCATGCGTGACGGCGACTTTCTGCGGGAGGGGGCGGGAGCTGCCGACTCGGGGTCACCGAAGTTTGGAGTTATTGATTGGGTAGGGATTTGGTATCCATGGATGCGTGAGGACAAAGAAGAAGTGCTCACTCGACGGATGTCGAGGTAAATGAGTCTGTTTGCGGCTTGCTTCATCATGATCCGGCAGTGGTCGCCTTCTTGTCGAGTCATTTTTTGCCTCCTGCACTCCTCGCTCTCGCTCACTCAAGTCTTGCACCACGACTCGATACATTTCTGTTTCACGGCCGACCCCGACGATACCTCAACATTTAATTATTCCTTTTCTCAATCTGTTTTATTTGCTTCACAATCCTTGTTTGTTCGTACGGTCGTTCTTGCCGATTTGCAAATCACCTTTAGCATGTTGTGATCTTAACCTGGGAGGATATCTGTTCATTTTGTCGTTACAAGCATGCATAAAACGCACTGGGCCTGTGGGAGGAACTTGTCGATTTACAGTTGTTTGTCATGTTCATCTATATACAGAGGCGTACCACTCACCCTCATCTGCCGCTCTATCTGTCTGCCTGATTGGAATTGAATTCTAGTTAGATGGAATTAATGCTTTGATCCAAGGATAAATGTCTTGACGACACTTTCACAGCCCACCTGGCGTGGAATCAAGCTCTCAATTGCTCATGATCCTCTGTGGATAAAATTTCGTATCGGACCCTGGCGCAAATACCTTTTCATGGCTTAGTCGCCGACTATATCGCATCCACTTCGGAAGCCCGAGATCGGCCGTTGACAGGGGAGGTAAGAACGATACGGCACAATACAGTTACATACCAGATTGTAACAAGCGGGTACGGTGCTACGGTGGAGTGGAGTGGACGGTACAGTACAGTACACACCCTCGGCCCGGCAGTACCTTTGCAAAGCGAGAAGCAAAAGGGGGCAAGAACGGCTCAGCTTTGGAAAGATAATCTGATATGATGTATAAAACTGATACGTTAGCTGGTGGTGATCGAAGCATGACAAATCGTCCATCTCGCTTGTTTCCCTCAAGCAATTTGGCCTAGTCAAACGATGCAAGGAGTGGTTTTGGATGTCTTGCTATGTTAAGAACAAGGATTCTCTCCACCTAGGAGTCTGTTATGGGGTTATGGGGTTAGAACTGTCGTACTAGGAGGGTGAGTTGGAAGAGTCCCTTAGTATACTGGACTTCTAATAAAGTAGTTATGGTACCTAGGTAAGAGGAGCCGGCATTGAGAAAGCGTGGATACTTGCATACCTAAACCTTTCTCACAAACATAGTTTCTATGTGTGTATGTATAAGGAAAGAGACAGGGACGGTTGGAGTACATCGCGGAGATGAGGGAGTGAAGTATGGGTAATATGCTGAATGCGCGTCTCACTCACTCACTCACTCGCAAAGCATACTGGTCTAGACGGCGATGGATGGTGAAAGTCAAGGCGAAGCATATAGACGACCACGGATTCAATAAGAGACAAGGGCCCACATTTGTCAGAATGATATCAGAATCCAATCAAGGTCTGTATGTATCTAAACATACAAACGTACATACATACATATAGCTTCATGTCTACAATGACATTATGTTGACAATGGAGATTCTGTACCGTGATCAGGCTTCAGAGTCATCCATCCTAGGCGCTTGGTATACACTCGCTCGGTACAGACTGGCTTGTTATAAGCTCTACATCCGACGATAATGCAGAAGGAACGAAGAGAAGAGACTTTCTAGCTCGCCACGTTGTGCAATATTCATCCACCGCTGATCCGGGTCTCAATCTCCCGCGCGGGAATAATCGGTGATGTTGTTTCTCATTCTTTTCCTTGCCGGGTGAATGCGTTATTCAGGATGTAACAGAATTTGGAATTGATATAAGTTCTCTAGATAGTCCACAGGGACGACGCGTACGGCAGAGGATGATGATCATGGTGACTATCAGAAATCTTTTACATAAAAGTTATGAAATCAGGTGATGTACAGCATGTTCAGCCAAGCGAATGACGACGAGTCTGTATAGCACACCGATGGGAAGCGAAGCCCAATCAGGACCCATGGGTGAGACTTATTTTCTGCAAGACTGAGCAGAAAGGCAAGACTCGAATCGAAATAAGGGAAACAAAAAAAACGAATTCGAAACCTTGTACCAACCCAATAAGGCAGATAGATGATGACGATGATGATGTGGGCGCATGGATCCTCAGGAAGGAATTCAATAATGATGAGATTGTGCATGTGGAAGGTATCATGGGATTGTTCGGTATGGTGTGTGTGTGTGGTATGGATGGATGGTGGAAGTAAGCGGTTCGCTTGGCCCCCCCATTCGGCTATTCATAATAAATGGATATTATTGTTGAAAGAGGTGGGGGAAACGTAAGAGGATGAAAGATGAGAAAAGAAAGAAAGAAAGAAGGAAAAGGAAGGAAGGAAGGAAGGAAGGAAGGAAGGAAAGAAGGAAGGAAGACTGGATGGAAAGGATTGGAAGCAAGTACCCTACCCCGCATCATCATCTTCTTATGGCTGGCTATTCATTCATCCATTCATTCCATCAGGTCTTGCATCAATCTATTTGATTGTCTTGTCTGTCTTCAAAGTTTCCCGCTCTCCCTTCTTCTTCTTCTTCTTCTTCCTTCCGTTTATGACATGATAGCCAGCAAATACGGTCTTTGACTATTTCAGGAAACTGATAGCTGGCTGTTTATGGGGCGGTTTGGACTTTTCGTCAGAGCAACGAAGAGCAACGGAGAGCAACGCTTCTTTCTTCCTGCACAATCCGTCTTGTCTGTTTCCTTGTTGGGACGCATCGCAGGGCTGACCAGGTAGGACTGGCTGGCTGATTTGCAAGGGAACGAATAAGTGCTATCAGCTCCGAAACAGCCTTGGCTCCTTGTTGTTATCGTAATCTACTTTTCTTTTTTTCTTTTTTTCTCTTTGTCGACTTCGCTTCAACAATGGCTACGAGCTCTGCAGAGAACTGCTGCTGGTCTTCCGATGCATAGATGCGTTGGCTCCTCCACTGAAATTCTCTCTCGCATGATTGAAACCACTTCTACTGAACAGGTCTCCCTATCTCTGCTCTGCTGCATCAACTGCTTCGGTCTATCACTTCTTCTTCCCCAGAGTCGTCATCGGTTTCTCCTGCAACTTGCAGCATCGCACCCTTCCCCAAAGTACTATGCATCACACATCCTCCACCAAATGAGGCAGACCTTCGTTCTGCAGACGCAGCCACCCCAGCTAGTCTCGGCTGCCTTCCTGCACTTGTGAATGATTCCTTCCCGTCTTCAGAGCTCTGTCCCACAGACCTTATTCGAATCCTTCACCAACTTTCCTCATCCGACTCCACGTGTGACCGGAATCCATAGTCAAATCGACAGTGCCCCTCGCTAGCCGAGTCGTCAAAGTCAAATTCTTCGTCATCAGACCGTGCATGGTTTCGATATTTACTGTAGATAGCTGTCGGATCCTCATCCTCATCGTCCCACGACAATTCTTCATCTGGATAATCATTTGCGGGATTATTCTCAGCTGCCCCCGTCATGCCCGTTAGCCTTCATCCTTCATCCTTCGCTTCTTTTTGTTTTCCAAATCTGACGGGTTTTGCGCTTGGACTTACCGTTGGAGTCTGCGTCTTCGCTGTCCCACCGCTCTTCATCCTCCTCCTCCTCCTCAACAAAATTCTCCCAGTATTCTTCATCCTCTAGGGTAATGACAATGACTCCAATATCCTGCCGAGTCATATCAATCCCATGCTGCTTGAACCAGGCCTCATGGTCCAACTCCAGATTGGCCAACGGGTCCGCAAGCAAGCCGCTAACTGGAAGCGGCCTTCGAATGTACGTATCGTAGACATATTCTCCGTCGCTCTCAACTTCATCGTCATCCTGGTCTGCAGTGAGCGCGTCAGCCGCCGAGTTAGGATTCTGGACAGAGCTGCCGTCAACGAGCTTTTGTGTAGAGCTATGTTTATTGGGTGTTCGTGGCTGGTATTTCAAAGTCGGCTTGGGTGTTCCCACAGAATGAGACTGCGGAGGCTGGCCAGCCCCAGACACCAGAGATGTAATGTTGCGCGGGTGGTTTTGTGACCCTGTATACGACATGTCCACTTCCATCTCGGCATCTAATTCCAGAGCGACCTGCTCTAGCTCTTTTGCGAGTCGCTCTGACTCAGCCTCCCAAGTCCTCTGATGCGAAGCCTGAGCTTCTTTATCCAGGACCTGGGAGATATGCTGTTTAGCAGCCGAGATCGCGGTCTTCCGCTCTTCCCTCCATTTCCTCTCTGCCTGATTGACCACCGGCCGCTTGCGCGGTCGTATTGGCTCTTCAACCTCCGCACCCAACCCTTCAACCCCAGCAACCGCATCCGCAACCAAAGACGCCTGTCTTGAATGAGGCTTGCGCCTCAGCTTCTCCACAAGCACAGCCACAGGACTATCCCCTTTCCGCTTCTGCACTCCCGCACCTGTACTCCGGAGCGTGCTGTTGACGGGGGTACTTGACCGCGAAATTTGGAAACGGCGCAGTGACTGGGAGGCAGTAGACGGCGAAGCAGGACTTTCATTCCCACTGGAGGCGGTGGAAATAAGTTTACCGACGGCGGCGGAGTCAGAAGTGCGCTCAGCCGCATGAGCGGGTGATGGTGCTGGTGCTGGTGCTGACGAGCGAGCACCCGCCGGCGACGCAGGGGTCGACGGCACGGGGGATGAATACAACGCTCGCTTCATTTTCTCATCCTGTTCCCTGCGCGCGGCGGCGAGACGGCGTTCCTCGCGGAACTCGGCCCCGGGGGAGGTGGCTCTCACCATGGGGACGACGCCTGCCGCTGCTGGGGTTCCGCCGCCATCATTCGCAGCGCTGGTGCGAGAGGACACGCCACTGCTCACCGAACGTGGAGTGCGGATGACTCTCTGCTGCCCAGGTACCAGGGATGATGATGGGTCAGCTGTCCCACTGGCGGTGGTACCCTTGGGACCATGGCTGCTGATCTGAACTCGTTGGAAAACAAAGTCTGTGAATCGTCGTTTGGTCTGATGCAGCTCAGACTGGATATCTGTTCAAAAGCATTAGCTCAGTATAATTATTAATAACAAGATTGCAGTTTTGGTAGTAAAGTAGATGACGTTGCCTCTCACGTCGGACGTTTGACTCAATGGCTGCTACTTCCGCCATGAATGATGAAAAGGCCAAGGAAAGAGGGAGGTTCTTACATAATGTGTCCACGGGTTCTTCTTCGCGACGCCGCTTGATGTTGATCTGTTCCGGCGGCAAAGCCATCTTGAGCAACCTTAACAGTTCTGGGGTTGGGCTTTACGTGGCTACAGGTTAGGGTGAAGTCAAACCTATGATGCTCGTGACAGTCGCGGTTCTGTTCCTTCCATGATTTATCCCTGTTCGGACTAGCGCTATCTAGCCCGTCTTATCTTCACGTGACCATGATTCGACGATGCTGCCAGATGGGCAAACTATCTACAAAGTACTCGAGTTGTAAGCTTAGAAGTCTTGCACATTATAACCAGGGCATTTGTCATTGTCTTTGCTAATGAGAATAAACCCTCCTCGTCTCTCCTATGTTCCTTGATGGCGGTAGCACTATCATCAACTGGTACCAATTACCTCCGCCGCTATATAACCCTTGTCGTTATCGGAATGCAACAGGGGAGCTGTGCTCTGGATTGAGTTCTGTCGAATGGCATCACATATGCAAATGGTCAGCTTGAAACATAAAGAACAGACCGAAGCTAACCAATCTGGGGTGTAGCCGAGATCCCGCCCGCTTTCGTAGCCAAATGCAGATCGAATAAAATATTGTAAATAGCCAAGAGAAGAGAAGCAGAGAAGGGAAAGAGAAGGAAAGAAGGAGTCAAAGAAGATGATGAAGAATCATACCCAGCTAGCAATACAAGTATTGGTATATGAAGAAGAAAGAGGGATTAAAACGGTATAAAGTGGTGTGGTCAAGAAACGAAACATTTAGACAAGTAAAGAAGGTGAGAAAGCACAAGGGGCGAAGCCAATACAGAGAAAGGGATCAAGATTATGACACTGAAGATAATGACGAGATGCCAAAATAGGGGCGAAGGATTGATTTCACCACTGTCAATGGAGGAAAGGTGGATTCGTCACAGCTTTCATTTAGCTCCAATTTCCTCTTCAGCCCATCCAGGCAGTGAGCTTTCGTTCTGGATTGCCAGACCGAAGCCAGCATGTTTGAGGCCTCCGAGAGCGGATGTGAAGCTAGAGAAGCTGCTTTGAGGCTGGTGGGCAATTCCCGAGCGAGGTGGTCCAGCCTGGTTTGAGATATGCCCAAAAGGTTCCTGAGAAAATGAAGGCAAGCTGACGGCCCGGGAATGCTGGGCGCGAGGTACGCTCAAGCCACTCGTGCTGGCTGTTGCATGGTGACCAGGTCCCGATGAGCCATTGGTCACATTCAGAAAGCCGTTCATAGAGGGCTTGTGCTGATGTAGCGGGGCGTCAATACTTCCGTTTGTGAGCTCACCAGTGCTTGTTCCAGTGAAGAGATTCTGCTGTTGAGGCTGGGATTGAGACTGGAGAGCAGCAAGGGCCATGGGATCACTCAGCCGGTTCTCCTGCTCTTGGGATTGCTGAGCTGACATTTGATTGAGATACATAGTCAATGGGTTATTGGCTCCGACATTGAGAATCCCCGATGGCGATGAAACTTGCTGCAGAGGATGTCTACCCAGGTGGCCATTCTGCGAGCCAGTGGACCCAGGAGCAGGTGAAAGAGCCGGATGCGTCGGGCTAGATCCAGAGCCGGACTGGCTCAGGTTCTGCTGGTAACCGTTCAAGGCTGGAGAGGGTGACTGTGTGCCCTCCATTCCCGACCCGTTCCGACTTTGCTGTCCACCATTACCAGCTTGGCGCGGGGGGTTTCCACACCGGTCCTTGCCAAAATTGATCTTAAACCTCTTGTACTCTTCCCGGTTTCGCATCCCTTCAATGGCTTTGATGGCATTTGCAATGTTGGTGAAATTGACGAAAGCGCAACTCTTCTCACGCAAAGTGTTGACAAGCTCAATCTCTCCATATTCCGAAAAGTCCTGGCGTAGCCGTTCTTCCAACCAAGTCTCATCTAGGTTTCCTACATATACATTCCGAGAAGCACCCCCACTCACAGCCAGGGCAATGGCGGGAGGGAGGGGACCCGAGTGTTTACCCCATCCAATCTTTAACCGACGGTTGTGGATCATAAGACCCTGCAGGTTGCTCAAAGCATAGAAAGAAGCCGCCGACGTCGGGTCAATAAAAGTGACAAAGCAGATGTGCTTGTCCGGAATATAGCGAATGTGATGAAGAAGCCCGCCACGTACGACATTGCAGATCTCTTCAATGGTGGTCTCGGGGTGAATGTTGCCCAAGTAAATCGTGCGGTTGCCAAGGTTGTTGACACCACCAGCTGTGGTGGCCACAGCTGCGGCGGCAACGGACTGTTGAGCGAGGGCATTCGTAATCAGGTCACGGTCTGCCGAGTTGAGGATGTGAGCGTATCCTGGAGCGATGCCCAAGAATTGGGCGGCGTTCTGCTGCTGTGTCTTCGAGACATATGCACAACGGTCTTTACCATAGAAGACACGGCGGGGCGCCTGCCACTTGGCCTCCTGAGGCAACTGGGAGACAGCCTTCATGGCGTTGTTGATTGACAAGAAGTGGACAAAACCAATTGCCTTCTCTTTAACAATCTTGACAGTGTCAATAGGACCGAACTTGCCAAGCTCTTCACGAAGCTCCTCTTCTGCCATTTCTTCGGGAAGGTTGCCCAGATAAACATTCCTTGACGCGCCTGATTGTTGCACCGCAAGCGCCACTGATGTAGGCACCTGGGAAGGCTTCCCCCATCCAACCTTGATATCATTACCCTTGATAGCGAGTTTCTTGAGGATAGCATCCGAGTGGAAGTGCGTGGCGGAGTTACTGTCCAGGAAAGAGATGAATGCGCAGTTCTTGTCGGGAAGCAAGCGAACGGATTCAATCTGGCCGCTCCGTACGTGGTTCAAGATTTCTTCCGCGGAAGTTTCGGCAGGGATATTGCCCAGATAAACAGTACGGCTCGTTCCCGAGAGCAGGCCAGGGGTTACCGAGGCGGCATGAGCACCGAACGCGGCGTTGCCCAACCCGCCCAGGCCACCGACGGGCGATTGCGGAGCTCCCAGCATCTGCCCATTACCCATACTATCTGGTGATAACATGCCCGAGTAAAGACCATGATTCTGTGCAGGCTGAGTTGGACTCGCCAAGTGGTGGCTCTGATTCTGCGCATGTGTAGGAGCATTGGCTTGAGGAAAGCCACCAAAATTGGCGAACTGAGGCGAGGCAAACGCGGACGGGGTACCGGGCTGGAATGGGCTACCGAGCAGCAGCTGAGACGGTAGGAGGGGGGTGAAGTTCATGTCGAACGCGGTCCCCGAGGAAGCCATGGTGTCCGGAATCGGAGCCGAAGTGTTGATGGCAGGAATATTGGCACGACGAGCGTTCCGGTCCGACAGACCCTGCAGAGGAATATTGTTGGAATTGTATGCACCGTGGGAGAAGCCCGTGTTGTCCGCGCTGATGTGGGAGAATTTGGAGGGAATCAGACGACTCGGGTTGCTTGCATCGGAGGTTTGCATGGCGAGGGAAGAGAGCGACTAGGACACGAGAGTCCCCTGAAGAAAAAAAGAGAGAACGGGGTGAGTCGTCAGAAATGAAATGATTGATGTCACCCAGCCAAGGGCCAAAGGGGGGAAGGAGGACGTACGAGGCAATTGACACGGTAAGAATGGCCAGGGGAGAAGGAAAAAAGCCGGGCCTGAAGATCACCCCCGAAAAGAGTAGGGGGGAAATAAGGGACAATGAAGAGAGGCTCAAAAGGCCAGAAGGAAGGTAAGATGATTGTGGAATGAAAGTAATGAGGATAGGGACACAGCACGGGGCAGGAGTCCTCTTCCAATGGAGACGTGTCTAGAAGGGATCCCAGTGGTCAATTGGAATGTGCATGGACAATGAGCGGATGGGCTGGTGGAACGGAGACAAACCTGTGATGGTTTAGTTGCTTTTAGGGGGAGGGTGGGTTAAGTTTGCGGGTAAATAAGGCCGAGATCCAAGAGACCGGCACAGGGGCACCAGGTGAAAGAAAGTGGACGAACAGCGGTTCAACCAAGATTGTTAAGATAAAGACGGCGATCAAACAGGCAACAAATTAAAATGTGCTATGGGTCTGTCAGATAACAAGGCGAAGAATAGCAAGTGACTGAAAGGAATAATCCAACGACCCTGCGTGAAGTGCCAGGTTGCTAGAGTTTCAAAAGGTGACAAAGAAGGTCTGCCACAGGCACCAATAGTCAAGCTGAAAAGGGATAAGTGGGAATTGACTGTGGGGAGAGAGGAGGGTGGGTGATTGCAAAGAACGATGTCAATTGAAAGAGATAATGAACCCAAAGCCAGACAAACAACTGCCACCTCAGGTTCAAAAAGAGAAATAGGGCCGATGAAGTCCAAAAAAAAATCATGAAAAGAAACTAATAAGGTACGAAAGAAATAGGCCCCTGGTAGGAAGGGAGAAAAGGGGCGCGTGTGTTTGAGGGAAGGACCGATAGATAGTCAAATAAGATAATACCTGATATTATTGAGGGATTGGACGGGACTCATTTAAGGCCGTCCTCTCACGCCTGGCTCGTTAAAGAATGTCAGAAGAAGAGAGCAAGAAGAATGACCCAAAATAAGACTTCAGGAATCAAATAAACAACTGAGTTGGGAAGAGAGAAATTTGGTTGTCCGCCGACAATTTCCGGGAAAAGCACAAAGGGTAGAAAGAGGTAAGAAAACACGACAGGTACCGCACGGAGAGAAGATCATGTAAGCAAGGAATGAGAGGGGACAAGTATGTGACTGGTGATATGGGGAAATTAAGTCTTTGTCAAAGTGAATCGAAGCAAAAGGGGCGAGAAAATCTTCATCGAGGTCCAAGGTCAATTGAGCCATCATAAGTTTCAAGGTGTCGATAAATTTAGAAGTGGCAGGTAATCTTCGTTCCCTTGTGGAGTGAAAGTTGATTAGTAGATCCGTAGTTTTGAAGCAAAAGATGGGGAAAAGGACTCCATCG
This sequence comes from Aspergillus homomorphus CBS 101889, assembly GCF_003184865.1. Taxonomy (NCBI): domain Eukaryota; kingdom Fungi; phylum Ascomycota; class Eurotiomycetes; order Eurotiales; family Aspergillaceae; genus Aspergillus; species Aspergillus homomorphus. The sequence continues at coordinate 41,542 of NW_020291904.1, forward strand.
ATTGATCCAACCGTCTGTCAGTGTCAAGCAGGTTGTCTGAAACAATCATCCTCATCGGGCTGACAAGGCTTTGGGACCGGCACCTATGATCATATCTCGTAGTCACCATGCGCTCTCTTCCTGAGGCGATATAGTTTGATTTGATTCTCAACCGCGTCTTCGTGTCCGTCAACCAAGTCTCAGACGATAATGGCAACTAGCCTCGCTCATTCAGGATCTGACTGGTGTGATATTATGGGCAAATTTCCCTTTCTCTGAAGCCAGCGATGGACAGCCTATGGCGGCAGCCCGGTTTCCTTCCGCGATGCGATCTTTCATGCCACTCATCTGGGTGATGCATCTTCTTCAGAGACATTGCTTTTTCGTTTCTCGCGCGCGCGATCAGTCATTCAGACCTCGGTCGATGACCGTGGAATGATGAATCAGTGATTATCCACATTAAGCGACGGAGGGGGCGTGCCAACCAGCCACAGACCGTCTGACAGTGGGGTGTTCCTGGACCAGAGAGAAGATTTTCCGGATATTGCACGGAACCCATCTTGATCCGGTCCGACTGCAGAAGCATCCACTCTCTTTATGCCTTAGGCGGCTAGGCAGAAAGACAGAGTCGCGTTTGTGGCAAAGAAGGTCGCGATGTGCTTTGTGTGTTGTCCATCATACCATCATACCACATGGAAGGTACGGAGTAGAACTGGACCTACTTCCAGGCGATAGAAAATGCTCTGTGATTAAATCAAAGAGCAATGTCAGATTATTGCGGCGGGCAGCCCATTCGGGCTTGTAGCTAAATCATAGACTTAGTAAAGGCCCATATGTAAAGACTATTACTAGAATAGTCATTATAATGTCATCATTTGACCACTCTCTATGGAGTATGTTCACCAAGTATGAAGGCAGAAAGCAACGACCGAAGCAACGACCGGATTTGTGTAAGTCGTGCCTGACGACCTTACACTTTATGCCTGAGGCATACGCGGGGAGATTGGGCGGAATCCAGAAATTTACCCCTCCGCAAGACAGAACAGCCTTCCACACTGTGCGATTCGGACGCCCTCACCTCACCTGCACACGGGACTTGCTGTGGTATTAATTCCTTGTCCAATTGATTGGTTAGCATGTAAGTCCTACTCTATCATCATACCCCTGTCCTTCGCTCCAGTCGTTCCTGATAAGGAAGAAGTTGTGTATATGACTCACATGCAAGTCCATAAATGGATATTCACTGACCGCGATGCTATCTTGCCATGATATAGATCTTCTTATACTCAACTGAATCCTTTGCAACCGGACCAACACAATGGCTACCGTCTATATTGACGAGGACGTCGGCCGGGACGACTCGACTGCGACCGGCACCGAATCCACCCCTTACAAGACACTTGTCCACGCTTTCACGCAGCACCCTCCCTCCGAAGGAAACCAATACCTGACCCGCAAGTCCCAGACCGAACCCGCCGAGGAGGGTGCTGACAAGCTCGAGTGGAAGCCCGCCACGAAGTCGGCCGTCAAGAAGGCTACCAACATTTACGAGCAGCGCAAGAGGAAGGCTGCCAAGGAGCAGGAGCTGGCAATTCGCGAGAAGGAGGAGGCGGACAAGCGCAAGCTCATTCTGGAGGAGGCTAAGAAGGTCGTCATCAAGGAAGACACATCCCTTCCCAAGCCCGTCAAGATCCGTCTCGATGAGACTGAACCCGCCGTGGTTAAGCTGGGATCTGCCGAATCCGAGACCCCCGGTACTCGTGTCCGCGTTGTTGGACGAGTCCACCGCTTGAGGCCTCAGAAGGATGTTATCTTCCTCACACTCACCGACGGATATGGCTACCTTCAATGTGTTCTGACTGGCCAGCTCGTCAAGAGCTACGATGCGATGACTCTTACTCTCGAAACCTCTATGGCCATCCACGGTGAAATGCGAGCTGTCCCGCCCAAGCAGCACGCTCCTAACAACCGTGAGCTTCACGCGGACTTCTTCACCGTCATCGGCCGTGCCGCTGGTGACAAAGAAGCCATCACCACCCGTGTCGCCCCCGATGCCGACCCCCAGACCCTCTACGACAACCGTCACCTGGTTCTCCGGGGTGAGACCGTTTCTTCGGTGATGAAGGTGCGCGCGGCCACCTTGCGGGCTTTCCGTCAGACTTTTGAGGAGCAGCGCATGCTTGAGGTCACTCCTCCGGCCATGGTACAAACCCAGGTGGAGGGCGGAAGCACACTGTTCAAGTTCGACTATTACGGCGAAGACGCCTATTTGACCCAGTCCTCCCAGCTTTACTTGGAGACCTGTCTCCCCTCACTGGGTGATGTCTTCTGTGTTTGCCCCTCTTTCCGAGCTGAGAAGTCGCTCACCCGCCGTCACTTGTCCGAGTACACCCACATCGAGGCCGAGCTAGACTTCATCACCTTCAACGATTTGCTGGACCACCTGGAGAACGTGATCTGCCGTGTTATCGAGCTGACCGTGGCCGAACCTGCCACCAAGGCCCTCATTGAGAAGCTCAACCCCGACTTCAAGACTCCCAGCCGTCCTTTCAAGCGCATGCGCTACTCCGATGCCATTGAGTGGCTCCGCGAGCATGATATCCCCAACGAGGAGGGCAAGCCCCACGAATTTGGTGATGATATTGCTGAGGCTGCTGAGCGCAAGATGACCGACATCATCAACCAACCCATCTTCTTGACCCACTTCCCCGCCGAGATTAAGGCTTTCTACATGAAGAAGGACGAGCAGGACCGTCGCGTCACCGAGAGTGTCGATGTTTTGATGCCTGGTGTCGGTGAAATCGTCGGTGGTAGTATGAGAATGGACAACTGGGATGAGCTGATGGCCGCTTACGCGCACGAGGGCATGGATCCCTCTCCTTACTACTGGTATACCGACCAGCGCAAGTATGTCGACTCTTCCCCGCTCCCACCTTCACTCGACATTTTGGCTGACGCGCATTTCAACTATTATTAGGTACGGAACCTCCCCTCACGGTGGTTACGGTCTGGGTCTCGAGCGTTTCTTGGCTTGGTTGTGTGCCCGTTACACCGTCAGAGACTGCTGCTTGTATCCCCGTTTCACTGGCCGTTGCACGCCTTAGAGGCTTGATTATCGTAGAAAAGAACTATAGATATGACACGTTCTCTGAATTGTCTGTGATTGTTTGTATGAATTTGATTGGGAGCAGCGAGCGTAGATTTCTGGTAGTGACCATTCGACGTAGCTAATGAATACATTATAGTGCTTCGGATTTATAAACTAGGTACCTTGAATTTTGCTAAAGCAAAGGTAAGTTAGCAGACAGGTTCTTCCTTTTCTTGCTCCCTGCGCTGTTGTCTTAGCCTTCCGAAACCTTGTCCATCGTGAAAGTGCCCCAACTATGCAGACGCCAATCTGTCTACCACGCTCTCATACCTCACCAACCAAGGACACTTGAAGAATCTCATTGAAAACTGCTTCCAAGTGAGAGCAGATGGTCGAAGAGGAAAATCCCAGTGGCACTTGCTAGTATGATAGAATCCAGTCACGATGGCTGGGGTTGCAGTAGAGTTGGCGTGGCGAGCACCAAGCCATGGATGCGCAAGCCATCTCGATCCCAACCACACTTTTCCGAGCCGAGCCGTGGTGGTCCAGGTGTATACGAGCATCTGCAGCCTCCGCGGTAGCCTGGGGAATTAGGAAACGGCATTGCTTATATATACGAGGATTGGAGAGGAAAAGATCCCGGGACTGATGGTAGACGTACTAGTCACGCGCGATGCCGGGGCCCAGTCGGTTGACAAAGGTGCAGTGTCATTCGTCTCGTCCAGGCTGCTTGCTTCGGGGAAAATGGCCTGTTCCGCTGCTACTTTGCTTGGAAGCCACCGAAGATGAACTCCGATGCAGACATTTGTAGAATTTAGTATTGGAAAGAGTTCTGCTTCATGCATTTTGGTACACGCTTGCTCCTGATGTGATCGGCTGAATGCCAGATGAGCATAGACCTGGTAGCTCAATCTTATGGGAGGATCCGAAATATGTGAAGCAGGGCACACATGCTTTCTTTGCTGAGCAGAAGCATGGAATTGACTGTCTAACGTGGACTAGCTAGCATAGTCTGCACATTGGTCAATGTGCATGCTAACTGTCACGGTAAGCAAACCAGATGATGTGCACACAGAGCGGAGTGACTGAAGAAGTCATCCCCTCGACTGAGACCCCACATCCGACCCGTACGCCCACTGGACAAGATAATGTGCTCTGCCTTAAGTTGCAACGGGATCTGCAATACTTTCTGAGCAACAGACAGGTGATTCTCTCTTCTTAGTGGTTGACTAAACCAAGGTCTAAAGCTGACAAACTGTGAAGGTCCTCAGGATTTTGTCTCACCCGCTTCCAAGTACATGCTAAAGCCAACCAACATGGATTGAACAAAAGTAGTCTCGTATGAAGCATGAGGAATTTGTCAAAGACGAGTAGGAGTTGATGGGGCCCATGAATCGGATGTCGCTCTAGTTGTTCTGTGCCTCGGAGGCCTCATCATCTTGTTCGTCTTCGGCAATTTCGTTGATAGCAGGATCTTCGTTCAGTAGAGCATATATGTCGTTGTCGGAGGGATTGGCACGAATGATTGAGATCAAGTGAGCGACGCGCTCTTGATCTCCGCTGCGGACAATCATCATGATTCGTTCGAGAAGACCTCTGTAATAGTCTAGCTCTGCTGTGAGTTCCTCAGGAGGCTGGGAGGTGGTAGAGTCCGAGTCACTGGTCTGACTAGTGTCGTCTTGATGGTCGTTGTTGACACTATAGGACATGAGAAACGGTTAGGCAGGAACAAATCAGATGAAAGCGCAGTGTGTCTTGGGGGCAAGATTTCTACCTCTCATCTCCATCTGGGGAAGAACTGCTTTCTTCCGCGGTCATCTTGTCATGCGATCACCAGATAAAGGTTGTTTGTCTCAGCTGGTCGGTATACCCCGCGGGGTAGTGGTTGTGGCGGCACGGGTCTCTGGTAATGGGCTGGTCGAGCACGTCAAAGTTTCTGGCGATGGAGGGCAATGGAGAGGGATGAAACTGGGCTTATCATGCAGCAGGATTAGAAGGTGATTGAGCCCCACTGAGATAGAGCCATCAAACACTGATCAAACCTGGACGATGGGAGGGGAGAGCTGCATTCAGTGGCGTTATTTCGTCCTCGCTAGATGGAGTGACAGGCTGGCAGGCTGGTAGGCTGTGTGTCGGCTGAGCCTAACCCCCTGGGCAGTCAGTGCGGTGTCTACCTAGTAGGGAGAGTCACACACACTCCGCCGATGCTGCCGCCCAATAGCCTTAGAGGGGGGAAGGAGCTCTTCTCCATCCAGGTTGGAACGAGACATAGGGAGCGTTGAGGCAGGAAAAGACTTCCAGGCCTCTTGAGCCAAAAGAATTGGGTCGGTGATTAGACAGATAGGCTCGTTGGCGCGTCCGCTGCAGAAGAGATGATCCCGTCACGTATCGGGCCTGAGTTCCAGCCCGTAGGCAGTGAATTTTGGCCATAAGCCAGCAAAGACTACGCCAGAGTGCTTAGCCAAAGTCACTAGGCTAGGTATCCCTTGTACTCCACACGAGATCCGGTTGAGGTTGGTGCCACTTAAAACCACCACGGAAAGGTCAAGCCTGCCACTGCGGATGCTCAGCGTACACAAATTTCGCAGGCTAATGAAATCTGGCGGGTCTCGAGCCATCAGCACAGGAATCAGAACGAATCTTCAAGGGAGGCCCATCCATTGTGGAGGAGAAATAGATACGTTTTGGGTCTTAACATGTTTGTAGACCGGGAAACGCTGTTCGTCGTGACAAGAGCGCGGAAAAAGTCCCCAGCCAATCCCTGGACCCGTGGCGGTCTCCGCCGCCCATTGCAAGGGAGAACGAGAACCTGCGATCCTCAGGAAATGACATCCGTTCTTTCGGATAGGCCCATTGATACCTCGCTGCTCGGTCATGATTTATTCTCTTGATGTATCTCGAATCGCTACTCCAGTCGCTGCTCCTTCGTCCCGCTCGTCTTTTCACTAGTTCCATGTCGGGATTTGGTGGTCTTCTTCTTCTCCCCTGCCTTCGCCACCTCGCCATTGCCATCATCAGCAGATCGCGTTGCCGCGAAAACTGCGGACTCCGTGCATGCTTTAGGTACACGAGTAAAATGCGTCTTCGGGGCTAGTCATCGGTTCAGCTAGAGGGTTGGTCGATAGGTTGGTATTTGTCCTACCATCTGTTGGCGGCTAACGTAGTTCAGCTGCCTCGATTGACACCTCGTGTCGACCTCGTTCCTCGGCGGACAACACGCGTTGTTCGGCCTCCAACTGCTTCCATCCATTTTGTCTGTCGATGACAGAATGTTAGCTCCTCTTAAACTCGAATCAAATGTTCGGATGGACGTGTCTTCGCCCGTAGTCACTTGAGACGTCTCGTTCAACGGACTGTGTTTCCTATTTGAAGTCATGTTATTTCATCCCAGTTCCTATCGGGGCTAGTGCCTTTTCGATCTTGCCAGCCCTCCAGAGCGACATATTGGTCGTGGGCATTCTGAGAAGGCGCAGTGCTCCGTTCAAGAGGCGATCGAATCAGTGAAGAAGGGCGGACGCTAGAAGCAAGACTTGCAGGTATACAAATCTACCATAGTGTCTCTTATTCACTCAGTATTTGCGCAGCTACTGAGGAAGATTTGTGTGCGAATTAGGTCTTATGAGTACACCGCATGTTGTTCAAATCGGTCAAGACGTGTCAACAATCGAGAATGCAGAATAGTCGTCCCGCCGCTTGTCGAATCTTATGATTGCTGTAAAGCTCTGAGATGACCCTGATAATCCTGTGCTGTACAATTGGCCTGGTATAGAAGATCAGACTTTAGGTCGAGATGAATACAGACGGCGGTCCGCCTGGCGCTCTTTCCGCCCCAGAAACCCAAGCTATTTTCTCACAAGGAAAATTCACCGTTTCAAGCTGTTCAAGAATATGCATGGCTATACATATCTGGGTCGGGACATCCAGGATAAGAGCGGGGTTATGAGAGCTGGGACAGAGACAGAACCGGGCAGGTCAAGCCATTTGACGTTGTACCCAAGCGACAATGTCAGATTGGTAAGACTCGTACATGGACAGCTTGTGGACGTTAATGTCTTTTTCTTTAATCAAATGATCGTGAATTGGTCAAAATAACAAATATCCTCGGTCATGGGCCGCCTGATATCCTTGTGGTATATACTTGAAGCTAACCTTCTGGCTGCGAGTGTGCAGGGGCTAAGATGCTAAACTTAACGGCACGCAATCCACACAACCGACAGCTCCATGATCGCATTGGAACATGTGCACATCAGCGAGCTTCTAGAGCGCCACCACGGGCCGAGGTTGCTTCGAGCATATGGCACACAAATTCGAAGATGGAAGACGACTTTAGTGAAAGGCTCGCTTCTTGTATATGTTGAGATCGATGGGAGAGATCGAGTTGCTCGGTCATTCTGCAATTATCTTCTAACGGGAGTTGCGGCAGCAGTTGATGCCCGGACTAGTCTGCCTTAGCGCGGATTGCCGTTCGAGGTTGTCAGGTGGTCAAATCAGTAATGTTGCTTCTCATTGAAGCACAAAGCGCGATTTCATCTCATCTGTTGAGTATCAGAGAGATGAGGAGTCTTCCAAACTTATGAAGAATTCAAGGTTTCCTATGGGCCACGTTGTTGTCGAACGCGTAGGGTTCCAGCAGATGCCAACTTGTTGGCCTGCCATCATTCCCCGCCATGTCTGATTCTATGATATCACATGAGGCAGATGTTGGTAATCATGCAATAACAGGTATATTTAAGAGGATCGCCGAAAGCTAGGGAATCATTTCCTGCCGCAGTGCGTGACAACGTCCATCCATGCGCTTGGAGCTTGAGCCGCGCTGGGTGACCATCGGTGGACCCCTTGGCTCGATCGGATTCTCCGTCAGTCTCCCTTTACTTATGCGATTTGTGTCGCGCATGTCGGGTATTATAGCTCTCATTCTGCTTTGACGGGGGGCAGCATGGTCAATTGGCAACCAGGACCCGTGGAACACCCAAAAGTTCTGACGTGACGGTATGTCTCGACATCTTCGAGCAGGCTCATGATAGATACCTCCAGTTCTCTCGCGCAGGATCATGAGTCTGATGACGCGAAGGACTAGAATGAGACTCAGCTCATATTCAGAGCAGCCCTGTAATCATAAGAGGCTTTGATCACTTCGCATTAACGATTTGAGGGAGCAACCCGCGCTAGATCAGCAACTTTAGGTACTGCCCCACGACTGATACGGAACATATCTCCGAAGCACGAGACTTCTTTCTCAACGTGAGGCCTTTATCTCAGCTTGCGACCTCTTTTTTGGCGCTCGTTTAGACACTCGAAACAAGCCTTAAGAAGATATGTCAAGCGTTCGACTGACGGTCCCTAAAGGGAAGACAAGATGGAGGACGTGAAAAATGAACAGTACTGTGTTGATTGACCAGCGGCACCTGTCTCTGATGGATAATACCAGCGGCTTGTCTCTCTGATGGATAATTATTCCAACGCCGCTTATTGGGTTCCGCTATTTGCATGTACGGCACTTTCGAAATAGTCCTTTCGCGTACCAGTCTTTTCAAAGAAGTTTTTGAATGATAGGATCGCTCAGGGGTAACATTCTGCTTGTCATCTCGTTTGTAGATGCCATGATATCTGTGACTACGGTTCTCTGATAAGACCATAGGCATACGACAGCCTGACCTTGCTCTTGTGGTGAGATAGATGTTGCCATTGCCTCGACGTAGCAAGTCGAGCCCAGCCAGAACCTACACGTATCGGTTCAGTTCCAATAATCATAATGAGTCAAGGTGAGAGATTTCTTTCACCGGTGCTGAGGATTTTTCTTTTTCCACCGGGCCAAACAATATGAGATCCATTGACATCGGCTTATTAACCACGTCTTCACAGTCTCGGGCGCGCAACCAACTTCTCAATTAGTGCTAATCACCTAGTCTCCCGAACCCCTTCGACGGTTAGCATTCTTCGTCTGTTCGCTGCGTCTCCTTGATCTGCCAATACCAATACAATTTTTCTCGGTCCCGTCCACGATGGCATGGCTGAGAAAACCACTCCGAAAGCCATGAAATCTGGCGGAGGTCACACCCGCAGAGTATAATTGGTGCCGCTCTGAAATATCATACAACCGCACCATTCTGCTTCCTACTTCTTTGTATCTACGTTTACTGTACCATAACACGATAAGATCAAATGGCTGGGAGAACAGGATGCTTGTCCGTCAGAAGCCAAGAGGTTCACGTCGTGTAAAGCCAGCACACTGAAAATCAGCGGTTGACGAAAGCTTGTGCATGTCACTTCCGCCGAATTTTCCTTGTCGTCGTGACCTCATGATTTGAAGAAGTCTGGTTTCTCTCGCATCTCTGCTCTCGATGTAATCGGACCTCATATCAAGCGGGCTTTGTTCGGTAAAACTGTTTTGAGATGCATCTGTGTACTGTCCAAACTAGGTCAAAAGTACCCTAAAAATATGTCCACACTCATTTTCATGCTATTATGTAGGGTACAATCAAATGAAGCATTTATGCCCGCCCAAACACCAACATTCGTTGTGAACTATAACACGCCAAGAATTGCCCTCTAATCAGCATACATTGGGGTCATTTTTCTTTGCCTCAATTAAACACTCGCAAATGCAGATGTGACAGGCTTGCCCTGCCGTCCGAGACTTCAGCTAATATCAATCTTAGTTGATAATTGGATTTGACCGAGCATGTAAGGTAATCAACACATCTTACTCACTTCAGGGAGTCTCTCATCATCCTCAAATCAATGTGTTCTTGTCCAGTGAAATGCCACCATGTCCTCTGACGTGCTCATTGCGTGGGAAGCAGCTGCCCACACCATTTACCAGCCTTCTATGGCTCAGTGACATTGATAATCGTTGTTTGCAATGACGTGAGGGCGTATACGGGCGTGATAATATGCCACAGAGCCGGGGTAGCGTGATTCATATCTGTTGATGAGATTTTCTGCTCGGGCCTTTTTCTAAGGACTAAGCAGAACAGGACTTTACTACTAGAATATATCAGATATACAGGTCTCGATGCCCTCAGAAAATGCTATTCTCATCCTTGTTTACCGCAATTGAACCCACATACCACACCAACCGCATCGAATACCAACTAGCCAGCCAGCCAGTCAACACTTGAATCAACATTCTTCAACCACCCCCATTCTCCCTGTGTGTCCTACACCCAGATCTCGCCTCCGATATTCAGATAAAACTCCATCTTCATCAGCATGCACATACGCGAACACGCGAAACACGCGACGACCACCCCAGCCAAACACCTCTCAGCACCCAAACAAACACCCCTTACTTACCCAACCCACGCATAATGTAGGTATGCAGGCACCGGCAGGGGAGAGTGCTCAGTAGGATTTAAAGCTACCTCCCCAACCCATTATCCATCAGGTCTCACTGCATAAGTATACAAGCTTTCGACCCCAACGCGCAGCAGCAGCCAGCATCCACCAACCGCGGCCCAGCCTGACATCTCGAGTCTTCAGGGCGATTCCACTCTTTTGAAAAAGAAACCTTCACTCATTTAAAACAAAACGCAACACAAGACATTTATTCATTATTCAAGATGCAACTCTCCGCCTTCTTCCTCGCGACCCTCACCCTCCTCACCTCCACCGTCTCCGCCCAGAGCCGTCCCCACGGGATCGATATCGGCAACGAGGCGTGCGTGGGTCAATGCGTGCGCGACCCGCGGTTGTTGACTTGCCCGACAACCAAGGTAAGCAAGCACCACATCTCTCCTTGCCTCTTCCCCCATCCCCTCATTCACTTGGATGACTGCATGCATGCATATCATACCCGACGCGGAGAAGGTCTCCCCCTGTCTTGAATCCGGGCCTTTGCTTTAATCTCTTTGGCCCTGGGCTAACCCTTCAATGAAATCCAGTACCAAGCCGATCAAGGCTGCTACGTATGCTGTTGGCAGGACGATGATGCCGGGGCGTGGGCTGATCACATCCACGATGATGACCTTGTTCCGGATATTGACTAGATGAGATGGGTCTGGGTTGGAGCTTCCTTGGGGTTTTGGATGTTAGGCGGCTGGATGGTTCTATGTCAGGGAAATGTGATACTCTGAGGTGGCAGAACAGAAGTTACGAGAGAAGTACACTCACTCATCTGCCATTCGCACGACCAAGTAACAACTGTGCGGGATGTTAAGAGCAACATGTTTATGATACAATAGTTTCGATGGGTCTGAGCGATAAGGCTCGCACCGTCATAGCATCTGACGTTGACATCATTGTGCTTCGCCCGAATCCTTCCTGCATTAATTGGACGCTGGCCGAGGGAGAGGCGTTCTGGTCTCGCTTCTCTGGAATTGCATAGTCTCGCACTTGCTCGTCTACGGTGTCGTGACGTTCTGTAGTCGTGTTCAAGATTCTCGGTCTCTGAGGTGCCGCTGTCTGCTCTAAGTGTTGACGTTGCGAATGGCTTGTGCTTTCTTTTTGACCTGTTATAATGTGCATGCGTTGCGTTCGAACATAACTGTCATTTCGATCAAATTGGGCTATAACTAGCAATGTCTTGGCTAATGACACAAGGCCGGCCACTCTTGTTTCACCATAAGGCTGATGAAGGGTGAGTGGGTCAAGTCATGAAATCTGGGGTAAGTCGGCAGATTGCAGGCCGGTTAACAGCAAGTCAGTTTTTAGGGCGTGCGCTTCTATTTTTGAGCCTTAACTTGGATGGTTGTGTCAGAATCATGAATGGGTTGTGTGGCTTGGAGGCAATCGGTTTGCGAGAGGTCTAACTAAAATGCTTGTCGCTATCCGCCTTTATACAAGCCCAAACCCTGCTCAGTATTAAAAAGTCTATGCCATAGTTCGCTGCTGTTTTCCACGTTCACAAACAAAAGTATTTTCCCACGCCTATCACTCATGAGTTCGTTTCTCGCTTGCTTTCTATCATGTTTCCTGTTCAATGGTTGCAAATGAATGATGGAAAAGAAAAGAAAAAAAAGAACAGAAGAAAAGGAAGAGTGAAACAGAATAATAATAAAACCAATGATGCAGTTCTCACAACATCACAGTGGCCGAGGCCTACATATTTGACCAGTAGAAATTTCTCAAACCAGTCAACCATGACAAATACGCCGAACGTTCGGCCTAAAGCTCAGACAGAGCGCATGGGCACATTGGAGCTCACTGCATCCAAGGTCGTAGTCAAAGTAGATGTCTTGCTGAGAGGCTTCTCATTCCACAGTGCACTGCTGGCAGGAAAGATAGAGCCTTCATCGGACATGTCAACGAGGGAGACGCCCTCAGCCTGGACATGGACATGAGGGACTACCAGCTCAACCCCTTTGGTTGCACTCGAACTGCAAGTATGCGGATTGTGACGCGGCGGCAACGGACGATATACCGGATCATGCATCTGACCCACGTAATCCGAGGCATTGCTGCTGAATGACGACGCGACCGTAGACGGTGTATGGGTAAGCGAGGGAGCAGGTCCCGTGGCACTCATGAGAGTACTCAGGCTCGCAGAGCTACGATGGCCGAATCCTGGGCGACGCAGAGGAGCACCGCTGTCTTCGTTGTGGAACTGGGACAGATACTTCCACGCGTCTGATGTTGCCAATGAAGTAGTGCCAGTACCCATAGGTATTACAGGCTTCCATTCGGTGGGATCCTGATCCGGCTTGGCATCAAGCCATTCGCCGGGTATCCGGGCAGAGCTAGACAATCTGGTGGAACTCTTCGTCGGAGTCAAAGGTGCGACTATCATCCGAGGCGACATGAGGGGAGAGGTTGGGGGCGTAGAAGAGGAAGACATGGAGGACGTCGATGGGAAGGAAGCTGAGAGTGGTTTGTGGGAGTCCTTGCGACGGCAGCTATAGATAAGACGAGCATAAGCATGAGAAAACAGAATGATGAGGTCGGATAGGGGACGTGAGGTCAGATTTGAACAACAACGGGGCCTATGCTCAATAACAACGATGGTAAATGATAAGGAAAATCTCATCATACCTTTCACTGCAGTACAAAAGAGTGTTGTCAGGCACTGTTATCTGTCTTTCGCACATGGCGCTGTCGATCAATCAGCTTCGAATGAACTCTAGATAAGGCAAAACGCAACATGCAAGGAAGGGGAGAAAGAAAGAAAGAAAGAAAGAAAGAAAAAAGAAAAATAGCAGTCCAGGCACGTACCAGAAGTTGAGGAAGCTGGCCGCCATCTCGGGTTGCCGGTCGTCTTCCACCTCCAGATGCTTGGTGGGTTGTCCAGAGCCCAACTTTGAGATGGAATGGGTGACGAAGGAAGTGCCTCTCCGATGTAGTGCCGGCCGGGAGGTTCTCACTTTAGTGGTATTCGAACCCGAGGGTGTGCGTCGATGATGGAAGTTGCCTTGAGTCATGGATGGCGGTGAAGGGGTTTATGTATAGGGCAATTGGAAAATAAAATAAAAATATACTCGTCCAGAGGCACCGGAGTGGCTCTATCTGAGATAGTTCGGCGGGTGGTACCTTGCGCCGATGGAGACCGCGTCCAGTTGTGGAGCACGAGAGCTTCCCCTGATGGGGTCAGAGTATGAGGGATTTGCGACTAGCAGGGGTCAAGTGCACACAGCAGGGCCAACCGGCTAGGCCAGCTTGTCTCGGATAGTTGTACTGGGAGATACTGTAGTCCCCGTGATGGTAATAATGCCTCGTACTCGTCCAAAAGGGAGGCGAGGATCATGGGCATGCGCTGGATCAGTTCAACGGAATGACCTAAGAATACAGATCTGAGCGCCCTTTATGTGGTTTCTTTTTTTTTTTTGGAGACCCTAGCAATGAGGCAAATATGTAGCAGCCGGATTGCAAATTCTTGATGATGATAATGACGCCGATAAGCTTTTCTGGGTGTGTATCTGTGTATCTGCTGTGGCACAGTCATGGTCAGATCATTCGCAAAACTAAAAGCGCAGTTTCACTAAACGGGAAGTGGCCGACTCGTTGGACGGTTATCAAAGGTCTCTGAGTGGGGAGAGATAAGGGACTTAGGACAAGGCATAGAAGATGACGATAAATTTAGTCTGATACGAGAAGGCATACATACCAAGCAAATGTTGATTGTCGTTTCTTTCCCTTGATTGCAGTTGAAACTGAATTTCCTGCCACTTTTTTTTGGTGATGAGAGTGGTAGAAGATGATGTCGTCTTTCAGGGTACACCGCACCGCACGTGCAACTCGGCTGGTGCCAAAGATGGGCGTTGCTGCGGTCCTATGCGGGATTATTGAGTGGCGGTGATGGTAAGTTATCGTGCAGCTGGCCGAAAAAGCCAAAAAAAAAAATCACTCGGAGAATATTGCGTGACCCAAGGGATACCGCGGTGAAATATACTAGAATCGTGATGTATAAGAATAGTGATCGATCCAATCACCTTCTTTCGAGTCGATCGTGGTAAGTATGTATGTACTGTATGTATGAAAGCCAGTGGCTGACGATAGACCGAGGAAGTTGAAATGGGTAATGAAGATGAGGGAGGTGGATATGGAGTACTAGATATAACTGAATCTGGGATCGGGGATCATCCAGCAACGGGATATTCTAGAACTCTTGATTCGATACTCTCTGTACTCGGGTACCACCTGAATGAAGAAAGCATGATGAAGGTTAGCCCTGGGGTTCCTTTCTTCCCCAACGATTGCGCATTATTCCCCAGGGCGACGTGACGACCGCCGAGCACGTCAAGCCCGGCAGTGGAAGCGACACTTGGAGTCACGCCATTGCGGTCTAGAACTGCCCCTTGGTTGCCTGAGGCACTATGGTCGACGCGCAATCGTGTTTCTTCCTCCTTCACTTTGGAGGAAACATAAAAATAACTGCTTACCTCACCACCAGCTAGATGACCTAATCGTCCCAATGTACTCCGTATAACTATTCCTTGTAATGGGGACCGTTGCAATTGATCCGCTGCTGAAACAGAATTTTCTCTCGGTCGTCTCTAAATTTAGTTTCGAGCTGTGACTGCTCTGGATCCGGTGGAGAGAATTGAGGTCAGACTGAGAAGGGATGAATCACAAAGAGAAAACAGACTTCCAACCCTCTCCGAATCCGTTGTTGCTTTTCCCGCATTCTTATATGGAATTCAATCGGCACTCCATCGTTGCCGGAGCGGGGTACTAGCGATAACCACGGAGTCACTCCCACCAAATGAGGATTCCGACTTGCCCGGCAGGCAGCCTTGATTTCTTACGGCCTACTATACAAGCGCGATGACGCTTGATTTTGCAAAGTCGTGTGTTGTTGGTTCCTAGCCCATCACATCACCCGTCTCGATCTCTGGGTTTTTTCATAACCGACCGAACCACGCTTATCGGTCGAAGGGGGGAGCCTATCCCCAATCACGTTTTCGCATCCGGATGACATGTCGTCTTGGCTTGGACGATATGGTCTTCGCGGGGCTTCTAGGTCTGATCGTCCACGCCCCTCCCAGCCCAGATTGACACCTTTCTTTGATTCGGGCACCCATCATCGACCAAGGGGCGTCAGCTGTCAATCCCTCCTACTCCACCGCTCTTGGTCTAGAGTCTCTAGACAACGTCCGGGACACCGGGTACAAGGAGGGATAGACCAATGCTTTACGTACAAGCTTACACATGGTAGTGCGCCTCCAGCGCGGCCTCGGTCGTGTCCTGCAGTATCTGACTTGCGACGGCCCTAGTAGGATCTGTGCGGTAGGATCAACCGTCGTTAGATCCAATGATCGCGCCATATGGCTTAGGTGCACAGTACACCGTACCTCTGTAGTCCATCGCGCGAAATGAATTGACCTTGGTGGTGGGCAAACCAGGAAGCTTCGAGATTGCACTCGTACACCCATTATGCTTTATCTTTCCAGCAATTCATCCACCTTGCGGGTGTGACGCCATCAATACAAATGCCCGAAATGGTCTCTTTTGTTTATCAATAGAGATGGCACAGAATCAAAGAGAGTTCGGCGGGATCAGCCACAACAGGCACGCTTCCATAGATTAATACTGCTTTGATCAAGGGGGCAAAATATCAATCAGGGTGACGAAAATAGCTGAGACACGCCCAGGTGGGAAAGGAAGAGCGATGGCTTGCGCCTACCTGGTCCACTGCAATCATCGGCGTAGACATCATCAAAGGGGGAACAATTGCCCGCAAAGACTGTTGTAGTCTGAGATATTATTGAGATAGCAATAAAGGTTTGATAATAGTGGGGTAGAGGGGAACAAAAAGCAAGTACGCAGTCATCAGGCGCAGTAGCCACCATGCAGTTCTATGATAACTGCAACCATCTTTAAGCGCATGATAGTAAACTGATATTTACCCCATCTCGACCACCATTTGCTCAAATCAAATCATACATACACCCTCGCCCATAGCGAATGAAGACTCCTACCCGCCTGCCCTACAATCTCGATATGGGAATATGATTAACTCACGGCGGATGAGCATGCCCACCCGGTCGTTCCAGGGATCTGTCCCTTTCTGTTTGACGAATAACTCCGGACCAAGTATCAACTCTTGTGCTCTGGAAACCCCGAGGTCCACCGATCTCGACCATGTCAGAATCTGTTCTGGACTTCTGACAAAGCAAAACCACATCTCCGGTCTGAAAGGGTTGCTGACGTTGACCTCGAATGTTTAGGTTTGATTGACTTTGGAAACTCATTGACGACAGCCTCACTTCACTGAGATCAATCACCTGCATTACCTAATGGTAGAAATCTTTTCTTTCCAATAATACAGTAGATGCATTTCCGATGCCCGCTGCAACGGCCTCCACACTGCAAGTACAAGTACTTTTACTTGGGGCGCAAACGGCTTTCCCTTCCCCTCCCGCCCTTCTATCCCCATCTATCTCCCGGATTACTGCATTCAGCGGAAAGACCGATGCGGCCATGCTACCCCTCCACTTCTTTCCTTCAGATAGATTGCTCTCTTGTAAAATATGAACAATCGCTGTCGCATCTCAGAGGCAATGCATTCCACTGGGTCGCATGAAGTTTTACCTGTCCACTGTTGCCTCTTTTCTTTTTCTCTTATCCCGGGCCTCCCACCCATCATCACACGCCAAATTGCCTCATTAGGGTACAAGATAAGCAACCGTCTGCAGATATGCACCGTAGGCCAGCTAATCTACTGTAACATACAACACAATCAATCTCCAAGTTTTTTTTGTTCTTTACTCCATGTTGGGCGAGAAGCAAACTTTAATCAAGGGCCATCCCACCACTTACCAGCAAGGGGAAATGAAAAAGTTTACCCCCCCCCCCCCCCCCTGCCCCAACCAGGCCTACCCATCTGATTCCAAGCCAGGGAAGTTCCTGCTCGCCCGCATAAGCCGACCCCAGACTTGGAAGAGGGAGGGGACCGCGGGGGTCCGCACCAATGCAACATCGCTCAAGTTGCCTACCCGGTCCTCCTTATCTACCGACTGGAGACGGGAGAAACGGAGGACCTTGTTTCTCTCGCGTATGCAGTGAACCTAAGAAGCTAAGGTCTGATAGTGAAGAGGGCTGGTACCTCTTGTCCCTCTCACATATAGTGATGAGTTTAGTAGCCTTCCAACGTAGTCCCGTGATTGGTCAGCTCACATGCACCCAGTAATTTGGAACAGCGCTCATTGATGTTCCCATTTCGCCTGTTTATTCCGTTCGGGTGACAAATGTGTCCGGTTCCGGGAATGGCATCGGACATTGCCAGAGTAAGCATTGCCTGTAGTGTAGAGGCCGAAATCAGTTTAAAAGAATCAAACGGGCAAGGCTTTGTCTGGCTCGATGTTGAGGGTTTACAATCACCTTGAACGCTTGGTGGAAGGGTTTGATTGTTCAAACTCCCAGAGAAAAAGGGTATTTTCTCACGCATCTGGGTTGAGGAATCCAGCGCGTGAACCGCATAACTCTTCCGTATAATAACGCTCGCGTGATCTGTGCCTCACTGTGCGGCCGGACACGCTGATCCTGGGTATTCGCTTGTGGAAGGAATGGAGAAAATTACAATATTGGCCTACCCATGATTACCAGTTTCGCAACAACTATACACTCACAATGCATGAGCAATCCGTGTTGCCTTTACTCAGGGCGGCGGCAACGATGATATGCATAGTAGACATACTTGCATATGTGTCCGGTAGGCCAAGCGTAATATACTGATTTGTTTACCTGGCATGATTCCGCCAGTAAATGAACCTCGGGAGTTTGAGGATGTACCAGCAAGGAGAAAGTGCTTGGGACAAGTTGTGTTTCTTAACGTGGGTATCATTGACTGGATCGTAGTATTATACACTTGGGGGTTGGAGATAGCCCAGGCTGTCAGATTGATTATTTATCAATCTCCATTGGATCGCCCGCGGCCACCGGGGTGGGAGTAGGTGCAGCAGCGGAATCGGGATTAGGTGTAGAGGTAATCGAAACTTCAGCTTCGGCTGGAGTCTTCGTTTCGCCATCCGCTTTGGTTGCACACGATTCGTTGGTAGCCCTGTCACTCGCAGTAGGTGCGCTCTCCTTGGATTCCTCTTTTGCTTCAGGTCCGCCCAGAAACCTTGCTGGAACACCCCGCGCAGCTACTCCAGCTGGGCCTACATAGCACCCAAGCATTGGGCTCCAACTGAACTTTTGCGACACCGCGTTTCGAATTTCGTGATAAGCATAGGCATTTGCGAAAGGGAGAGACGTGTCGGGGTCGCGATAACGAGAGGGAAGTGATGTAATCACACAGAGGGATGAGGATATCTCTGTTTTGCTTGTTAGTGTTTTCAAAAGACGCGTGCATAGGGTCGGAACTTGGGGTGGTGAACGTACTGGTAAGCCTTGGGGGCTTCTTCGCGTTGAAGTAAATGCTGAACTCGCGGCTTTGTGCAGTCCTTTCATCGAAGTTCTCCAAGATTGTCAGGTTGCGTCCCATCTGTTCAATGACTGGAGGAGGTTGAGGAACCTCTGCTTGCGGTGCGTTCTCAGTCGCGAAGATTGGCTGACTAGCTTGTGGCCCCGGAATCTCCTTCTCCGACTGTGTTGGCATCGAGGTATTTTTGAGTGCGTCGGCTTGCGAAGGTGCATCAGCAGCGGCCGGCACTGTAGTAGGTGAAAGCTCCTCCGAGGCTGCGACTGTTTCTGACTCTGGGCCGGTGGCTGCAGATGGCTCAGGAACAGGTTGCTTTGCTGCATCACAAGGGTTTTCCTGCGCAGGCTGTGTGGCTTCATTGGATTTCGGCTGCACAGATGGTGCGACTAGCTCCGCTTGTTTCTCGTGTTTGGCCGCAAGATCCTGGTCGTCCGAAGCCTGCACCGTGGACTGTGGAGCTTGAGCTGCACTCGCAGAAGACTCTTCTGGCTTCTCTGCGTCGGATTTCTCAACTTTGTTCTCAATCTCGGAAACTTCTGATTCTCTACCCTGTAGGGCTTTATCACCAGCGGCGGTCTGTGGTTCTGCCTCTTTCATTTCAACATCGACCGGATGTGATTCCGACGTTGTCTCTGTACCTGACGCCTTTACGGGCGCAGAAGCGGGTAGTTGTTCCGGGGCAGTGGCTGAAGCCTCTGCAGGTGCAGTTGCGGGTGCAGATGTAGATTCGGGAGCACATGGGGAAGCCTCGCCGTCGGCATTGGTCGTTTTGCTTTCTGATGGGGCCGTGCTTTCTTGAACCGACTGAGGATCAGTTGGTTGGGCTATGGAGGGTTCTGAGTTCCCCTTCACGGGTTTCCCTTCTTCAGATACTACTGGATCCTTCGAGCTTTCGGGCTGAGCGGTAGTTTGAGGGGCTGTTTGCGACGTGGCAGGCTTAACAGAAGCACTGACCTCGGGCGGTTTTTCCTCTGTCATATTTTTCCCTTCTTTGTCCAGCTTCTTGCTCTTCTTGCGTGTAGTGTCCTCTTTTTCCGGCTTGGGAGTTATATCGACTTTGCCAATGCGCGTTAAGCGACCATCGGCCCATGTTGCTATGCCGCTCCAGTATGACATGACCGGGCCCTCTAGACGGCGGTTTTGCAGCGCCTCAATCTTCGCTTTTCTTTCCTCGGCTTTTCTTTTCTCCATTTCCTCCCATCTATTGAGGCTTTTGCTGTTGTGCCGTTCTACTCTCTCAGCTTCGGCAAGACGTTCAGCCTGCGTCATCTCCTTCGGCTTGAATTGAGCCTTCCGTTTCGCTGCCTCTTCCATGGTCGCAATGAGACGAATGCGCTTTTCCTCGCTGTCTTTGAGTCGTGCATGCGTAAGTTCCTTGTTCTGCATGGTTTGTCGACGAGAGGACGATCTCGTTGGCCCTTCTTCGGGCGTCGGGATCCACGAAACGCGTTCGGACTTCTTCTTCGGTCGCGGGGCAGGCACTGCGGACACGGCGGTGGGATCGATCTTGACTCGTTTGGCGGCTATTTTGTATCTGAGATCTTCCTTCGCTCTCTTCTTCTTTTTGTCTGCTCGTTCTGCCTTCTGTAATTGTTGTTCCCCTTCAAAGTCATCGTCCTTGGCGCTCGGACCCTGGTCGTCTTCATCATCGGACGAAGATTCAAAACGCATATCGTCTTCCTCTCCGCCCAAATCTTCCGCATCCACGGCAAACTCGTTGTCGTCCTCAACTTCTTCGAACAGAAGTGCAAGGTCATCGTCGGCGGCAGCATCCAGAAGAGCCGACATGTGAAGCCCTGCGGTGCTTCGCTTCGCGCGTCCCTGGATTAGCGACTCGACCGGGAGGTCTTCCTCCGCAGAGGATGGGGTCTCATGTTCGTCGGCCATTGTTCGTAGACTCGTAATCTAAAGGTACTCTTCGGAGCAAATAAAGCGACCCGTTTGATAGAAGCCGACCGTTTAGCCACGATAGGCCGCGTGTCCGCTAAGGCGCGTCAGAGTACAGCAGCTTTCGCTACTGCTGCCATGCGTCCCGACTTATCCTGGTACACAGGTGTGAGATTAGTGGTATATATAGAGGACAGATAATGAAAGGGAAACTTTTACTGGATAAGGCGATCGCCGGTGCTGATAGCTGCGCTGCGGAAAGGTAGGCAGGCACGCAGGCGGTCACTGCGGAAATTCAGTCACTCCTTCTAGTGCCTCAGGCATAATTGCTTCACGTGACAAAGCATTTGGATTCAGTTACGAACAAGCAAGCAGTAAGTAGGTATGAGTAAACATTTTACATAGTCAGTCCAATAGAGTCTTACAAAGTCGGGCGATATAATTACACACAGTCTGACTCCGACTATGGACAGAGTATGCTTACATGGATGACCTTACCTCCTTCCAGTTGTTACTATGGCTTACCTAGAACGGAGTCAATGCAGAGAGCCAGTAGGAAAGAAAGGTCTTGCTTGGGTCAGGTACCTGCTGCTGCCATTCTAATAAGGTCCTGCGCTGCAGGCAAGATGATTCTGGAACCAGACTGATCCCAGAACAATGATTGATACCAAGGCTCTAAACGGCTCATCCATTCTTCTGCACAGAATAGGATTTGTCCACGGCTTGTTGTCTTATGTTTTCTAGACAGGTTATGACGACATCAAAAGCAAAAGATTGTTGTTGTCGGGGGAATGGACTCCTTACTTCCTTTTCTCTGTATATCGCCGAAGAGAAAAAGCTCCTTTGCTTTCCAGGGCGTGAAGCAGATATCCACCGTCACATTCTGATCTGGTTCACCGATCTCTCAGGCGGCCAAGTCGGCGTGTGACTGACTGCTGGGCGGATCGATATTTTGTAGTAGTCGACGACCGATAGATGTCATGAACCCTCCTTGTTATAGGAGCGGCGCCATGCGCCCGGGTGCGTTCAGCACTGTGTCAACCCGCTCAAACCACATGACGGACCTTGGAATGCGGGGTTTTAGCATGTTTCAGGGCGAGCATCACCCGGACTAGGTCATTTAATAAGTCTTCCGTTTCGGTTTCGACATGGGCGTAGATGTCGGACGCGCCATTCGCATCCCTGCCCTGCTAAACAATAAACAGCCTATCAACCGCTTCATCCGCTAGGTGGAAGGCGTACAATCTCATGCTATGTTTCAGAATTAAAGGGGCTTTAGGCCAGAATTCAGTGTCATTAGACAGCCATCTTGGAGGTAGAGGGTAGCATCACCACCTGGCTCTCGGTACGAATTGCATCTTCAGTCGTTACAATGCTAATTTGTTTTAATGGGCTTAAAGTGTCCCTGCTCGTGCTCCCCATGTTCTAATTCAGTTCTTTGAGGCAATAGATGTTAGCTTACGGTACACACACATTAAGTATATAAATATATAATCATACGCGTACCGGTGTTGAAGGACACAACCGATATGAGTTGACGCCGTGTACACCTTTGAAAAAAAAAAAAAAAAAAAAAAAAAGGAAAGGATCCAATGCAATGTTATCTGCACCGGTAATGGCTTTGTACTGTGTAGAGGGCAGACAGTGGGCTAACAAACACATCCACACAGAATCAGGAGGGAATAAAATCAGGTGAAACGAACCACTATTCAGAAGGCGGGTTTCTGTGCTGGCAAGTAGTATGAGATTCACCACCAGCACGACGGGCGACTCGAAATCAACTAAAATCATTGTGTTGAATGAAGGATGCAGCAATAAACTCCAACGGTACCTTGAAAATCCGCAGCGACAGAAGTAAGATTCATAACTCCGTCCCAATAACAATAAATCAAGACCGGTCGAGCCGGCCAACCACAGAGCCGAATATATGACATGCCCTGCCCGGGGATCCGGCAAAGGCGAGAGCTTCAGAAGGTTCCATTTTCTCCGTTCTTCACTCACTTGCTGAGTCCCGTCTTTTCCATCCCGCCTTCTTCCACTCTCTGGTTGTCTCTCTCTCCGCCCAACGAGCATAGCACCACCACAACACCCACAGCTTCTCTTTCTCTTCTTCCTCCTTCACCATCACCCGCTAATCTTTTTTACCTCTTCCCTTCCCTCCCCCCTCCACACCCTTCTCTCTTCAACTTCTATCCATTGTTCCCTTTCCCTTGCTTTCACTTTAATCATTCCACCATCGTGCTCATCTTTCCTGTTCCCCAATCTCCGGTCTTTTCAATTCTTGTATCTTTTTTAGGCTTCTGCCCGAAAGCCGCGCAGTTTATTTCCAGCCACCTCTAGTCGACCCTTTTCGGATCTCCCGTTCCCCAACGGCCGCCGCGTCCCTACTCCTGATTTCTGCAACTCCCCTCTCCATCGCTCGATTGGCTTGTCCTGACAATATCGCGTGTCTATACGGTCTTTTCGAGCGGGTCCGAGTGATTTAGTGGAAAATCGATCATCGAGATCTGATCACGGCGGAAGATCGTGGCCATCGATTCTGGACACGACACCAGTCCAAGACAACTCTTGCCCAAGGGCGATTCCCGTCGACTGCTTCATTCTAACGGATAACGCCCAAACCTTTACGATTTCGCATCTCTTTTGCCTACTTCCTGGCCTTTTGTGATCGCTAGAGCATACGTATTCTTTCGGACCCAGTCCTCGCCGACCCCGCTACGAGCACCGCGCCGTCACCAATCCGGTTCTTGAGCATTCCCACACCTAGACGCAGAATTGTTGCCTGCCTCTCTCCGCAGGTCTCTGGTGGATTATCGCTTGCTTTTCTCCGTCACCCTCCTAATTGGACCGACACATGATCGGCGCAGATCAGTTCTCTGACTGAGCAACCGATTTGCCGAATCCACGAGCATCCTCTTCCTTCGTTTCCGCTCAGAGCCCTGCTACGCATAAGGTGTTCGCCTTGAGGTGGAGGGATATAATACATAATGTTACCCGTTTCACGACCCGAGGGCCACATGAACCTCAATTATATTCCAACTACCCAACCGATGTCTGGAACCAGTACGGGGCGCAGCTCTCCAAGCGATCTATCGGGGTCTGCTGGTATGAAACCGCCGTTCGGATCTTCAACTGGTTTGAATGGCGGTGCCGGCTCCATCGGAAACGCGAGGCTAGGGGCTGGATCCCCTTCCCATGAACTTGGGGCTCGTTTATATTCGAAACGGTAAGCCCAGTCTCACTACCCTGATGAAGTTTGTATTCGACTGTCTGATAACTGACATTGCTCGATCTATATTTTAGAGCGCGCGAAATTCAAGCAGAGGAAGGTGTTTCTCCCAGTATCTGGGGACCCCCCACCAGTGGCCATTCGACTCCCCTCCGCGAGAACATCCCCGAGTCCCCAAGCCAAGAGGGGTTTCCTGACTTGGTACCCACTTCCAGCGGCTCAATCAACAGCACTGCTCGAAGAGCTAGAGCTGGGACAGTTCCCTCTAGATTCTCACCTGTTGGTGCTCTGAACGAAGCAAATCTTCAGCAACCGTACATTCCCCAGACTTCTAGGCCTACACCTTCAACCAGCCCTTTCCGCCCGACCGGGGTTTCTGGCATTGACACAGGCGCAAAGACTGCAACTACCGCAGGCGTAGCTGGCGCAGGCTCCCTCTCGCGTCTCCGAGCTGGCTCTATGCCCCAGCGAGCAAATTTCCTTGGATCTTCTGGTCCATTTGGGCCTTCCCTTTTCTCTACTAGCTGGGCAACGGGCCGTGACCGGGCCACGACATTAACAAGCATCCGCTCCTCCGAGGGCCCGGCTTCCCCGAGCCATTCGTCCTTTTCTCGAGACGGTCTCGCCGATACCGATGTCAAAACGCTCGATTATCTAGGCCTTGCCGAAACACCACAACAGCCAAGAGCCACGCTTGTGCGCCCCTCGGTTGACATGCTTCTTCAACAGCAGCAACAACAGCAACAGCAGTCTTCGCTTCCTCCACTGCTTGCGGAACTGGCCATGATGAAAAACAACAGCAGAATCCGATCCTACTCCGTGAACGCCAAGGAAAAATATGCGGATGACGAGGACCTGGAATATGAGAGCCGATACGCACAGATCCCATCTGGTACTGTTACGCCGTCAGCTGCCGCGACAGCTGCTCAATTGGCTGCGACTCAGGCTCAGATACATCAACACAACTTGGCTGTGCAAGCTTTCGCCAATCACGCATCTGCCAGCCGCCCTCGTGCCCGGACAGCTGGCATTTTGGAAGCGCCGCCTCAGCGCTCGTCTATTCGAAATTACCTGGCTACGCCGTCGCGTCTGGAAAACAGCTTTAGCGCGGCCGATCTCAATATCGCAGAAAGCGGAGAATACGATGAACTGTCCGAGGCTGTCCAGCTGATGCATTTGGGTGGCGCGAATATGTCGAATCTCGGCATGCGGCCTGCAGCGGAATTGACCGATGAGAACAACCAAGACGGACCAACACGCGCTCTGTGGATCGGAAGCATTCCTGTCTCAACCACAGTCACGTCTCTTGAGGCGATCTTTAGCATCTACGGCAAGATTGAGTCTACCCGTGTGCTGACTCACAAGAATTGCGGTTTCGTGAACTTTGAGCGCATTGAGAGCGCTATTCAGGCCAAGTCGCTGCTCAATGGCAAGGAAATTTTTCCTGGTGCTGGCCCAGTACGTATCGGGTATGCAAAAGTCCCCGGAAGCTCTGCAGCTGGCACGCCAGGAGTCAATGGATCTCAATCTTCGCCCACCCCTGATCCAAATGCTAGCTTGAATGGAGCCGATGGTCTGGCAAAGTCCGACTGCGGCATAATTGTCCCCCAAATCCCTGCTCTTTCTGAACTCCAACCGGAAATGGCTCAAATTGTTCAAAATTTTGGTGCTACCGAAGATGATACTCTGAACATCTCTGCAAGCGTTCAGCGCGCCATTGCGTTTGATGCATTTGAAGATGAGATTCCCTCTATCGCAGAGCCCAGCCAGACAAGAATGTTCGATGCCCCTCGCCTCCGCGATATTCGCAAGAGGATCGATAATGGTGCCTGTTCTGTACAGGAAATTGAAGAGACTGCAGTTGCGATGCTTCCAGAAATCGCCGAATTAGCATCGGACTATCTGGGCAATACCGTTGTTCAGAAACTCTTCGAGTTCTGTTCTGAGCCAACCAAGGAACAGATGTTGGTGCCGATCGCCCCTCATCTCGCTGAGATCGGTATCCACAAAAACGGAACCTGGGCCGCTCAAAAGATCATTGATGTCGCCAAAACTCCGAACCAGATGAGGCTGATTGTTGATGCTCTTCGGCCGTACACTGTACCTCTATTTCTCGATCAATATGGAAACTACGTACTTCAGTGCTGTCTCCGCTTCGGTGCCCCATTCAACGATTTCATTTTTGAGACTATGTTAAGTCGGATGTGGGAGATTGCCCAGGGCCGGTTCGGTGCTCGGGCCATGCGGGCTTGTCTCGAGAGCCACCATGCCACAAAAGACCAGCAGCGTATGCTCGCGGCGGCCATCGCTCTCCACAGTGTGCAGCTTGCAACGAATGCTAACGGCGCACTTTTGCTAACTTGGTTTCTCGATACTTGCACTTTCCCTCATCGCCGTACCGTGCTTGCACCGAGGCTGGTCCCTCATCTCGTTCATCTTTGCACTCATAAGGTCGCCTATCTTACTGTCTTGAAGGTTATCAACCAACGTAATGAGCCTGACGCCCGTGAGATTGTGTTGAAGGCTTTGTTCTTCAGCGCGGGCGACGAGGTATTGGAGAAAATTTTGAGTGATCAAACTTCGGGAGCGACTCTAATTTTCAAAGTTCTCACTACGCCTTTCTTTGATGAGTCAATGCGCGCTGAAGTTGTCAAGAATGTTTCCAAGGTTCTCACAAAACTAAAGGCGACCCCGAGTCAAGGATACAAACGCCTTATGGATGAAGTTGGTCTTTCTTCGCGTGGAGGTGCCCGAGACAATCATCATGGCCGTGATCATGGACCCAATGCAGACAAGCAGCAGCATCGTCCAACTTCTCGTCAGGCAGCATCGAACTACGTCCCACAACCGCCCATGGAAAGGCAATATAGCGCGCCATTTCCTACCATGCTTAATCAGAGCATGGACGCCGCTAGGCCCATGCCTTCAGAACAGCAATCAGGCGCTGGAGCATATGATCCTTACAGTATCAATGGAATGAGCAATCTCGGCTCTGCAGGCGGCATCAACCCTCTCGGCGGAATTAGTGGAGTTAACGGACCTGGATTCGCTCAAGACTCTATGATGCCTTTGACTCCGCAGCAGCTACAATATCAGGCCTATATGGCGGCACAAAGCCGTGGCCTTTCGCCGTCCGGCCTGTATCCAAGCCTAGGAAACCCCAACTTTGGTTTTGCGGCTGGCAATCCTTCAGCAGACAACCTCCGATCCATGCAGAGTCAGGCTGCCTCCTTGGCTGGCCCGCCGACCCAGCAGATCAACCCAGGCTCCATGTTGAATCAGGCGGCCTTTGCTCCTCAGCAGTTTAGCCCTGTCATGAGCACTGCTCAGATGTATCAGTATCCTTCACAGTTCTATCCCCAAGCACAGCCAGCCCAGGCGCAGTCTGCTGGAGGCCGGCGAGGACGTCCAAGCCATCCCCAGCACATGTGAAAGATTGGGACTCGCCTGCGTGATCGAAGCTGATGTGGGTTGCCTCCCGCATTGAGGATTACCTATAATGCTTTAATCCGCCATTAACTTCCACCTTATGTATAAAGTTTCTTTTTGATCTTTTTTTCAGTTTCCGGGATACAGAGTAGTATGGCTATATGCATGAGATGACCTTTGTCACACCTAGACCGACGCTGGATCGTCTTGGAAATGGAGGAAGGATTGATACGAGAAAAAAAGTGTTATTGTTTTTATTTTTGTTTATTCAAAGCATCGTGGTGTCGCCTATGTTCATAAGCATCTAAGTGATTTCCCAACCGCTTTGGGGGTTTGGTTCCATTTTATCCTCTATAGTCAGTTGGCTATCAAAGCAAAGGGCGTCTTCTGATCTTCCAGCCGGGGCCCATTATTCTCACATGAATTGTATTATGTATTATGTATACGGATAGGCGAGAATGACTACTCCTTCGGATATAATAAGATTGAGGGATTTGACCCCATCCACCGCCTATCCTCTCTATTGGCTTGGGCATACGTCAAACGCTTGGCTCTCACAGGAATGATAGTAGTCGGACAAGCGGGCCTAGGTAGCCACTTACGAAAGGGATCCAACTTGGTACCGTACTTCCATCAGTATTTCCTAAATGGGGTCAAGCAGCCAACGCCAGATTTTGGACGGATGCTGCCCCGCTGACAGGTAGTATTGATACCCCCGGGAAGCAAACTTCCCGCTGCTTCGAAGGTTGGCCCGACTTCTCCTGGACATGACTAGTCAAGCAAATGCGCGAGTATGATAGCTCCTTCATCCATACTTTATCAGGATCCAGAAGCCACCACTTTTTTAATTGATATCCCTGTATCAATCGCTCGCGCACAATCGCTTGTCCAACATCGTTCATCACCACCTTCGTTCTCGACAACGTCACCTTCCGTCCCTGAACATGGCAGGAACCGAATACTACTTTCAGCACCGCCTCTCCGAGAACCATATCCTGCTCGTACAGAGCCAAAAACCGATGCTGCACGGGCAAACGTACTCGAAAGAACGCCCCTTTCTGAAAGGCTTTTTCACTCCGAGATCCTTGAACCCCTTGTAACAAAGGGGTTGACCCGGATTCGCGATGTGCTCGAGTCCGAGTTTCGGTGGTGTTTACCGCGGACTGAGGCTGATCCTAACGCACAGGAAGCAACTTGCGGGGTGAAACTTGACGATGAGGCCTTTATCGCAAGAAAGAGAAAGAGAACTGAGCAGACCGGCGGCGAGAGACGCGAGACTGTAGACGCTACTTTCGAGCTAGCCAACTCTGATACTGCTGCTCCTGCTACGCCCATTGACAGACGCGTTTCGCATGATCCACCATTGATCTTATCCCCAGGCGTAAACAGCTTCAGCTCCATGTCAGAATTTTGCGACCTCGTGGTCCGAAATACGTCATTACAATCGGCTACGATACAGGTCTTCTGTCCGATTATGATGACAGACAGTGCAAGGTGCCGCCATAGCCAGCACCATCGAGCAAATCCTCTCCACTCTTTTTACATCCCACCACTATCAAGCTTCCTGCAGTGCAAAATTCCTATGTCACACCCAGGGGCACACTCGGATCCCATCCCAGGTCTCCCACGTCATGAAACATTCAACCTCATCCTTCTCGACCCACCCTGGGCGAACCGCTCCGTCCGTCGCAGTGGCCATTACCAAACCCAGACTTACCGCGACTGGGACTTGCTCACTCAGCGCATATGCCAGATCTTATCCGTACATCTCGTCAAGGACTGTTCTGGGGTATCAGCCGAGGGAACTGACCGGAAAGAAAACGGCAGAGCTGCGGACGCCATAGCAGCCATCTGGATCACCAATTCAGGGAAAGCCCGTAAGACAGCCTATGAAGCGATGCAGGTTGCCGGGCTGGCAGTTTGCGAGGAGTGGGTATGGGTTAAGACGACGACAGAGGGGGAGCCCATCACACCAGTTGGGGCTCTCTGGCGAAAACCGTATGAGATCCTGGTAATTGGGAAAAGGGCAGGCTGTGGACCCCGAGAAACTCATTCCCAGTCGCGCGCCAGGAAGGCCGAGGATGGCGTCGTTAGGAGAGTCATTGCGGCGGTCCCAGATATCCATTCACGGAAGCCGAATCTACGGGAGGTTTTTGAGCAGGTGTTCTTCTCCGATGGGCCGGTGGACGAGGCTGGTATGCGGTACCGTGCTCTGGAGGTTTTTGCGCGCAATCTGACTGCGGGATGGTGGGCGGTTGGTGACGAAGCTCTGAAGTTCAACTCGGAGGAATGGTGGGTCGAAAGCTGAACGAGCAGGACGGGGTGGGTTTCCCAATGACTATGGTTGATTTTTGTATCTCTATTCCTGGCTTCGGAGAGTATCTATTTACAGTTCTCACTTCCCAGTAGCCAATGCCCAATAAGTGGATAGCAGGGTATCAGCATCACTACCTTACATCCCTAGCAAGCATCACTCACCGGTCTACTTTAAAAGATAACAGGGAAAGGGAGGGAAAAGACGGCCATGACCAAGTCCGGACCAACTATTCAAAACTCGGGCCCAAGCTCACCAAACTAAACCTCAAATCCGGATTCCCGCCCTGCGCCTCGACATCCAAGAACCGCCTCACCCCCAACTGCAACGCCTTCTCACTCAGAGCATCCTCATCCTCATTCAGCACTCCTCTTTCCAGCGGACCCTTCCGCCGCCCGTCCAGCTCCCACAACCGGCCATCCCCACCCTTGACGAACGCCACAAAGTGCAAGTCCACATTATCCTCCGCCTGCGGCGCCTGCGTGTCGCCCAGCTTGGCCGCGTCCGCGTGCGCACTCTCCAGCGCCTTGCTCTCGTACAGCAGGTCCGCGCGCGCCAGGGGGTCTAGCGCCTCGGCCTCACGCAGCAGGTGGTCCAGGTCCGAGCCCGGCAGGATCTGGCGGCGGGGCTCGCCGTTCGCGACGGCGTGGAGCAGGCCGATGAGGCCGCATGCGTTGCGGATGGTCTGCCTGAACCACATCACGGGTTCCGTGGCGCCGGAGCCCGTGTACGCGGGTAGGGGCTCGTCTTCGGTGACGCGGGCGGTTTCGTAGGTGCGGGAGACGGGAAAGACGAGAAGGAGGGCGTGCGAGGGCCGCGGCACGAAGGCGAGCAGGTCGGGTTCGTCGATCGAGTAGACGTCTGTGAAGGCTAGGGTGGGCGGGAGGCCGAGCTGGTGGATCAGCTGCGACATCACCTCTGGGTTGTTTTCTGGTACGATCGGAGGGTGGTTAGTTTATGCTCGAGGAGAGGCGACTAAATGTGATGTTGAATGGGCGTACCAAGGGGCACGAAGGCCTTGTTGTTGGATTCCGGGTCCGTCGTGTCTTCGGGCATTTTGTGGTTTGTAAGGTTGTTTTGTCTGGATAGTGATAGATGTGTGTGTTCTGTATGAGAAAAAGAGAGCCGCGTGAGAATGTATAAAGAAGATACAGTGAGGGGTTTGACTTCCGGTGTTGCGGGGTCGGAAAAGTTCTTGGGGGACCGGGGGAAAACGTCATCATCGACAACAACAATTCTATTTGGTACAGGAACGAGTCTAGAAAAAGGTATCGAATCATGAGACTGTCATCATGTCATTTGTAGCTCATAACGCATCTATTTACTCTATTTTATCTCATTTTATTCGGCTCGAGGTTTATCCCCTTCTTCAATGGTCCGTAGACGTTCGTCCACAGCTCACTGGCTTCACCCAAGAAGTAGGTCAGACTAACGTCCGCCATGCTCGCGTCCTCATCGCCCGACAGAGTCTCTAGCTGCGAAATAATATTCTCCAATCCGAATGCTTTCCCGGTAGCCTGTGTAGCACCGGCTTCTAGCATGACGTTGACGACGTGAATATGAAAATGATAGTATGTTGGCTGATCTGAAAAGTGAAAACAAAAGTGTTAGCAAGACCATTTGACAAAGATTTGAAGAATAGAGTCTCACAGTGCACATATAGCTTTAACTGGTCCTGATCCAGTTCCGGATACATTTTCACAGTTCCTTCGAGCAGCCGCTGCCGCAGGTACTTCAACCACGGAATGTGTTTCTTCTTAAGATCGCGCAAGCTCCATATATCCCGCCGCTGTACCAAGGCCAGCAAGTGTAGCGATCCCATGGTCTTCCGGTCCCAGTTGAGATCGGGCAGCATCAAGAACCCATCATCCGCACCGTGTCCCTCGTCGCGCAGGATCACATCTTCCTGTTCCGTTCGACCCTCGAGGATATTAAACACCCAATTCAACCGACCTTCCTCGCGCTTCGCGCTCATATACGGTCGAATGTGTTCGCGATAGATCTCCGGCGTCTCGGTGACCATGCGAACCACTTGCTCTGAGTACTTCTTGATGTGTGATTCCGTGCAGGGCCAGATGAGATTCAGCTTAAGATCCGGGGGCTGTTGGCCTCCTGCCTCAGCGCCGGATGATGCTAGATACCACCGATAGATGTCATTGTCGCCTAGGTTGGTGACTTGCGTGATCGCGGCATGGAAGGCTTTGAGGACTTCGGGGGTTTCGGTTGCGAAAGCCGCGCGTTCGGCGATGAGTATGCCCTGCTTTTCGTCGATGGTTCCGAGAATAGCTATGCGGCGACCGCTTTGGTCTGTAGGAATATCATATCAGTCAATGCTTGGGTAACAAGTATTCAGTCGAGGGGTGGGGGATGCGCTAGGAAGCAGGGGTTGTACCTTGCTTAAGCAATCTGTCGACCTCAAATTTTGAGATAACAGCCTCAGGGGAAGGACGCCCAGCACGGGTCGTCATTGCGAGGTGTGCTTGTTGCTGTGACGAGGTGAAGGTCCAGCTATCAGGAAGCTGAAGGTTGATGGGTTTACCCCGGATATTCTTCGCTTGGGCAAAATCGCATGGGCGGTGAAGCTTCTCCGTTTGCATACTATGGGATCAGGTACACTGGCCATTACCATGGATACAAGGAGACTGGGTCCCGAAGGCGAGGGTTGGATGATGAAGATTAAGAAAAATGCATAATATTCTATTCCTTGTTCTGTCAATGCGGATACTCGACTGTGGATGAGGAGAATTGTCCTTGCTGTACGCATCCCAGACGCAAGTAATAGTTTAAAACATATAATGTAATGGATTTTCAATGTCCCAAACATGTCACCTGTTCCATGACATTCTATGAAAAATCAGGCCCAGGTATGCAATATGTTAGATCATGATTTTGATATCATATCACGGACTGTTATTGACCATATCGAAGCCAGCCGACTATGGCGCCAATGATCCGCCAATGCCCTTTAAGTACTCGTCCGCAAGGGAGTAATTAAACCACGCCATGCACATATCTGGTCCTTGTGTGCACAGCTATCTTTGAGGATGAAGGATGCGACTGGGGAGATCGGCGCCGCTGTGAGAAGACAAAATTCTCTCTGTCTTCCTGGAACGGTGAAAAACTGTGTCAAGGTGCTGCTCAAGATGACGGCTTCGCTTCAC
Source organism: Aspergillus homomorphus CBS 101889 (assembly GCF_003184865.1). Classification (NCBI taxonomy): domain Eukaryota; kingdom Fungi; phylum Ascomycota; class Eurotiomycetes; order Eurotiales; family Aspergillaceae; genus Aspergillus; species Aspergillus homomorphus. The sequence goes on from NW_020291904.1 coordinate 74,425, forward strand.
TGCTGGGTTGGCAGTGCATCTAGCAAGATTATCAGAATAAATAAAGCAGTCAAGATAGTTATTAGCATACCGCTTCAGCCAGTCTGATCCACTCTTCCACTCCCCTTACGAAGGCGTCGTCTGCCGCAGGTACCAACTCATGCCCCCAAACCGTATATTCCTTAAAGGTTCCCTGTTTCTCCAGAATCCTGACTGGCTCCTCTGGCTCGACTTCTTCGACCTCAGCTTCAATCTTCCTTCGGGAACGGGGCAACGTGCGGTCTGTGCTCTTTGCAATAACTCCTGATATATCTTATTAGCAGGGTGTCAGGGATGGGTAGTTCAGAAAAGTTTGCTACCTTCATAGCCTTCCGGAACAGCAACTCGTCGGCCTTTGAGTCTACGGCCGCGGAAATATGCAATCTGTACGTCTTTGTCTATTGTGAATTGGTCAATGAGCAAGGCGTCAAAACATCGAGAGCGTGCTGTTTTACCTTGCTCGTCGGGTCTCGGGGTCCAGAAGCGATCTAATTTCTTGAAAGGTCCATCGTAGTGAACTTTGCAGGGTAATATATTGGGTGTGAAACAGTCCATTGATGACTGGTTCTCAGTCGCAGAAGACGTCGGCGTTGTCTGAATCGCGAACATGCTTGAATTTATGAAAAGATTATAGAGTTGCGCTCCGAGGGCTCGATCACTGATCTGAAAAGAGTATAAGAAGCGCTTAATTATTGATTTGGACAAGTAAGAAAATGATTGGGAAAGCGATGTCCGGTAGTGCCTGCTATCTTAATTTGATAATGGATGTACGAGTGTGCTTGAATGCGGAGAACGCGACGCGTTCGCCGCGTAAAGTGGGTGACGGAACGGAAGTGGACTGAAATTCCGCTGTGCATTCAAATCCTAACAATCATGGAAGTCTACTTCACTAGGGCCAATCGGAATAATTTTACCCATCCATGCTAGGAAAATGTAAATCATACACTTTATTCAAGCTCTATATACTCGGAAAATCCTCAGATGCTGGATGGCCTTGTAACTAAATAAAGCTGGGGTATATTATAGACAGGTTTACCGACTCATGCAGATGTTTTTTATCACCTCTTACGGGTCTTCTTCTTCTTTTTCTTCTTCTTCTTTTGATCATCACCCTGCTCCTTCTCGACTACCAGCCGCACCGGCCATTTCTTCAGGTGTTCTCTTTCGAAAGTGTCCTTGTCCCGTCGGTACAGAAGCATCGTAGCCTTCGCATCCTCAACACTGGAATGTGCCCCATCTTGAATATTCAAGCCCAAGAACTCTGAAGCTAGCATCTTAAGACGAGGAGAACCCCCGCCTGCTATCTTTCTGTAGGGCTGATGTTTGCTGGTGTCTCTGATGTCGCGCTTAGGATGGCTCAGAAGAAGAGCATCCAAGTCGTTACTCAATGCGTGGCCCACAAGTATGCGTCCATTGAGGATTTCTGTAACCTCTTTTTGGACCTGCTCGAGTGATCGCGCGTTGACCATATGCTTCGGGAGAATACCGCTAACATGCGTTCGCCAGTCCGTGACCATCTCCTTGGGTCTGACATACGAGTCGTAAATCTGCTCGCCGTTGAAGTTGACGATAGAGACACGCGCGAGTGCAGAGTCGTTCTCGGGATCGGGACCGACACCCACCATTTCGCAATCCATGGCGACATATTTTCCTAGCTCCGCACTGAGAGACAGTCAGTATTTGTAGAGTTTGCCTGAGAGATGAAGGAAAGCCAAAAGTGGTACTCACGTTGGTGAGCGGCCCTCGTTGATCTTAGAGGTTTTCGATTCCGCAACCGCTGTAGTGGGATTCCTCTGCGACGTCGATTTTAAGACCTCTTCTGCAACAGCCCCGCCTCCTTCCAGAGCGCTTTGAGACATTCTTTTCTTCTTAATTGTGGCTTTCTTCTGTTCGACGTTCGGTTTTCCGTCGGCTGCGTCTGTTCGGCGCTTCTTCACTGTAGCATTTTGCGTCTCGCGGTCGGAGAGTTTGCGCTTGGTGATGGAGACGTTATTCTGCTTTAACGTCCCCTGGAGTTTCTTCCAATTACTGGAGAGGTTTTTCAAGTCCATTCCAAAATCGAACCCAGTCGCTATTGCATCGTGGCTGACCAGGAAAGTAGAGGGTGATTGAAAAAAAGATTCAGTTGATGCGGAGGCTGGCCCGGCAACTTTCCTGAATCGGCCTTCCCTTCCGCGCTAAATTTTTGGACAGGATCCACATGTCAAGTCTCGATCGCCGCAGCGGTGGCTTATCGATTTCGACCATATCACAACACCAAGGATAGGTGTTTACCTTGAAAGCTTGCGCTCTCTATAGACTTACTTTGTACTTGGCATATACAGAATTTGTCTTAAAAATTGGCCCGTATTATATGAAATTTGCTTTTGAAAATCCACCGCATGAAAACGCCAAAAGGGAATCCATTTACAAGCCTGGAACCTTGAAATCCTTGTGAGACCATTTCTCTGTAATCTTCCTCTTGGGCTTCTTGACCTGCGTCACAGGTTTGCGAGCCTCCAGCTTTCCCTGAACGACCAAAGTCCGGAATCGGTCATCAAGCAGGTTGCCCTCGGGTTTGAGTAAACGCAACGAGTCTTGAAGCTCATCCGGTAGCACAACTTCCAAAGGTTTTTCAGGAGCACTATTACAGTTAGTAAACAGAAAAGATGGGAACTGAGAGAGGGCCAACATACTGTAGCTTTCCGAGGGGTCTGCGGCGCAGAAGAGTATCATCACCTTCGTCCGAAGAACTGTCCTCCGACTGCTCGGCAAGCTCGAGTTCCTGTCCTTCGGCATCTTCAGGGGCGACGTTGGCCCGCGCATACTGCTCTTGTCTCTTCTTCATCTGGGCCTCCCACTTCGCTTGCCGCTCGGCCTCCTTACGTCTCTTGACCTTGTTCCTTTGGGTCTTGGTCTTCCGCTCCGGACGCTTCTTGTTTAGCCAATCTGGCTTTTCATATTCGCTCTCAAACCCTTCCCAGGCACTCTCATCATCCGACTTCACTTCGCCATCGTCATCCTTAGCCTCTGCGATCATCCGCTGTCTTTCTTGTTCCTTGCGTTCTTCCTCCAAGCGCGCCTTCTCAGCTTCGACTGCTTTCTCGCCTTGTTCTTGAAGGAGTTTGTCCCAGTCTTCAAATGTCGGATTATAACTCGTGCCGGCAGTTGGGGGACGAACAGCGGGGATCGGCTTGCCATTTGCGGCGAGGGAGATAGGAGCGTGCTTCAGGGTAACAGGTTCGACTTTCTGTTTCGGCTTTTCCAGGAAATCAAACTTCGGATCGTCATAGCGAGTCGAGTCCTCTGCATCAGCCCAAGGATCGTACAAGTCGCTTTCGGTCTTGTTGACGGGCTTGCCTTCCTTGGCCACCTGCTTCAAGCGCAACCAATCCTTCCGCGTGACCCAATCACCCTTTTGCTTCTTGTGCTTCGGTTCGATGACCCCGTCTGTTACTTTCGAATTCGATCGCGTGCGTGTGTCCACACCAGGAATTGCAGAGCGCTGTGCGATAATTTCCTCCGATTTCAGAAGTTTGCGCTTCTTTTGAATGGCCTTGCGTACTTCTGCCGATCCAGTGGTATCGATAACGAACAGCTCGTCCGAGGGTTTCTCCGCGATAACACCACTGTGTGTAAATGCTAAGTCAGAAACACATGGTATACAAACAGATGAAGCGTCATAATAGTTCCATACCCTTTAATCTCTTCATCTTTCAAGATGCGGAGTCCCTCCTGAACCTCCGTAATATCGACATTTTTGCGCCAGGCTTTCTTGCCCTTGCGAGATGGCTGGCTAAACTGCCTCGGGGCCTCAGTGGAAGCAGACATTTTGGAAATTCTGCTATAGTGATATGATTGTGAAATCTTATCTTTTTTTGCGGCGGCATTCTAAATTTTGATTTTCCGTCCAAAAATCTGGACCCGCTTACATAAGATAGCGCGGGGAGGAAACACTAATGTATTTGTCGCGCGCTAAGGCTCTGCGCGGCTATCGCGGGCAAGTGACGAACGCCGCTTCAGGACTTGATCTCGCTCTGCCTTCCGCGTCGGTTCCCAATCGACACTACTCAACGTGGACATCGGTGTTCCACCTTTCATTCATCTCGCGCAATACCTCTGAGACCGCTTCAAGTATTCCTGTCTATCTTTCTGGTCGGCTCGGTTCTGTGAGCCACCGCAGACTTTATCAGCCATGCCTGTCGTCAAAGGAGGTGTTTGGTGAGCCATCGCAACTCCACTACATATCGCTTTTTTTTTAGCTAACATATCACACAGGACGAACATTGAAGATGAAGTGCTCCGGGCGGCGGTACGTTTCATGCTTTTCGGGTAGCTATGTGATTCTGGGGAGCTCTAGGCGATACTGATTAGCTTATCCTTTAGGTGTCCAAGTATGGTATGAACCAATGGGCGCGCGTGTCCTCTCTGTTAGCAAGAAAAACTCCCAAACAATGCAAGGCGCGATGGGTTGAATGGCTGGACCCCGGCATTCGCAAAGTGGAGTGGTCTAGAGAGGAGGACGAGAAGCTATTGCATCTGGCAAAGTTGATGCCGACACAATGGCGTACAATTGCGCCCATTGTCGGACGGACGGCAACGCAATGCTTGGAACGGTATCAAAAGCTTTTAGATGAGGCTGAAGCTCGAGAAAATGATGAGCTGGGTTTGGGAGGCCCTTCTGGTGCAGAGGCGGCCGCTCCTAGTGCGGATGACGTGCGCCGCCTACGGTATGATTGTGATTTTTCCTACCATTCTACTGTGTATCACTAATTTGTACAGACCTGGCGAACTTGACCCCGACCCGGAATCGAAGCCCGCTCGTCCTGACACGATCGACCTTGACGAAGACGAGAAGGAGATGTTGAGCGAGGCGCGTGCTCGTCTGGCAAATACACAGGGAAAGAAGGCCAAGCGAAAAGCCAGAGAACGACAGTTGGAAGAGTCCCGACGATTGGCCGTCCTTCAAAAACGACGTGAACTCAAAAATGCTGGCATTAATATCAAGGTCGTTACTCGCAAGAAGGGCGAAATGGACTACAACGCGGACATTCCGTTCGAGAAGCCTGCAGCGCCGGGTTTCTACGATACCGTCGAGGAGCAGAATCGAAACGAGAGGCAACGGGAGATGTTCGATCCTCGTAAACAACAGCTTGCCAATAAACGAAAGGGTGATCAGGACGAAGACGCGGAGAGGAAGAAACGAAAGAATGACAAGAATAGCAACTCCGCTGCGTTTGCAGCTGCAGCGCGCGCGGGTCAAATGCAGAAGATCAGGGAAGCTGAGCAGAGCAGCAAGCGGAGGGCTCTCGTGCTTCCGAGCCCTCAGGTCAGCGAAGGTGAGATGGAAGACATTATCAAGATGGGCATGGCGGGTGATAGGGCCAGCAAACTGGCAGGTGACGAGGAAGGGTCTCGAGGCTTACTTGGCAACTATACTTCTATCGTTGGTGGAACCCCAATTCGGACTCCTAGAGCTCCTCCGCAGGAGGATCACATCGCGAACGAAATTCGAAATATCAAAGCTCTCACCGAAACTCAATCCTCGCTGTTGGGTGGTGAAAACACCCCTCTTCATGAAGGGGTAGCCTCTACTGGGTTCGATGGAATCGCACCTCGCCGCCAGGAGATCGTTACTCCCAATCCTATGGCCACACCTTTCCGACAAGCTAACGGCGTTGATGCTACTCCTATGCGCGGCGGTATCGGGCCTGGCGCTACTCCACTGCGGACACCTCGAGATCATTTTGCCCTGAATCAGGCAGAGGCTGGGCAGCTCATCGGGAGTACCCCGCGTGACATCAAGATGTACGAGAAGAATGCGCGCCAGAGTATTCGCAATAAATTAGCCTCACTTCCGAAGCCCAAAGAGACCGAGTGGGAGCTCGAAGAGCTTCCGACCGAGTCTACCGAGCCTACGGAAGTCGCAGAGTATACGGAAGAAGATGCGGCTGAACGCGACAGGAGAGAGAGAGAAGCACGAGAAAGAGCCGCACAGGCCGAACTCAAGCGCCAGACACAAGTTTATCAACGCGCCCTACCTCGGCCAAACGTGCTCGACATCGATGCGATGCTGGATCGGGTATCGCATATCACTGATCCCATTTCCGGGCTGATTGCCAAGGAAGCTGCCCTCCTGATTGCGCACGATGCCCGCAAGTTCCCCGTCCCTGGTGCTAAAGTCGAGGGCAAGGCACGGAAATTGGACCGGCTTGACGACAGTCTGATTGAACAAGCCCGTGCAGCTGTCGCGACGGAAGTTTCGGCATCCGGAAAACTAGAGGAATGGCAGAAGACGTTTGACGAGCAATGGTCATCCAAGCATTCCGATGTCCTGCCCGGGCTTTCTAACTATACCGATGAGGAAGAAGACGTGTTTCGACAGGAGCAGCGGATGATTAGCGCTTTCGACAACGAACAAGCCTCGTTACTTGCCACAGCGGAGCGCGGAAACAAGCTGGAAAAGAAGCTTGCGTTACACTACGGAGGTTATCAAAACCGGGCCAAGATGCTACGCACGAAGATTGTCGAAGCCAGCGATGCGCTCCAAATATCGAAAGACGAACTGGACGCTTTCCGGACCCTACAGATTTCGGAGGAGTCGGCACTATCGCGAAGGTTGGAGAGGCTTCGAGATGATGTTGCCTTCGTTATGCGGAGAGAGCGTGAAGCGCAGGATCTCTACAAGAGCAGGAAGGACGAGCTGGATGAGCTTGTGACAGGCACGGGAGGAACGGTGAATGGTTGGCATTGAGGCCTTAACAAAGATACCTAGTTTGACCTTCGACTTGGGGTTTTCGAATTCAATCATGTCCCACATGTACAATTTGTGTAGTATTTCTGCGGTTCCGCTGAAGTGGGCGAAGTGATGTGGCTGGCACATAATGGAAGCAGTTACAGAAGTCATTGAACAGCACGACATGTGTAACGAACCTGCCTACTTACGAGCGGTACTTGATATTATACATATATCGTATGCTTGACCATGTTGAAGTTGTAGTATCGAAGTATCTCGGACAATTGCGGCGAACCAATTCAACGTACCAAAGCAGGCAGGTTGGGTGATGAGCCAAAAGCGGATGGCAAAAGTTCAAAGGCGGTCTCTTCCGTCGCATTGCAACGGAGATTCCTCCATCCTCTCCTGCCAAATCCCTTCGCATATCCATCGCGAGCTACCCACCCCTGGAACACTTCATCAAGAATTTTGATTTCTATCGACCGATAATTGCCCCTAAACCGATATGGGCGGCAGGGACGAGGCCACGGGTACTCCGGACCCCGTGGAGAAGGGGTTCGCCACCCTTAATACCATCAGGTAAGCGATAAGAAATTTATTTGCATTAGCTTTTCAACGTCCTCAACCCTGATTTTACCGGTCGGAAATGCTGATAAAGGCGCCAGGATCGGTGTGAAGGCCATGGTGCAAAAAGTCAGTCTGTCGCAGGTCCCCAGCGCTTCACTTTTCTTCCGGGACATATCATCACGTGATACATGGATGGTTTTATACAACAGCTCTGATCAGCAATATAAACTGACTTAGTCGTCATCTAGGATGGAGAGCTACGAAAAGCGGAGATTCTGTCTATAAAGCAGCGAAAAGATGGTCCTTCTTTCTAGTATGCTCAACCTAATCCCCTAGCACTTGCACTTTGCAACTTGTGCTGATGGTAGCCGCATAGCGTGCATTATGTGGATTTTAACAAGCGCCTTGATGGTGAGTTCATCGAGTCCGCAAATGCACCTTTTTAGCTGACACATCAACCAGAATGGGTTGCCTCCTCACGTATTGACTTGTCGCATGAGGTTGAATGGCCTCAGCCCGAAAAGCCAGAGAAGAAGAAGGCCGGTCCTGGCAACAAAGCTCCAAGCAAGAACACACAGAAACGCGCCAGAGCGGAAAGTCGTGATGTATCAGCCACTCCAGATCTCCTTACGGGGAAGAACGCCAATGTCGGCAAAGCCCAGCGTCCGTCTAAGGCTGGTGGAAAAGAGAATCGCGGCGACGAGACACCTGTGAATCTTTCCATCGGCGGTGGCTCAGAAGCTGTCTCTGCGGATGGGACACCGAAGCCTGAGTCTGACGATGTTGACATGATTGACGTCAGCTTCTCCAAAGACGTCAAGGAAGAAGAGAAAGCCCTGGGTCTTATGTCCCGCGAGGAAGAGATCGAAAGGCTGCGTACCAGCGGCAGTATGACACAGAACCCGACGGAGATTCACCGTGTGCGTAACTTGACGCGACTGCAAATGGGCAAGTACGATGTTGAACCGTGGTATTTCTCGCCCTACCCGGCCTCATTTTCCGACGCTGACATCGTTTACATCGATGAATTTTGCCTGGGGTATTTCGACAACAAAAGGTCGTTTGAACGTCACCGCTCCAAGTGCACCTTGGCACACCCACCCGGAAACGAGATATACCGTGACGACTACATCTCTTTCTTCGAGGTCGATGGGCGTCGTCAGCGGACTTGGTGCCGCAACCTCTGTTTACTCAGCAAGCTCTTCCTTGACCACAAGACGCTCTACTACGATGTTGATCCTTTCCTTTTCTATTGCATGTGCAGCCGGGATGAAACCGGTTGTCACTTGGTCGGTTACTTTTCCAAGGAGAAGGATTCCGCAGAAGGTTATAATCTTGCCTGCATTCTTACGTTACCCCAGTACCAACGCCGTGGCTACGGTCGTCTCTTGATCTCCTTCAGCTACGAGCTGAGCAAGCGCGAGGGCAAACTCGGATCCCCCGAGAAACCGCTGAGTGATCTCGGTCTGCTGGGATATCGACAATATTGGCGAGAAACGCTTGTGGAAATACTCATGGAGTCCGGACGGGATAATATCAGCGAGCATGACCTTTCTCTGCAGACATCGATGACGGAGAAAGATGTCCATGAAACGCTTGTTGTGTTCAACATGCTTAGATATCATGTACGTTTCAGTTTCCCTTCCCCACTTCCCCCTTGATACCCGTCTTTCCCCAACCTCAACTCCTCCCTTCCTCATGTTACCATCCATTTCCCCAAAGCAGCCGCATACTAACAATAGATTGGACATTCTCAGAAAGGAAACTGGGTCATAGTCCTCACCGACCAAGTCGTGGAAGAGCACAAAAAGCGTCTCGAGAAAGAGAAACTCAAGGGAGCTCGCAAAATTGACCCTGCCCGCCTGCAATGGAAGCCTCCAGTCTTCACTGCGTCATCACGCACGTGGAATTGGTAAGGTGCGGTGCAAATGAAAGCGCGGCGTGCGTGGAGCACACTGCTGTGCATGGATCTATGATATACGCAAGATTTTCTCACATCGCCATGCGAGCGAGGCTTGATACCCCCCCTCTTTTTCTCTTCAATCGGTGTCTTCATTTTGTCGGTGGTTTTCCTCGGGATGTTTTCAAATAATCGTGGTGTTGGGAGGATGTCGGTTTCGTTATTTTTGGCAAATTTGGACGGCATAATATATTGCTTCATAAGTTCTGGAGCAAAGAAATGGAGGTGTCTGCGTGTCACTCTTGTGTATGGCATCCAGGCTTAGATTGTTTGATTTCTAGACATTAGCCCAACCAGCAATGTGCTTAGAAATACGGACCCGAACATGGTGAACAAAGTGAGCATTTAGTAGCTCTCTTAACCTGCATCTCCTCCGACCCAGCATTTCTAGGAGAGTCGATTCATCTCCAGACGCATGTTTACATAGGTACAAAACCTCACTTACCGATCTGCCTTTTCTGATCTACCCTGGGAATAGATACTTTTACAAATCTGATATTCATATCAACCTACGTCCAAGGACACCAGTAGAACATTCTGTAAATATTTGAATGCACACTATCGGCGCACAAAGCTAATTACACGCTTCAGAAAGGCACAGCAGAGAAGGCCCTCTCACTCCCGTCCCTTTTTGCCTGCAATTTGAAACTGATTGCCAATGGGGTTCACGTTGAATGACAAACGATTACCCTTTAGAATGCAAGACGTTCAGATGAGTTCAGGTTGGGAGGGGGGCATGAGAGCGGAAGAAGAGTGCAAGATATGGGTTTGGGAACCTATGGATGGAGAGAATAATGGTGAGTTGGTTTAGGAATCGAACCAAAACCACGAGGTCAAGATTTTGAGTTGATACAGGACAAAGAGGTGCGGAGGAGTTGAAAATGAGAGCGAGAGGGAGATGAAGGGAGGGAAAGGCCGGAAAAAGATATTCATGGTTCGTGCCAAAGGACAGGCAAGAGAGTGGTGGCAGCCAACGCATTTGCCGCGGAAAGAAACAGACATCCTATTCCGCGCTCGAAGATCAGTATGTTACTCTGAAATAAGTACCGACAAGGCATGGCGTCTGGGAATACTGTACGGTAAAAGAAAAGGAAAATTAAAGAAGTACTAAGAATTCAGACCGAACCCAGACCGATGAATATATCCCCGCAGGCATAGCTCATCAATACCGAAATGAACGCTCAATGAACATCTGGCAACCAGCAAAAGCCAGTGAAATTTCCAAAAGAACCAGTTTACTGGGAGCCACTGAATGTACGCGGGCCCCAGGATGCATTTCGAGACTGACGTCGTGGAGAACTGCCTCCATTGGTCTGCTGTGAAGAGGTGGGCTTCTTAGGGACTGAACCTCCGGAACTCTCGCGTGGTTTTGTGTTCTTGCGAGGCTTGTAAGCCGTAGAATTGCGTGGCCGAGGGTGAGGCGCCATTGACTTCCTAGGAAGAGGCACAGTCTTTGCAACGATGGCGCCAGGGAATCGGATTGTGACACGAATATGGCCGGAGGCATCTCTGTCATAGATACCGACCGAAAAAGGCTCGACGCTATGGATTTGCATCGACTTCAGATTCTTAGCTCGCAGTTTGGATTGCGTAGGTGGTAGCGCAGCTTGCCAAGCTGCTGGGGGAGCATGAGTTGGCACACGAACAACTGGCAGAGATCCTGCTTCACGATCTTCAAACATTTCCTCGGCCTCCTCTACTTGCTTTGCAGTTGCCTCACCGTCTCCGATCATGAGCTCAACGTTGAAAGGTAGGGAAACCGAAACACCAGCAATGTGAAGTTGAACATCAAGCGGCTCTTTCGTCGCTGATGTGACTGCTAAAGCATTCCTTTTCTCTGTTACTGTCTTCTTTCCGAAAAGAGTATTGATTTTCTCCTGCCAGGAGGTCGCTGTCGTAGCATGTTGCGGGCCGGTGCGAGGGGGTGCAGCAACCATAGAGGCGAAAGTTGGTGGGGGTGGTGGAGGTACGACAACTCTCGGAGGAAACTTGACGATAGGCTTTGGTGCTGGGAGATGAACCAAGGGTCTGTTGCAATCACCCGTGTACACCGGATGGCTTGACATTTCCTCGGGTGGAGGGGGCGAGGGGCTTCGATAGAAGTCCCCTTCGTCAGCCGTTGGCTTTCGGGGAGTCTCTGTAGCCTGGGGGAAAAAGCGTGAACTACGCACTGGGACACTACCAAGAGGGCGCGCGTGCGTATCCGCAAAAGGAAGGTTACCGACGGGGTGTTCAAGACCTGGAAGAGGGTTTGCAAGTGGGACGTTACTCTCGTTCGACCTTGCAACTCCAACAACCTGCCGCTGTCCGGCCTGATCTCCTGTTCGGACTTGGCGCCAGGTTTCATTGAAAGTGACCTGAAGCGACGCAGGCCCTTGCGGTATAGCACTCATTTCGCTGCGCAGCTTTTCGTTCTCTTCTGCCTCACGCTTGGAAGCAACTGCATGGAAATTGTTCCAGGCTGCAGTCCCAGCAGCACGATTTTCATGCTGACGATGTTGAGTATGTTGCGAACTAGGAGGCCCAATGGGACCAGGTCGCCCAATTAGGTTGATAACCTCGTAAGGAACGTGGCGGACCTCGGGCGATGGTAATGGTGATATCGATGCGGTTTCCTGCGGAGATCGCGCGGGTGCGGAGAATGGCTGAGCGGGTGCAATGGGTGGTTGATCCAGACCAAGGTGACTGCGTAGTGATATGTCCCTCCCTGGGAATCCTCCAAGGCTTTGTTCGAAAATCCCGTTTCCTAGGGTCTTATCACTGCTGCCAAGGGGCTTCCAAGGGTTCGCGATTGGAGGGGGAGCAGTATTCACGAACTTGGGATTAGGGGACCACGGCAGATACGCACTAGGAGGGTTGATATTGCTCCTCCATTGCGGGTTCTGCTCGTCAACCTTGGCTTCGGGTAGTTTGTCGGATGTCGGAGCTTGAGCTTCACTGCTCTGCTGAATTCCATTTGGTAGAGGCACCTCTTGTTTAGGTTCTGGGGCCGCTGAAGATGGGCGCCGCACACCAGCCGTGGCGATAGGTTTCTCCACTACTCTTTCCCTCTCCACGAGTTTCTTCACAGTGTCGGGATGGTGGACTTTCATCATTCCATACTGCTTGGGCTCCCCACTTGGCTCAGGAACGGGAGGCTTTGGAGGGGAATGCAACACTTGTGCGGTGACTTGTTGAGTATTGGCTTCAGGCCTTCCAGTATCAACTGACTCTCTGCGCAGTGATTTCGGTTTCTCTGGCGGAGGACCAAGCGCCTCGAGCTTCTGCCGAATTCTTTCCCGCTTCGCAGCCTCTTCCTCTTTCTCCTGGTCTAATCTCCGCTGACGAGCTTCCATCCTTTTCTCCTTCATGATGCGTTCTTGCATAGCTACAGGATCTTCCTGAGGCGCTGGCGGCATTGCCGTTTGCTCATCAGTTGCATGACTCACATCGGTGGATGCGGTAGTATTTCTGTCCTGAGCATGAGTAGGGCCCCGTGCAGCCCAAGGACCAGTGCCACGTCGATCAGGAGAGACTTCACGTAGGTGAATGTCTTTAGGTGGCTCCCTATTCAGCATGGAGGGATCAGGCATTACGTTGACTTGAGAATCCCTTCTGGACTCGAATGGCTTGTGAACCACGTCGGGACGACCTATCGACATCCGACGTCCAAAACTGCCACTACCACCGCTGACATTGGAGGATGTCCGACGGCGCGTCCAATGCATACCGTCTTGCCCACTCGACCGATGCGTTTGGAAAGCTGCGGAAGGCTCCGCCGGCCCCGCCTGATCACCTTGTGCTGGTCTTTGAAGCACAGATGGTGTACGGAAGGTTTGCTCGGCACGCCATGCCCCTTTCCTGGTTTCAGGAGCAGGCTCATAACGACCTGACCTAGAGTTGTAAAGCTCGCGTGTTCCAGACTGCATCTCTCTCCAAGATCGATTGAAATCATCCGCTGCGATCTCCTTTGGAGGCAACGCTCCAGTAAGACCATCACCAGCATGGGGTTCCCGAGCAGGAGCGCGCATAGGCGGTTGTACTTGCATTGGGGGCATCACAGGGGACACTTTCTCAACCGGAGGAAGCGCTGCCCAGGGCGACTTAGCCGGAGGCGGCGCCGGGCTGGTTGATAGCAAGGGTGACTTATCATTTGGTCCCTTTGCGATTATACCAGCACTCTTGGCTTGTCTTTCGGCGTTCGCTCCGAGTCGTAAAACAGTCGGGTTTGGACCAACTGAGGTTGTGGTTTTGAGAACGCTTGGAACGAACTTCGGAGGTTCTTTGGGAGGCGCCGCTTGCTCGACTGAGGGGAATTCTCTTTTGAAGTCTGCGGCGGCCTTTTCTTGACTCGGTATTGGGGCTGTTGTGGGAGGCTCCGGGTGAGTGAGATTCGTTTTTGTTCCGTCAGTCCATTCGATTGTCTCAGGGGCCCAGTCGTCTTCGTCGTCGTCAATGTCGGCCCATTTCGATTCCGTACCTGCGCCGTCTTCTTGGATTCTTGAAGTCATATGTATGCCATATTGCTGTTTGAGCTCTTCATCAGTCAAATGTTTAGGCGGTGTCTGTTGAACGGCTGAAAGTAAGACAGTGTTAGCAGAAAACAAATGACAACATATTGTGTATAGTCGGCCTTACGTCGATTTTTGTTCCAAACTTGATTTGGATCCGGTCCGCTGCCACCTGGCTTGGATGCGCTCGTGCCAGACTTTGATAACGAGTCCCGTAGGCTGCTAGTGGACTTTACAACCAATCGAGGTCGTGAGGTCTGCTGCGGCGTACCTAGCGGGGTCGTGAGGGTCGAGGAAGGAGCTACAGGACGTTAGAATATGGATTCCACAGATAAATCAATTCCCAAATACCTTTTTCGGAGGGTTTACTGATAGGTGGAGTGCCGGGCGCCTTGGGAACCGAAAATTTGGCAAATGTGACCGGCTTGAATGAGGTTGGCTTCTTCGAACCGGTACGCGCAAGAAGTTTGCTTTCAGCACGACTTGCGTCAGACTCAGACCCTCCCTGAGAGGCAGTGTCCTCTCCAATATCCGATCCAGATGTTACACCGTTCATTTCTAATGCTCGTGCTGCGACCGGCACAGGAGTGTACTTCGAAGTGTCCTGGGTTTTATTCAGTATTTTATACGCCGCGATACATGCCTCGGGTGAGGACTCACAGTCGGCATCTGTTCAGCGTCTTCTCCCTCCCCTTGGTGATCTCGCGATTGTGTAGCAGTCGTCTTGGGTTCAGCTTGCTGGGTGCTCGTCCCCGTCTCGGCTTGTATCGTTGTAGCGGTATCTTTCGTCTCCCCCACGTCCCCTCCAGCAGGTTTCTTGTCGGCGGTGATCGCAGGAACGTCGGAAGGCGAAAAATCGCCGCCCGACAGGGTTTGGTTTACCACATCGTGGGAATTCTGCTCTGCCATAACAATTCTCGAGTCTGTGAGACCAACAGGTTGCGACATCTGTTAGACAAGAGTTCTGAAAAGGTAAATATGGAAACAAGAGGCGGCTGTGATCCGAAAGTCATGGATGCATGCGAAGGAATGGTCTGAGGATATACCTATTGTCAGGTATCAGGAATCGCCACGGTTGGACTGCTAGCTCAACTGTTTGAGCCGTAAAAGCTCCGAACGACCAGGTGGACGGCGGAGAGGGGACCAGTTCAGAGAGAAGGCTGGGAGCCAAGGAAAAATAGAGAACGGGGAAAGGGCAGGCGTATGAGAGTGAGTGAAGTGAGAAGTGAAAACCGCTGCCCAGGCAGTCCCTTGAGGGAGGTTGCGATAGAGGTGGTGGTGATTGTCGTGAATGATCGGGTGATGGCTGCAGTCATTGACGGTGACTTGACGGGACGGTTCAGGTTGAGGCACTAGGGTGGCTGTTTTCGGTTAGCGCGGCCACCTCCCGCAAACCCTGTGGCTGGAGCCGCGCTGGAGGCCTTTGTTGCCGCCCGCATCGGATAGATTCACTCCGTGCTACAACACCTCATTCTTCCTACCTTCATCCGCGTCAAGCATCTCGCATGCCTATCGCGCTTTACCTGTCACTGTGGTGCATGCTGGCAACGACTGCAACATAGAACAATTCAACAACGACGTTAGTGGCTTGTCCAATGGATTTGTTCCGGCCTACAGTTTTAAGTAGTCGCTTTACCAATGCCTGAACACCAATCAACCACCGTTACCTCACTTGAGTCATTTGCAGCTGACTCGGGGCTACCTGGACAATCTTTCGCATCCAAAACTAGGAAAGAATCGGATTACCTGGTAATGCATGGCTCACAGGAACAAGAACCCTTCACCACGGCCGGACGACGTTCTTAACTATAGTCGGCGTGTTCTCGGTGCTACTTGGCGCTGAGTGACGCTCAAGTGTCGGCTGCGATGTTTCAGTGCAGCTACACAATACACCATTACGGCTCACTTGGCGGTCCCAGACTCTCAAATCTCTATGCCGAGACTTCATGGCTCTGATCAACGTGAAGGTAGCAGGTCGACAAACGTGCCCAGTCAATGATTTCTCCTGCCTGATTGGTTTATAACGATATTTCTGCGTTTTGGAGGCTCGCTAATGGCTATCAGGCGCTGAATCATGCTGTTTACTGGAATTAGACACCAAGAAGGCTTTTTATTCCGAGAAAGTTTCCCAGCCGGAAAAGCGAAGGAAGTCTGATTCGATGCTGGGGGGCTTTGTCTGGTTGCGCCGGTGTCCAAGGAATTACATTCCAGTCTAGTGTCCATTGGGAATCTTAGGGTGCCCTTGTGATAAAGAGGTTGAGGAGCGCTTAGAATGCTCGTTGAAGTGGAGTTGATTCACAGTTTGAACAAGATAACAAGGTTCGGCTGGCTATATAAGCAAGAGCCCATTTAGTGCGGGGTTACGGCAGGATGTAAAGATTAGCAGTCCAAGGGTGACCAAGTAAGAGAGCTCCACCGCACTCGAACCTATTTGTTGTGTGCTTATGAGGCACCTGTAAAAGGCGCGCCAAAGTGATATCACCGATGCAAGGGGAGCTATGGTCATGGGAAGAGATGGGCGCGATCGGACCATACAGCGGCTACATGGACCGGGATTGCGGCGATTTTACAATGGGTCTACAAAAATATGAATGTAGCTCAGACGGTAAAACATGGCTCGAATGGGGCGATCCTTCTGAGACGTGCGCATGCATTAAGTCAGAGCATGTGGCGCTTGGAGGACCGTCAAAAAGCATCGTGATCGGCATTCCCGACGGCATAACACGGGATATATCTAGCTCCGAGTGGACGGGAAAGCCGATAGAGATCAGAGCCGGGATGGAAGTATCGAATCATCTTGGCTAGTTGAATGGTGGGCGACCGCCAGCGGTCCTCGTAAACGTCCAAAATAAACCAGAGCAATTCGATAACAAGGCGGAGGTTTCGATGGGAGCTTTGAACAAGGAAATGAAAATTTTGTTTTTCTTTCATTCAGGGGAATCTATGCACAAGATCAAGGTGTGCTAGTACACCCGGGAACCTTGCTTAGCTTCATCTCAATGCAAAGGTTGCCCCCAGATGTAAAACCCAGAAACACCAAACAACCGCAAACGACCAGATATCATCCGTTTAAATGTGAGTGTCGTAGGGGATGGGGGTGATAGTCTCGGGAGCGGAACCCTCAACGGTGTGAGCCTCGCGGGGGCCGACGGGCTGGCGCTTAAGGTGGAGGTGGACACCCTGCTCCTTGGCCTGGCGCTTCTTCTCGGCGTTAAGCTTGACACGCTTGATGAAGTCCTCACGGGAGCGGGAGTGCTTGACGTGCTCGATGCGGACGTTGATGCGCTTCTCCATGTAGCGGTTACCGACGACCTTGTAGAGGAGGACACCGACGGAGGACTTGGTCACGTTGTAGACAACACCGGTCTTTCCGTTGTAGACCTTGTAGGGCATACTATTCCAGATCTCAGCAAACCATTCGATAACAGTGGCGGAAGAGAATCGAGTGAAAGTCGTTGATGTCGGACTTCTCAAGATTGTAGCGGGCGGAGCGGAACTAGTACTGACCCCTTCTGAACGGCACCGTTAACCTTGACATCGACGATGTCACCAACCCTATATCGCAACTATCAGATCCTGCAAATCACATATATATCGGTGTTTTCGGCGGAAAAAAAAGGACGGGCGTACCGGTAGGTCTTCAGGTAAGTCGACAGGCGAATCTGACCCTTCTCCTTGAAGTTGCGGCTGAAGGCATACTGGAAACTCGGTCAGCGCGTGCGCTCCGACCAGCGAAAAATGGTGCTGCACGAATCCTGGAAATATCGACATACCCGAGTACCGGCTCTCAAACCGTGCGAGTGACCCATGTCGGCGGTGTTGGTGGTGCTGGTGTTGAGAACTTGTCGACGTCGAAAAAGTGCCTCACTCTGCCGCCCGTCGCGATGGTGTAGACTTCTTCGGGTAGGTAGTGTGCCCGTTCTCCGCCGTCGAGGGCTAGCCCTTGCACTAGTCCGGATATGGCTCCACCTTCGCTCGCTTAGTCTCCATCTCCAAAACGCATCTTCATCTTCCGAACGTCTGCGCTCATCGTGAAGTTCGGTAGTACGACAATATCGCGACAACGCGCAATCAGCAGTCATGGCCCCCGTCCCGTGAGTATACGATCTCCGACCAAGAGTCGAGATATGGCATTTTCTAACTCGAATTGCTGCGATGTAGCCGCGTTTACTCCAAGACCTACAAGGTCCCTCGTCGTCGTAAGTAGCCTTATCAGCTGGGATTAAAAAAATCCTCAGATATCTGGAAGTTGGTCATGTGCTAATATCAGTATAGCTTTCGAGTCGGCTCGTCTGTTAGTACTCTCCGGCCACTGATCAGAAGCGTGCTTCTGTTTATGTCGTGTGTTCCTGTGTCTAATTATGCTATAGTGACTCGGAACTGAAGGTTGTCGGCGAGTACGGCCTGCGCAACAAGCGTGAGGTGTGGCGTGTCCAGCTCACCCTGTCCAAGATCCGTCGTGCTGCTCGGTATGCGACCCCTAGCTCGAACTTCACCTTTCCGAATGCGACCGCGCGACGCAAACTCGACCCAAACGCTAACCTTGACATAGTGAGCTCCTCACCCTCGACGAGAAGGACCCCAAGCGTCTTTTCGAAGGTAACGCTTTGATTCGTCGTCTGGTCCGCATTGGTGTCCTCGATGAGTCCCGCATGAAGCTCGATTACGTTCTGGCCCTCCGCGTTGAGGACTTCTTGGAGCGTCGTCTTCAGACCTGCGTCTACAAGCTTGGCCTGGCCAAGTCCATCCACCACGCCCGTGTCCTGATCAAGCAGCGCCACATCCGGTATGCGTCTCCTCTTCTATCTTGAACCTCGACCTGCGCTAACCCTCATCAATAGTGTTGGCAAGCAGATCGTCAACGTGCCCTCTTTCATGGTCCGCCTTGACTCCCAGAAGCACATTGACTTCGCTCTCACCTCCCCCTACGGTGGTGGCCGCCCTGGCCGTGTCCAGCGCAAGAAGGCCGCTGCTGCTGCCGGCGGTGCCGGTGAGGAGGAGGAAGAGGAGGAGTAAGCGATTAAAAACTGGAGTACGGACGGGTTTCGTTAGCGAAATTAAAACTGCGGGGCTCCTTTATGGCTGCAGCATTGCGTTTAACGTCGTACGGTCTTGCAATACCATGAATGAACAAATCACCTACGGCTCACTTCTGAGGCCCGACTATCTTTCCTATGTAATTGCGAGTGGTCGTGGACTTAGCATTCTTAATCATGTATAAAAGTGTATGGACGAATGCCGTGTCCGCCAATCCGTAGGCATCACTCATCTCAAACACATCTTATCCTTCCACCCCAACCAATTTCTCCAGCGTCTCTTCTGCGCTTCTGTACCATCTTCCCATTTCCTCAAGCCCATCGCTCTCTCCCTCTTCCTTCTTCCTCTGGATTTCCTGTGCCTGTGCTATGGCGTCTGTCTTCCGCCGTTCTAGAACACTTAATTCGCGCTCCACCGCCTCGGCTTCTCTAGCCTTGCGGGGCAAGACATTCTGGACGGCTGCAAGTTGTCGATCAAGCGCCGCAAGCTCGGCTTCTCGTTCGGATAAAACGCTCAGCGTGGCCGGTAGGGGTAAGTTTTGTGACGATGATGCATCGGCATTAGTTAATTGTTTGGCGCGTAATTCTTCGATGGTTGACTCGAGATTTTCGATGGATTCTGGCAGCATTGAAAGCTGAGTCAACTGTAGTTGCACGTTTTTGTATCCTGCACGGCCCAAAATCGTGTTAGCTGCTTCATATCGCAAGGCAGGCTGGCAACAATCAATGCGGCCGTTTGAACACTCACGGTGTGCCAAGTCCCTGCCCGTCTTCTCCATTGCTTCGGTCATAGCCCGGACCTCCTCTTTCCGTGCGCGAAGTTCTGCTTTCACTTCGGCTAATTGCGTCTCCAGTTCAACGTTTTCATTGTGACCAACCACCAGAGGAGGATCGCCCACGATTGCGCGAAGGAATTTCTCCTTTGTGACCTGCTCCACGTAAGAGAACCGTAGCTTTGAGAATAATTCCTTCGGGCAAAGTGTCAGCATATAAATATTCCGTTCCAGCCTGTTGGGCTCGTGGTAGGGCTCTTAATGGGCTCGCACTTTGTAATGGCTCAAATCTGCCTCCAATGAAGCAGGGGTCGGGTTGTCGACGGAAGAAACGTCCGAGTGGCGCTTCGAAGGGGTTGCGTTCTGATTCTCAGCAGCCGGAGAAAAGATCGGTTCGCTGATTCGTATTATATTCAGTTGCGTCTTTAAGCCGCCGTTGTCTTGTTCCAGTTGTTGGAGTTGCTTCCGCACTTCTGCGGGGTTCAGGTCGGACATTTCTCCCGTCGCAGATTCGACTTTATGACAGCTTCAATAGTAGCAGGCGAGAATGTTCTTCGGACCTAGTGGTCAGTTCTATGAAAGTTGTGTCGTACGAGAGCTTACTCGATGATTCTCCGGTCTCTGCTGTTGCGCGTCGGCAGAATATGCGGAGGTAAACAGAATTGTTGACTCGGGACCCACTCACTGTCTTATCGGGGCTGGGCGGTGACGCCCCCGCCACTGCAATGCCGACCAGTTGTTGCCGTTCGTAGCTTCCAGGCTGCAATTGTCTGCTTCATCGTTTTTCACAGGATAGTCAATGGACTCAATTGACCTCATCATTGGTTGTCGCTGAATGCAACCTGAATTTGTTTTACTTTTCGCTAAATTTATATTATATCAGCCCCGCTTCCAAAGATAATGCAATTTGCCCCGCTCGTCAAATCTGCTGCGTTCCCCACTGGTGACACTGTTTGATATTATGTCTTCCAACCCAGCGAAATCACTCGGTGCGCTCGACGACGATGACTATGTCGCACAAGTCCTCGCACGCGAGGCGTGTGATAGCTCCTTAAAATACTCCGCACAAGGCTTGGAGGCGTATATGCCAAGAAGGTGAGTGACAAAAGTCTCGCGCATCGTTCTCAGTGGTCAAACAAGCAGGGGCTGACATACAGGCCTGCAAGACCTACAGGCGCCGCCCCAAGACCAAACACCCGGTTTCTTCGAAATATTATCAAGGAGACAGACAGCCATAATGCGGCTTTGAAACGGAAGGAAGAGAGAGAGGCGAGGGAGCGCATGCGGCAACTGAGAAATCAAGCATCTACTTCATCTCACGATTCAAGCCAAGGGAATCGTCGTCGGCGTGATTATTCTTCAAAAGATCGACACTCGACGGAAACCAGGAAAGAGCGCGACCAAAGACACAGCTCTTATCGGAGGAGACATAGGAGTCGGTCGAGGTCCACAGAACGAGATCACTTGCGCAGCAATCGCAGGAGACACAAGGATGATGACACTGAATATAGCCGGCACTACGAGTCGAGTAGAAGTCGACGATATTGGTCATCTTCACAATCCAGAAGTCGATCTCCACGGAATGGTCGAAAAACAAGCTCGAGAAGTTACCGCCGGCACTACCGTACGCGTGATGAATCACAGCCACGCTCTCGATCTCGATCCGTCGAAAGGTCGGACAAGCGCAGACTTACAGACAGGGAGAGGGGGAGTCACCGCAGAGACCATGAACGTCATAGCCCCAAGAAGCACCCATCGTCGCGCGAGGACCCATTAATACGTCTTCCATCAACTAATCGAGGTCAGCTATCAGAGAGCGAGTCAGATCCGCTAGAGGACCTTGTTGGACCACTACCACCAAAAGAGGATGGCTCAAATGAATCTGCACCGATCCGTTCACGTGGTCGAGGTGCTTATAAACCTAATATGAGCAACATTGATGCTCATTTCGCACCCGACTATGACCCTGCTACAGACGTGCAGCCAGAAGAGGATGACCTACAGTCCGGTAACCGACCCTCTCGTAGGCACGTTTCCGGCCTTATGACTGGTGATGATGACTGGGATTACGCCTTGGAAGCTATTCGGGACCGTGCTCGTTGGAAGCAGAAAGGCGAAGAGAGGCTCCGAGAAGCTGGCTTCGGTACGGACTTCGTGGAGCGTTGGAAAAGCAATACTGCCTCCAAGCCTGAAGCTGATTCCGAAGGTAGACTGGAAAATGTCAAATGGTCCAAGAAAGGTGAAGGTCGGGAGTGGGACCGAGGTAAATATGTGGATGAAGACGGACATATTGATGTGAAAGCATCCTGGTAGGTAGCCTCTAGCCTGACAGAAGATGGTCGTGGGATTAGCACGGTGTCATAGCATTACTCTTATGGCCATATTCTAGTACCGAGTAGTTCTTATTCTCGATCATAGAATAAATCATGTGAAACCTCACATGTATAATCACAAGTAGGACAGAAAATTCCATTCCTGATTCCAATTGTAGCATTACATCAGCGTCACAGGAAGTAGTTCATATAGTAAAAACTACTAAGGTAAAGAGGTGCCCGCTCCACCCGCTTAACCGATGTCCTTAGCTATGATATGAATATATACAGCTGCTCGTACTAGCACTGCGCTGCAGAGAAGGTTAGAAAGGATCTGCGAACTGTCGGTAAGAAAGAGAACGCCGCGGCAGACGGCAATCTAAGTGAAATTTGTTCATGAGAGTTCAGCCAAGAGCATATTTGTAAGCTGCAAGTAGAGCAAAGAAGGTTGTCATGTCGGCTTGTCTCGATCGATGTAACTGATTGCCAAGACGCAAACCCACTTCAGTTCCGCACCTTGGTCATCAGTGCGGAATTGTCGCAAGAGCTTTGCAAAATCGGTCACTAATTGCCTCATCGCAGCGCTTCCATAGTGGTCGAACAATATTCACAAAGATCGCCTGATTGGTAATAAGTTCTAGCTCTAGTGAGACGCTTGTAGAGACATGAAGAATAGATATCATCATCATCTGATAGATACACGGTGTCCGTACATACTCGTTGGAAATTCACACCCGATTTGTCCGCTTCCTACACTGAGTTTACTTGGCCTATATCAATTGGCACCATTCCCCGAAAATAATCAGCTGAGACTATCGCCGAGTGAATTCTAGCAGTATCATTCAGCAGCGTTATCCAGGTTCCCATATGACGGATCAGTTTGCCTTTACATACTCTTTCCCCCTCGAGGGGTACGAGAATTTGGAGCCGCTCCCGGAGTAAGTGCCTTTATTCCTACAGATCGGGGTTCGAACAGTCATCTCCGAATTTTAAGTGCTGAGGAATTATCTCTGAAGGGAGCGAAACGAGGACGGAAAGTCTTTTAAGAACCCTCAACATGGAATCCTGAGCAAAGCATACGAGGAGTTTCCCGACCCTCTTACCAAAGGCCGCCGCGGAGGATTCGATATACATATCTATCATTTCCAAGTACGACCTACACCATAAAACCCAGCACAATGGTATACGATTCTCGAGAACTCACTCGTGTCTTGCCCAGAATAATCCCGACCAAGTCTTTTTTGCCAGAGCACTCTGGGAGAGAATCCGACGTGAATGTAAGCTCGTCCACACCAGCTTTGTGATTGCATACGGCCACATAGAACCAATTCCGTGGTGTGGCCTTAACCCACAGAGTATATACCTTGGGGATAGAGCTGATCATGCTCGTACAGTTCCCGAACTCCGAATCTACACTTTCTTCGATCGACCCATAGGACCGCATCCCGTGGCCATGTTCGAGGTCAACCTGTTCACTCCAGCACAATTTGGGGCATTCGTTCCCTGGCTCATCATAAATCGAGGACCACTGAGCGCGCTAATTCATCCGAATACCGTGGAGGCAGAGGAAGAGCGGAACCATACACAGCGTGCTACTTGGTTAGGCGAGCGAATTCCTCTGGACTTACAATTATTCAAGTTACTCAAAGAGAAGGAGAAGAGAGAGGAGTTGAAAGGTGAATGAGGAACTTTTAATAGTAGCAGGAGCTTTGAGTGATAGTTTATTTTCGATACAATGCACTGCGCATAGCATAGCCCGGGAGGTTCAGAGTGTGATTACGAAACGAAATCTTGATTTCAGATCATATAGTAACGAATAAAACAGAAGATTTGGGCTTAACAGTTCGTGGAATTGTTTAATGACTACCCGTGTGAGGTCACTTGATAATGTGCTAGTACCCAGAATATAGGTCATCTGCATAAGTTTGTGCTGGCGAGGTAGGAAAACTTGAGGATGGTGTCTTCCCTGAAACACCAGAGCTGGCATACCAAGGGTAAGCCGTCTTACTACAGGTCACAGCAAGTCTCACGGGGTCCCACCTTCTCAAGGGCAGCAGGGTGTGACCTTGAAGATCGCCCACTCACTGTTTAAATTCAAGTTTGATTGGCCAAATGCGCCCTACACCAAGCTTACTTGTAAGTAGCAAGGTCCATTTCCTTGTTGACTATGCATGATATGCCAAAGCCCGGTCTTCCTGCGACTAGGGAACCTGAACGGGTAAGTTACGGCATAAACAGTTCAACGACGAAGCAAGACAGACATAGTCTAACCCTGACCCTGAGCGCTTGATTCGGAGCTGGAGAAAAAGCAATGATTTGATTATGACATCCCATCAGCTGCCGTAGCTCCTGGCTATGTGTGGATTGTGAGATTGAACGATGGGTGTAAATGAACATCGCACACTCAACCATGTCAGAAGGTCGGCCATCGATATGCGACCCCATATGACAGGACAAGATATGTTCTTAATGTTGCAAGTTTATCGTAAGCGTTTAGTGATGAGAAGATCGCATTACTTTGCTACGGTTGCGGAGGGTCGAGAAAGAAACCTTTTAATAGACTTGATTGCCCTCTAAGTCTTATGATTCCGTTGCCGCACGCCAGCATGTGGGAACTTCTATACCATTTACCACCACTCGCCGCAGAGAGCAGCTTATCGGGCGCTTCAACCATCGGTCTCGCCGCGACCGCTATTCTGACATGCGTGATAGAATATGGTGAGTTGTACATGAAGGAGATGCACTCGATCTGATCATTTCATAGCACCGCTTGTCTGGTTACATAGCCAAGATGTATACAGGCCATCCGACATTGGATAACAGCTAATGCACACCATCCCAATGGTCAATTGGACGTCTATCCCTGGATCACAATCGCCGTTAACTCTGGACGACCTCGCAAGCCTCAACAGTATGGGCAATACCAGTGTGTATCTTACATCCAAAGAAGGGATTGATGCAAACCCACAGCCACATTGGTTTTATGGCGTGGAGCCAAGTGTCAATGGCGTGACTGAAGGTGCTGTGTCATCGAATATCGTCGTTCGCGACCAGTATTTGGAACATTGGATGCCTTCTACTTTTACTTTTTCGCGTGAGTTAAGCAGATTAGGCCGAGGGAGGTACGCTTCGCGGATGCTCAACAAGATCTTAGGTACAAGCAAGGCAACACGGTACTGGGTATGCAACTCGGCAACCATGTCGGGGACTGGTAAGATGCCTATAGTCATGATGAATTGTGGACTAAAGCGCGATAGGGAACACAACATGGTTGGCTTCGAGCAAGGAGTTCCCAAATCGCTCTGATATAGCCAACACGCTGGCGGACAGGCCTTCACCTACGACGCAACAGAGAAAAAGGGAAAGAGGCCCATCGCATATTCTGCAAATGGGACACATGCTGTATATGCAATTGCTGAGTATGACTCTTGTTGTGCCTCGATTTACAAGCTCATAGCATTCTTCACCAGTTCTCATGATCATACTATCCCCAATTTCAATCTTCCCACAGGGTTGATAGTTGACTACACAGATCGGGGTTTATTGTGGGACCCTGCTCGAAACGCGTATGCATATAGTTACGATGCCACGAGCCAGAAGTTCCAGCCTTATGATGCTAGCTTTCCAGTTAACTGGCTCGAATACAATGGTAAATGGGGGAACGATGCGTTGCCGGGCGGACCGGAGCTCTTCGGACAAGCAAAATATACCGGTGGCCCGAATGGCTCCAGGTTCAAACACCTCGTTCGATCCAAAGTATGCCCGAGAAGTCCATGCACGATTCTTCCGTTTCGAATTTGGAGCAAACCTGAGATCACCAGCGAAAGATGACTGTCTTTTTATGGAAACCAGATTTTATCTCAATGCAGTATGGTAGGAGTGATGATGACCTCTGAGTACTTAGAATCTGACGCTGGACTTTGAAGGGAGGACATGTGGAGCCTGAGACTGTCTCGCTCTCCATGCCGAGGGCTGGAAAATTCGATGGCCGGTATGGGGAGAAATTTTGTGATCAGGCATGTCACCAGGGAGGGTGTGATTCAATCAATATGCTATTTGAGCTCTAGGATTCTCAAACAATAGCTCTGCTACTCACAAACCTAAAATTTCAATAAGCTGAATATATGGGTGCAGTCGGCTCCGTCCCTGTGCTGCACTTGCCCGGTCGCATTGAGTATGTTTTGGTCCCAAGGCATGACTCAGGGGCTTCCCTGGATGTGGGCAGGAAAGCGAGAATTGCGTGAGTTCTTCCTAGCATGACCGATGCTACTGAGTCAAATAGTTCTGTTTCTCGAGTGCAATATCCCTACCAATAAAAGCAAAAAGCAGACAACGAAGTGAATCTGCTAATATCATTAGTCAGGACCAGCAGCAAAATATCCGCCGTCTCTGCCCACGTAAGACACGGGCAACTCGGAACGGAAAGTGCCCTCCCCGCACTAAGAAAAGGGGCGGCTGGATGGGGCAGGTGCTGGTTGAATGAGCTTCCCAGCATCTAATTCCATTTTCCCTTTTCCCGTCTTACGCTTCGGAACATAAGTCTGGTCTTGATGGAGAAATTGGGTGATTAGGAAAAGGTCAGAATCCGGGGAAAGGGAAGAATCGAGAATTGACAATAGGAGGAATGTACGCCAGATGCACGAGATAATCAAACAAGACTCGTGTGGATTCGTAGAATGACAGGTCCAGAACGGTATCCACGTGTACAGTACTTTATGGAGTTTTGACCACCGCCTGATTATCAGTCGAACGTGAAGGGCCACCCTGGGCCCCTCGGGGAATCGAGAATCAATACATGGTATCGGAGGCGTATTGTCCGGCAAGCATATCGGCTCCAATTTGCGGCTCAATCGGTCCTCACTGCATGAACATTGGCTATTAATATAGCTGAACGTATCTGAATCAATCATCGCAAGCTTGATCGACTGAGCTAGCGCGTCCTGTGTTTATTTCTCTCAGCATTCCAGTTGCGATTGAAGTTAAGTCATGGCGTGATGCTTCATTCCATTTGAACCAGCGCTTCCCTGACATACACACAAATTCCGGGTAATGAAAACTTACCACTCGTATGAAAAGTGCAGCCGTACAACATCGGACTCTCGAAGAGAAGAGAGAGTCGATAGGCAGTAGCTGTAATCAATCAAACGGCTTGCCCCTCCAGCATACGAACTAAAACCCCAACAGTTTAGAGACTAGCAACCTGCCCTAGACCAAGTCGGTACGGAGTCAAATGCAACTCAAGTGTTCACTAATCCCAATCGAACTTAGACCAATTCGCTGGGTGGGGGGCGAGTCTGGAAGAGATCGAGCTCCCCTACCGCTTTGCCCCTGAGTTTCGTCCGGCTTAAAAGCTTCTCGAGCTTCTCCCCGCCTTTGTAGACGTTCAAAAGTACCTAGAGAAAAGACAAAAAAAAAAGAGAAGCCAAGAAGGAGAAGAAGCAAGAGCGTGGAAAACAAACCAGAGGAAGGCAATTAGACACTATTGCCACAAACAAGACGGGACTTCAGGCAGGTCTTCACATCCAGTTGGCTTGGGGAAAGGCAAACGTGCTGCAAAGCCTGTCAGTTGAGCTTCTGTATTGCGAAGCAGAAGGTTCAGCATCAGCCCAGTCCGAATACAGGTACCGCGTCGTCTTTGCCCAATCTCACTGGTCGATCATCATTGATCCTCAGCTCCATCAGGCAGCCTTCGCGACGCTCTTCTCTGACTCGGGGCCAACCCTTCATATCCGTTGTATTCCTTTTCCTTTCTGTTCATCTTGTCCCATTCCAATTGTATGCGCCGCTTTAGTCGGACGCTGTGAGCCGGCATCGCTTCCAGAGGTCCCCGGGTAGGATCGAATCGCAGTATTGACGTGTTGTTTGCTGGTCTCCGCAACCATACTGCCTGTTGTTATCTTGCAGTAGCAAGGCCTTTCAATTTGACGATTCACCTGCTGGACTTGTGCAAGTCGATTGGACTAATCACGTGGTCGCTGGATTTCTCATCTCACTTCTCGGACCAAACGGCTGTGTACACAGTTTCTAATCACGGAGTCGATTATCTTGGCTTTCTTCTTCGGTCAATTGTCCCATCGTTGCGTGAAGAGGTTAGTGCACTTGAAGCGAAATTAGAAGAAAAGTGAAGCCACCCATCGAATCAGGTACGTTGGTCATTTCACAATCCAGAGGCGGGAGACCCGTGGGAAACCAGAAGTCTTCGGGTCAGGGGGTACAGCTCATATTATACTATGCGAAAACACCTCTCTAGAATCTTAACAACTGACTGCAACTGACAGCCCGTCCAGGTGAATTTACCAGCTGAAACCTTCAAGGACCTAGTCTGTTTTGAGCCGACAGAGAAATTTCAGGATCACTGGAGTGAATGAAATAAGCCCGACTATATCTGAGACACGCATCATTCCCAGTACCCCACTTCTGTTTGGCTTTTTGTCCCCCGATTCGTGTTACAGCCAGTCAAGTGATAAGAGAAGCCGGAGGTTACCCAGAATAAAATCCGATGGCAAGCACATCAACAGCACCCCGGACTCCGGTTCGGACTGAGCCTTCCGCTGTCGCCGCAGAAACAAAGGATCAACGCAGAACGTCATCTTTAGGCTTCCTTCGTCGCTCCAAATCAATTGAACTGTTAGGTGAAAGGAGACCTTCGGCGAGCAAAAGTGGCAAGCCAATGCCGACGGAAGAGGACTCCCATCATCAACGCGCTTCAATGCTATACCATCAAGCTCCTCGTCTTCCGGACCTGTCGCCGGCTCCAGTCCTGGAGACATTCGGTGGCGAATCACCCCGAGACACCACTGCAGCGCCTCCCAGCCAGTCCCCCGTGCCCCGACCGCAGGCCGTGTCCCGCAGTGCAATGAGCACGCCAGTGAAGCCAGAGAGCAGCGATCCATACGCACGCGCGGAAAGCATGGCACACCGTGGTCGTTATAGCTATGCGAGCAGCGCTGTCAGCTCCGTCAACAACCCGCGCCGTCTACGGCGGCGCAAAGATCCTATTCCGTACAAGTAAGTTGCCATCATCTCGACCGACTCGAGGCCTCGTACTGATCTACTTTAGTGTTCTTGTCATTGGCGCGAGTAACTCCGGCAAGACGTCGTTCCTCAAATTCCTCAGAAAGTCTTTGGAAATGCCACGAAACAAGCAGTCCATCCGGCAGCCCAACGACATGGAAGACCAAGATAATGAATCTGCAGCTGGGGAAGGCTACTCTCCCTCCTATCTTGAAACTGAAATCGATGGCGAGCGTGTGGGGCTCACTTTTTGGGACTCACCAGGGCTGGAGAAGAACATCGTTGATATTCAGTTGCGTGGAGTAACAGGCTTCCTGGAGAGCAAATTCGAAGAAACCCTGAGAGAGGAAATGAAGGTCATTCGCTCACCTAATGCTCGAGACACTCACATTCACTGCACTTTTCTGATTCTCGATCCGGTACGCTTGGATCAGAATATAGCTGCTGCTGAGAGAGCAGCGCACGGGACCCCAAGATCAACCGACTCAACCATCATTGGCATTTTAGATGAGAGATTGGATGTTCAAGTTCTACGTACCATGGTAGGGAAGACCACTGTTGTCCCACTCATAAGCAAAGCCGACACGATCACTGCGGCGCACATGGCATACCTGAGGAAAGCTGTTTGGGAAAGCCTGAAGAAGGCCAACATCGATCCTTTGGCAATCCTGACCTTGGAAGACCAGGAAGAATACACATCTTCGGAGAGTGATGATGATGATGATGATGATGATGATGATGATGATGAGAAATCAGAGCAAGACGAGGGAATCCCTAGGCCTCTACGCGCTCCCTCCGAACGCAGCCAGGACACGCCCGACTCCCAATCCGTTCCTCAGCTTCTACCTTTCACAACTTTGTCTCCCGATCTGTACTCGCTGAAGTCTGCAGACGAGCCTATTGGTCGTAAGTTCGCATGGGGCTTTGCTGACCCGTACAATCCGGAGCACTGCGATTTCCTGAAATTAAAGGAGGCTGTCTTTAATGACTGGCGCATCGAGCTCCGCGAGGCGAGTCGTGTGGTGTGGTATGAAAGATGGAGAACTAGCCGCCTGAACCGTAACATCGCCACATCTTCTGCTCCCCCCAAAGAAATCGCGCAGAAGAAGACATACGGAGGGAGAACTGGACCCGATCTCCGTCGCTTCCAGTAATCAATGCAGTCTCTCGACCTTCACTCACTACTAGTATGATTTGCGTTTCGCGGAAATTGTTGGGCTCTATCTACTGCCATTTCTTTACATCTGCTTCACTTGGCTAATATGTTGGTTATTCGGAATCCAACCATATGCACCATCTTCCCTAGATGACGACTTGAATAGCAGCAGCCTTCGGCTCCCGGCAAACCCAACGAAAGCACACGTGTTGGTTCGACCATTCTGACAATCAGAAGCAAGCATATTTTGTCCATGTTTTGTATATGCTCCGAGATATCTGAAAGGTCAATCCATGAAGTACTTCCATCGAGCCATACTTTACAAAGTTGGCTAGCCGAGACACTGTGCCCAGGCTATCTGTCAATCTTCCCAAAAGCGTCGCCAAGGAACCGCCGAGCTGAATATTTCGCATACACTTCTTCAACGTTTGATACTATCTTTAGGTCTCCCCATTCTTGATGTGATATTACCCCAACGCGTTGATGTCTCAGCGCTGCTGCGTTATTTCGGCTCAGTACCTACCTGCTTGGTCAACTTGCCCCATTTTGTTCTTCACTGTGAAGATGTCTCCACAAGCCATACCCAATTTCATTCCTTCTTTGTATCTCTGATGATCTTCTGATCCCATTCATGTTGAAGTTATCTTTTCATGCTAGTTCAATAGCCCGTAGCTTGCGCCCACGCCCACGCCCCGGCTTGTTTGTGTCATGCTTTTTAATGTGATGTTTAGAAGCTACTCGGCGGATAAGGCATGCTGAAGTTCATGACCTCTGTTGTCGTTTCACTGGCAAGGCGCGAAGTGTCAGATCTCGATCTCTAAGAGTAAGCTCGCAGCCCATTGTTTGTAATCAGTTTTCTGTAGTACGGTGAGTAGAGCACCTACTTTTTTATGGCCTGATAGAAGCGGTGAATAAATCGCATTATCACGAACAACAATGAGGATTTGAAAAGATTATTCAACCTTGAACTTGTGGATCGGCTCAGTCGAATTTGACGAGGGCCAATGGCGGGAATCTGACCAACATCGAGTTGAGCGCCATTCGACGATACGAAGCGCTAGTCCCGACAAACACTGAGGGGCTCAGGCGGCGGATGGATTCCGGACCCCAAGGTTTAATGAACTGCTGCTATTCGTGAAGTCATAAGAGGATTAGACTACCGCCCAGGGTGGACCAGCATGGATGGCCCTCAAGGCTGCAGAAGACGGTGTGCGGCTCCAAAGAGCGCAGACTCTCTCAATTGGAGGGCGGATCTTGCGATCTTCAGATAGTACTGCCGCATGGTTCTCAACAGCGCGAAAGGATAGCAATAAATGTGGAAAGCGCGCCAGTCCTTCTGAGGAGTAGTAATGGTTAAACTCGAATCGAGTGTCGCTAAGGGCTGTCTCTTTGCACTGTTGTGCAGGAAGAAGAGGGCGACAAGGCAGCGCAGCCCCGCGATCAATACTCATGCGGACTTGATTGATTTCAGCTGCTCAGCTGAACTCTCGACACGATTTCCAATGATCAGTCGCTGCATTCGCCAGCCTTATCCTCCAATTACTAGGGAAAAACATTGTCACCTAGTCTTACCTTCTTTCACCTAATCTCTTCTCTTCCTTTTTGACTCTCTGATCTGCTCCGTTCCTGTCATCATATCAGCCCTTCCCCGTCATTATTTTCTCGGTGCTCCACACCAGCTGATCGTTGTGCCTTCAGTCCTTTTCTGCTCGTACTCCGCCCAGTGGTACATCGCTTTGTTGGTTTTCGGTCTGCTTTTCTAGCTTCCTAATCTTCATCCCAGCGTCGGTGGGACTCTTGCTCTACTGTCGCAGCGGTTCCTAGCTCTTTGATCCATGTCACTCCAGGCGGGCGACCCACGGTCGCGAGGCCGTTCCAAGTCCCCAGGCGGCCGTATCCGCGATCGTTCCAAATCTCGCGACACTCAACAGCCTTCAACCCTCGACCCCAAGTATTTGTCTTCCGCTCATGCGGATGAGAAGTTGAGGCCCAGATCTAGGAGCAGAGGCGCTGCCCCAGGTAATTTTTACCGGTCAAGTTCTCGTCATGGCTTCTCTGATAGCCGGGATCACTACTTAGGCATCGAGCACGGTCGTGATTACTACTACCAATCTGACTCAGGAGAAAGCAAAGGTGCAAAGCGCGACTGCAGATACTCTTCTTCCGCTCATCGCCGCGATGCGCGCTACGATAGTTACTCGGAGAACTCATATTCAGACTCGGAGGATGATGCACTCGCTTACGGTGACCTTCCCAACGATGACCTAGAGCGCAGCTATTACGGGTATAAGGGTACAAATCGTGCGGCATCGCCGCGCCATGGTGGTGCCATGATGTCTGGTGCGCTGAATCCGGGCGTGCCTGGAGCTGGTGTGTCATCGCGCTTGGGAGATGGTATCAAGGAGCAGGTGCCTGGCAGTCATCCTAGCTACGCAAGACCTGACCCATTTAAGTATGCCACGCAACCTCAGCACCCTCATGTTCAGCCCCATCCTTCGCATTACGGTGATCCTATCGCTTCGCACACCCTATCCTCCAAATGGGCACCGATTCCTGAGTGTGAGCGACCGGGCTTTGTAACCCCATTGTCGCAGGGACACGGTCAAGCGATGCCTGGGGCGTTTCCAGCCGGCTCTACACAGCCTGATATGCCTGCCACCACCGCTGCAGCTCCAATGCCAACGTACAGATATGTCGATCCAGAGCGCACGCAAAATCCTTACGCACCGCAGAATGGTCGCACACCGTCAATGTCTGCCACCAGTGCATACACAGCTGGAGGGGCCCCTTCAAACCACCAGCGGTCTGCATCGAGCGATGCGGCGGTCAAGCCTTCATATGCTGCGCCATCTCCGTTTCAGTATGCGCAAGTTGATCCCAATGTGAAATACTCATCCAAGAGCGCAGGGAATAATGCTGCCAAGCCACCTACGCATCCCGCAACTCCTCAATATCCGAAGAGTGGTGGCACACAAACCAATGAACCGCCGTACAGCGGTGTTAAATACGCAGCTGCTCCTCAGTTTGCCAAAAGTTCATCGACTCGTCAAGGAGGCGGTCCGCAGTACGTCGAGATTGCACCTGGGAACCGTACTGTCAGCCGACCCCATAGTCATTCCGTGTCCTCAGCCCACAACCTCGCAGTAGTTGGCCCTGATCCGACCCAGCGACCGGCAAGCCCGCTACAGGAGCCCTACAAGGGGACTTACCAGAGTATTTCGCCAATGCCATCGCCTATCGTGATTTCGTCACGATTGGATGACGACGTTTCAGACTTAGAATTGGTGGGTACTAGTTCAGACGAGGGAAAAAGGGAGCACAAGCGCAAGAAGAGCAGAGATGAGAAAGATCGTAAGGAACTGAAACCCGACGGTGCGAAACGGGAGAGTAGCCGAGTGCGGCACGAACGACATGGGTCCACTGGACCTAATGCCCTCGTGGTGATCACTCCTGGCAGCAGTCGAAAACGTGTCACTTTTTACGACGCCGGTCCCGATGCCCTGGCCCTGCAGCAGGCTCTATCGCATGCTCGACATGTCGACAACAAGACCCTTATCAAGGTGCTACCACATTTGACGAGCGACGAGATCTTGGACTTGCGGAAGGAGTACAAGAAACACGTCAAGGTACACGGGAAGGGGGTGAACTTGGCTAAGCATGTTCGGCTTTGCCTTGGTAATAGTGCTTTTGGTAAAGTATGCTATGCCACTGCTCTGGGCCGTTGGGAATCCGAGGCCTATTGGGCAAATTGCTACTACCAGTCAAGCACTTCTCGGCGTGAATTGCTGATCGAGTCCTTATTCGGAAGGACCAATACTGAGATCAGCGAGATCAAAGAATGTTTCCGAGACTCGCGATATTCGGACAGCTTGGAAAAGTGTATGAAAGCCGAATTGAAGGCGGATAAGTTCCGGATGGCCGTGTTGCTTGCACTTGAAGAGACTCGACAGAGCGAACGTGATCCGCTCGACTCGGAGCTTGTTGAACGAGATGTGCACGAGTTACACCGCGCTCTAGTCTCGCGCCATGGGGGTGAGACAGCGATGATCTACATCATTGTTCGTCGAAGTGATAGTCATCTTCGGGAAGTTCTGCGCGCTTACGAGAAGATCTACGAGCGCAATTTTGCTCGGGCCATGATGGCAAAATCACAAAATCTTGTGGTAGGTTTACTCTCGCCGCCGCTCCAGGACCACGCTGCTAATCCATTTTCATAGGGTGAGACACTTGCACATATTCTTAACGGAGCTATCAACCGGCCTATGCGTGATGCTCTTCTCATACACCAAGCGCTGCGCGAATCGCGAACCGGCAAGGAGCGATCGGAGCTCTTGATCTCGCGTCTGGTTCGGCTTCATTGGGAGCCCCGACACCTGGAAAAGGTCAAGAACGAGTTCCGCCAGCGCTACCGCGAGCGGCTAGAGGATGCCATCGCGGAAGAGGTGCTGACGACCAGTGGAGGTAGCGAATGGGGTGAATTCTGTATTGAGCTAGCTCGCAGCTCTAAAACTCTCGTCGGCCGTGGCTGAGATATCAACTGTTTCGGAAAAGTTGCTCATTTTGTTTATTTGGGTGGAACAACTTGGAGGCATAATTTTGGGGCTTGACGCGTAATGAATGATGATTATGTTTATATCACTAATGTGACATACCGAGAGATGCTAACTTCTCGAGACACCGGGGTCGGACTGTTGTAGGGCCGTAGGTAAATCCTTACGCGACATAGAGACTCTTCGATCTTTCTGGCGAAGCATCCAAAATTAAGCTCCGGAATTCTCATCTAAGTACTTCCAATACTAAGCCGCGCATTTCATAGTGCTAGCGTCCAAGCTGAGATATTTTCAACTCTACAATCTTACACTACGGTCATCTGTCATCGTCGTGGCTTGGGCAGCCCCTCACCAAAGAAGCTTATTCCTTCCACACTTCTGACGACGCACGATACAGAGATCAACACCAGTGGCAACTTCTTATTACGACTGCTCTGGTTTTGGACGTATTCGTGGTTCTCGTTGGAGTATAGTCATACCAACTCTTCTGAGTCAGACGGGTCTGCATCTAGGGAAAGATGGGCTCACTTGTGCTTTGTGGCAGATATAGAATACTGGTCTAACACCCCGAGCCATAACTCTGGAGTTCGTGAGCTTGCTGACAAACGGTCGAGTTTGAGACGATATTTGCGCGCATGGATGCATGCTATGGCGATGCCATGGGCAAGTCTGATAAGCAACGCACATATAAGTATTGCCAACCGAAAGGCTCTTGGCTTCTTGGATATATTTAGTGTCTCTGGTCTGGCTAATCCATCTGACTATGCTTATGATACAGTTCAAGGACTATTGGGGGCCATCGATTACAGGTCTAGTCGCATCCGCTACGAGCGGTTGTTGCTCAGGGCGTATTGATTCCTTCGGCCGCGAGGGCAAACGCGGTCATATCGACATATTCATTCGGGGAGAGATTCTCCATGAAGAGGATTCATTTCTGGATGATCGGTGACAAGTAGGTATCTCCGACTTGTGAATGAGTGGCAGGCGGTTAGCCGAAATGCCATGCCTTGGAAATTTCAGGATCTTCATTGTACTGTATATAGGTACGCGTAAGATTCACTTTATCATATTCAGGAAATGACACAGTCATTTATTTGAACTCGTACTAATCTCCAAATTCAAGAAAGAAAACAAACCCACTATTAGTGCCTTCTCAGGTGGGCTTTCAGTAATCATCTCGGGCTGGGACATAGTCACCGGTCATGTTCCGAGTATATCACAAGACGCGTCGCTGGAATAGACTCGACTATCGCAATTAGGCTGAAAATAATCTCCGAGGGGAAATGAGATGCGGAGAAAGAACGGAAGAATCTGAGGCTGGAGTGAGTCTAATTTACTCAAACGTCAGTGAGGACGGGTGACTTCGAGAGCTACTTACTTTGGCCCATTTGCTAAGATCAACCTTTTCCTTCCCGACCAAATCTGCCGCTATCCGAGTCGAGTCCAGTCATCCTCGTCCGGCCTATCTCCGACCATGCAGACATCCTGCTAGTTGTCAGAGTCACACTGCATCCATCCGCTGTATCTTGTCTCCCCGCTAGCGCAGCCCCCCGATTCCTGAACGCAGGGGGAAGCCGCTAGAAACTTCGATGAGGGGAAACCATTGAACTATTCTACTTTGCTCCCATTTTCCTCACATGATGGCATCACAATTGTCGGTCACATTGAGCTGTTAGACTTCAACTACCAGAGGGCGACCCTGACGCATGCTGCATTGCCCAGAGGGCTTTAGCTGAGGTTTTTTCTTGACTTCAAATGATACTATATGCGAGCAAGATCATGGACGAACGCATGGCCGACCCCCGATGCTATCGCACCTTCTCCCGGGGTAATTTCACCTGCAGAAAGCCGGCTCTTCAGATTGAGCATCCGCTGGCACTTACTAAACTATTGATTGCTAGTCATGTACGAACCATGTCATTTCCTGCCGTTTTGAGATGGCCTTCTTTTCTCAGAGAGGAGCTTTCGCTTCTCCTCTTTGTGTCTGTCTCCAGTTATGCCTCCAGGGCTCTACTCCACTGGGATGCAGTTCATAACATTTCTTGTCCCCTCATCATCAAACTCACTATCATCATGTGTCACCCGTTTAACCTATTCCTTATTATTCGGTCGAGCTTATGATACTGTCACTCGTTCAGACACTCATTTGCAAAAGTAGTCACCTGCCCTGATGCCCTAATGAGATGGGGGTTTGTCTGTTTTCCAGCACGGATATGCTCTTTTGAGCCTCAGTTCAAGGCTCACCTGGACCATGTTACAAGCATTCCTTCACAACGCTTGAACAGTTCGCGTTGGGCCGTCGATTAGCTTCTGGCCTGGGTCGGCTCTGCGGTCTCAGCTCCGCATGGAAGAGAGCGGGTGAGACCGGATGCCTTAATTAAAGCTTGCATGGTAAGTTTTGATCACATTCAGCCATTGCTTCTATACCAGCAAGCTTTTCCATTTCTGGCACGGCGAGCAATGCTTTTCGGAGATTTGGATGCGCATGGGGAGGGAAGGGGGGCTCCTTTCTTCCGGGTTGTGGGAGGTCAGACGACGGTTGGAGGCATTGCATCACGCATCTCCTGCTCTCTCAATGAAACTTGCTAGATGTAATTGAGATTGACGCAATATTCAGGAGTGTCTGCCCTGAAGAGCCCTTCAAATATCCCCTCCTTTGCCGCTGGTATGCTGGCTCGACCTTGTGCATAAACGTTCCTGACATTCCAGTTCAGCATTCCAGACTCCACATTCGCCATCACCGCTGCAAAGTCTTAATCTGTTTTGTCATTCTCCTCTCGGTGGACGAAGAGACACGAAAGATTTCATAAATAGGAAGGGTTATGCTCCTAGTCTGAGTATCTGGTGGCCAAATTACAATGACTCGGTTTGTCTTAGGCTTTTTAGTGACGGTGCTGGTCTCTTATGCAGGGGCCACGTCCGTCTTCTCTCCTGCTCGGCCTCCAGCATTACCCTTGGCAGTCAAGTCGCCGTACCTAAGCACCTGGCTTGCTGCAGGAAGCGACGGAGGTAATGGAGGATATCTGGCCGGGAAATGGCCAACGTTTTGGGCGTGAGTGCTTCTATCTGACACGTTTGTATTGTTACGGGACTGTCAGCAGATGTGACTGACTGCTATTTTGCGACTTAGTGGACAAATCAATGGTTGGGCTGGTATGATTCGCGTCGATGGCACCGCTTACACTTGGATGGGGTTGCCTGGAACCACCACGGTCAACCAGACTTCTTATGTTTACACATCCACGAAAAGCATATTCACCATGAATGTGGCCGACAAAGTGCAGATGAACATCACCTTTCTGTCCCCAATCACACCACATGATCTCAAAAGACAGTCGCTCATTTTCTCTTACGTTGCTGTCGAGGTTGCATCGCTCGACGGCGAAGCTCATGATGTGCAGGTATATGCAGATATTTCGGCAGGTAAGTAGATTCCAAAGAAGACCAAATCAGATTAGGCATGGTGAGATTAGTGTTATGGGTATCTGACATTGATTAGAATGGACATCGGGGGACCGCACAGCCACTGCAACATGGGACTATGGAACCACCGGCAACAATGTTGCATACCACAAAGTCAGCCGTCAGACCCCACTCGCTTTCTCTGAGACAAGCGACCAGGCGGACTGGGGAGAGTGGTACTGGGCAACAGATG
Organism: Aspergillus homomorphus CBS 101889; assembly: GCF_003184865.1. Lineage (NCBI taxonomy): Eukaryota > Fungi > Ascomycota > Eurotiomycetes > Eurotiales > Aspergillaceae > Aspergillus > Aspergillus homomorphus. The sequence goes on from NW_020291904.1 coordinate 112,671, forward strand.
AGAACGAGAGTATGACCTATCAGTCAGGGAGAGATGTCGATGTCCGTGGCGCTTTTACTACGAACGGAACGCTAGGTAATTCCAAGGATGCGGATTACCGCGCAATCTCGACAAATTGGCCGGTGTTCGCATTCGCTCATGACTTGGGGTCGGTCGACTCACCGGCCGCAGTACTGTTCTCCATTGGGCTGGCCCAGACCGATGCCATGCAATATAACGGAACTGATAACGGTTACGCCCCATTGCCATCGCTCTGGACAAGCTACTTTAGTGATGGCCCTGCAGCTGTAAGTCCTGGATGAACTGGCACAAGTTATTCAAGACACTGACGAATTATCCACCAAGCTGGACTTCTTCCACAACGACTACGAAACCTCCTCTTCTCTCTCCACTGAATTGGATAACAAGATCGCAGCCGACTCTGTAGCCGCAGCTGGTCAGGACTATCTTACCATCACTTCACTTACTGTCCGTCAAGCTTTTGGCGCGACCCAATTGTGCGGCACGACAGCGGACCCTTACCTCTTCATGAAGGAGATCTCTTCTGACGGAAACATCAATACTGTGGATGTCATATTCCCTGCCCATCCGATATTCTTGTACACGAACCCAGAGCTTCTGGACCTTCTACTCAAGCCCTTATATGAGTTTCAGGAGTCTGGAAAGTATCCCAACTCTTATGCAATGCACGATGTTGGGAGCAACTACCCTAACGCGACTGGCCACGCTGACGGTAAGGATGAGGCGATGCCTCTTGAAGAGTGCGGAAACATGGTTATCATGTCATTGGCATACGCTCAAAGGGCGGGCGACACGGCTTATCTTGAAGCCCACTATGACATGCTGAATAGATGGACAAGCTACCTGATTGAGGATGCGCTTTATCCATCAAATCAGATTTCCACCGACGACTTTGCTGGTAGTCTAGCGTGCGTGTTCCACCCTTCCCCCTGACAACTTTTTCAGCAGGTGCTGACTCAGTTATAGAAACCAGACAAATCTAGCTCTGAAAGGGATAATCGGCATTAAAGCCATGTCTGTTATCAGCAAGAGGACCGCCCACTCTTCTGAAGCTTCCAACTATACAACCATCGCTCATAGGTATATCCGGCAATGGGAGAAAATCGGCATTGCCCACAATGCGAACCCTCCCCATACGACACTTTCATATGGCGCCAATAACTCTCATGGTGCGTCCAATCTGATATATAACTGAAATGGGATTATTGACTCAAGAACACAGGTCTTTTGTACAATCTTTACGCTGACCGCGAGCTGGGACTCGACTTGGTACCGAAATCAGTGTACGAGATGCAGAGTGCATTTTATCCTACGGTACAGAATACCTATGGAGTACCGTTGGACAGTCGTCACACATATACCAAGGGTGAGCCTAGTCAATCCTATCATGCTGAACTTCTTCTAAAGCATTACGCAGGTGACTGGGAACTGTTCACTGCCGCAGTCGCGTCAACCAGCACGAGGGACATGTTCATCAAGCTCCTTGCAAACTGGATTAACTTGACTCCAACCAATCGAGCTCTTACTGATCTCTACGATACCACTAGCGGAAAGTGAGTATGAACCGGCGACAAACTTCTAAGAACTTATCCTGACTAATGTCCCTAGCTATCCATCAATTACCTTTATTGCTCGACCCGTCATGGGCGGCGCTTTCGCTCTTCTACTCCTCAATCAGGGCAACTGATTCACTCACCATCATATATATCCATTTAACTCCGGTCCGCGCGACTGTCATATTCTGTTTGAAGTCGTCTTTGGTTCTGTGAACCGGGCCAATTTGCTTCCTCTATGCGTTCGGACGTGCAGGCCACTCGCTGCGTATCTAACTTTGGAACTGTTTCATTTTTAGCAGAACTTTCTGTTTATCTTTAGGCCAAGTTTATATTTCCTGTTGCCGGCTTGATGGGGCTTCGGAGGCCGTGGCGAACAGAGTACATATTTTCACTTGCCTGAGCTGTTGCGGGGCTGCAAATATTACTTAGTGATTACATCTGCTTGAACTTAGTATTTTTGTTGCCTATCCCATAGAGTCATTAAACGTCCCTACCGCCACACAAATCGTAGTGAATTGGTGACAACGAATGGGGCACAGGTCGGACTTTCGTTGTACTCTGCAATAATGACTTGGTCAATAGAATCACTTATCGGATAACTTTCGGGGAAGCAAGGTGTCGCACGACACATCCCATGTGCTGAGAAGAGAATTGTGAACAACATTCTGCCAAGGGACACTACAGTCTCACATCATTCAAGCTATTTCCCAACACCGCTCAAGAAATATTCTGAAAAGGTTCCAAATTGGTACACGAAGCCAAGGCTTGATTATTAGTATGTATTTCATCCTCATTCCGCACCGCGCCCTTGCTAGCATTGACCACACAGTTCAGGCACGGCCTCCTCCGGACCCTGCCAACCGTCGAAAGAGCGGATGAGATCTGTCAGAAGACATCTACACGTTAGCCAATCTTACTCAAAAAGAACACTCTTGGGGCCTTATGTGGGCATCAAGAACAAGGGAAACGTTCAGACGGCATACCATAATACAACATGATTGCCTCCATATGCGCGTCGATGCTCACCCTTTCATCGACGGTGTGGATATTGAACGCCCGTCCGGCGCGGGACGGACTCCATCGGTAGATGTTCCGCGTCAGGGGCCAGTAGAACCTGGTGTCAGTGTTGCCGGTCATGATGTCGCCGCTGACGACGACGGTCTTACCTTTAAGGGCGGGAACGGACTCGAAGACGGCGCGGGTGACGCCGGAGAAACGCGCCCAGACGGGGTCAGTGCGGAGGTTGGTCGGGCTGACGGGCGCCGGGTTGAGGGCGCCGCTGAGGGTGGTAAGGGTGAGGTGGTTGTTGAGCGAGGTATCGACCTGATTGTCCGCGGGGAACGCGGTCAGAGTCATGTTGTACCGCTGCGTGATGGATGTGACGATCTCGATGGCACGGGCCTGGATCTCTTCGGGAGTCTGGTGCAGGGCGACCCGGTAGTTGACCAGCGCGGAGATCTTCTCTGGGAGCGCGTTAGATTTGACGCCGCCCGCCACGAGGTCGGCCGCCTGAGAGGTCTGGAGGATGAAGCGGAACTTGTCGCCGCGCGAGTCGGCGAGTCTCTCGGCCAGGGAGACATAGTCGGAGGAGCGGAGGGCCGACGCCAGCCAGGGCTCGACCTGCGAGGGCGAGTGGCGGACCTGGCATTCGAGCTTTTGCCGCGAGGGGTGGCGGTCGTCCAGGACAGGGACGAAGAGGTCCCGGCGTTCGAGCGAGTAGATGATCTCGGAGATGATGCCGATGCCCGTGTGAGGCGGCGGCATCGAGCTGTGCCCGCCTGGTACGGCTAGCGAGAGGACGATGTCTAGGCTGCCCTTTTCGCCGACGCCGGGGAGGGCATAGATGACTCCGTCCCCATTGTCGGTGACGCCCGCTTTGTCGTTGTCGTCGTCGCTGAACGTTTCGAGACCCATGCCACCTTCGTCGAGGATGAATTCGAAACTATTTGGGCCGTACTTCTTCTGCAGGGACTCGGAGATGTTCCCGGCACCGAGGAAGCCATGGGATTCCTCGTCGAAGCCAAACGCGAAGAGGACACTTCGGATGGGTTGCCAGTCTTGGGAAAGAAGGTCCTCCACAGCTGACAGAAGACCGATCAGAACATTCTTGCAATCGCTGGCACCACGGCCCCAGAGCCATTCGCCGTCAAAATGGCCGGCAAAGGGCGGGTAAGTCCAATCAGCAGCATCGTCGATTGGTATGACGTCCTGATGAGCCAGGAAGAGGATCGGCTTCAAGCTGTCGTCGGTGCCATTGAGGGTAAAAACAAGCCCTAGGCGGTTGACGTGATCTACACGGGCGTGAGAGTGGCTGAAGCAGGAGAATGTTAGAGACACTCGTGCCAAAAGAGGCAGTGCCACTTACAGGAAGGGAAAGAGGGATTGCAGGAGCTCGTGGAATTCGAGGAATGGACTAAATTTCTCGTCATAGGGATCTTTCATGTAATCGTCGATGACGGTCGGTACTTGGACTGCTCGAGAGAGACGGTCGACCTGTCGCAACTTTACTGCATCGTCCGTGACGAACTTGAGCGAGGAGACAAAGCCATCATCCGGCGCTTCGATTTTCGGTGCCAATGGGCAAAGGTCACTATCCTCTTGGGGAGACCAAGGATTAAAGATTCGTTGCGCAGAAGGAATGCTGGGAGACGCAACCGAGGGGGCCAGCAGCCCTACGATGACGGGGAGTAGCTGATGCATGGGCAATTCAATTACAAGGTAGAAGCACTCGCCGGAGAGAGAGGAAGAACCAAACTACAACTGCAGGATTCTTGGATCCATTCTATATGAGGGGAAGCAGCTAGAACACCAGCAAGACAAATGAGTAACTGAGTTGTCTTATCGTCGGGGTTGCGCCATCATCGCATCGATGGCAACCCCCTCACCATATCTACCGACGCGACAAGTCGGGTATCGGTTAAGGCGGATTTGGCCGCGCCAGGATTGCCAGAGAGGGCAAGTCTTTCCAGCAAGTTCTCAATGCAGAGATGACAGCCGAAAGGCAAGGCTTCGTGGCATATGTTCGTCTTTCATGAGGAGCGGTAAGTGGGTGCTCTGAAGCCATTGGCATTGAGGCGTGAGTTCTCGAAATTGATGAGTTAGAAGACTTTGCAGTGTCATGCATCATGGAAACTAGATTGCCGGCCATTTTTCTTGTTGGATTGCAAGATTCGACCATTTTCAAGCATAAAATTCTGAATGAGGGCTACCAATACTCATGTGGATTGATGCAACGGCCGTTGTTCCAGTACTTCCATAAGTTGAGAGAGTCAAAGCTGCAAAATTTTGTCAGTCTGTGAATTCAATCATTGGCATCTTCTGGCAGCATAAGAAGGAGCAGCGGCAATCTTTAACTTTCTGGAATGACAGTAGAAGCCGAGGCTAAAACTGTCAGTGCATCTTGGTGGCGCTGTCAAGCTTATGGTGATCGACGACGACATCGTCATCAGGGGAGTCTATGACTCTATGTACAAGAGCAAAATTATCCTTGACGAGACAAAAATCAGTCAATGTAATGAATGGTGTTGATAAATGGCAGACAGAAGAAAACAGGTGGGACGAAGAGCGCAGAGCGATAGGTCTCGTGACTGGCCGCCCTCCTTTCCTTCCCTTTCCCTCCCTTCTTTGTCCAATTCGACTCGAAACTTTCACCCAGTCTTTTTTTCTTTCCCCGGCGCCCCCATCTGCCATCATGCGGCATACTTCAGCATAAAGTTCCATGGAACCGGCATTCCGTCGTGTCAATCCTCGACCGATGAAACGGGATCCAGGAACATCCCACTTTGTGTCATTGTGGTCAGCTAATAGGAATCCACTCTGGGATCCATGATGGGCTTGCCTCCCCACAAGACCAACCCAGTTGAACCAACTGACAATCACTAGCCATCGCCTGGTGGTCTCAGAAACCAATAGCGTGCTGATCCCTACATCACTCGGTCAAACCCTTCTCCAGAAACAAGCAGAAAAAGCAGTTCAAGCGACAGGCACAATGATGAAACACCAGCCTTAAGATGACTCAAACACAGCAAGGGATCGTCCGAAACGCAGCCGGCGCGGAGCCGACGATCAGCCAACGAACCATTTTGGAATCCGGAGAGAAGAGAGGCGTTCGTTCATGCGATCTTCAGATCGGCATTTTTGCTGGGTTTCAATCGCCGATTTTTTGCATGCTGTTCCAAGGGGTTGATTCTTCAGTCAGAGTGTGCACTTTCGCTTGGTTCGTCTCCATCCGTCCGTCCAACCATCGGGGGTTGACATATTAAGATGGATCATATTTAGGTTGAGTCCGCCCTTGAAAATTGGAACCACTCCTGTCAACCATATCATTCTTTTGCGGTCTATTTCTTCTTCTCACCCCTGTCAAGCATATCTCCACTCTTTGAATCAGAGTATTTTTTCCAAGCCTGATACACACATTCTTTACTCAACTTTTCTTCTGCTTTTACACCGTCAATCGACGATATGCCTCGCAAAAGCATCCTCGGTCTCGTTGTCTTGTCTCTTGTCTCCCTCTCCTCTGCTTATTCTTTTGTCGGCTGCTATATTGAGCCCGGCGAGCTAGTTCTCGCGGGATCCTATCAATTCCAATCCCTCGGATACTGCCAACAAGCCTGCGACAAGCGTAATCAGACTGTTTTCGCCCTGCACGACGGGAACCAATGCTACTGTGGCGACCACCTTCCCTCCGCCGAGGCTAAGGTACCAGATACGCGATGCAACACGCCATGTGCAGGCTTTGCGTCTGATAACTGTAAGTCCCCTCTTTGCCCACCTCTTACACAGAGTCTAATTAGCGCGGAGCAGGCGGCGGCTCCGACACCTGGAGTGTCAATTCCAACACCCACAACGCCAAACGCGATGATGCAGGCTCTGTCATCGTGACCGCACCGGACACTTCTGACCCTACGGCAAACATCAAAGTCAATCCGACCATGGTTGAAACTGGCATTGCACTTGCCAGTAGCGTCGTTAGTGATGCTGAAAGCAGTGTACCCAAGACGGCCATTCCCAGCGGCATCCTGACCGCTCCGACCCTGACTGCTGCCCAGCAGCAGCAAGTGGGTTCGGCTACCGCCACTGCCGCGTCAATGGTGATTAACGCGTCAAGTTCTCCATCTTCATCGACCGCTGTCGCATCATCAAGCGTATCTGCAAGTCCCTCACCCAGCGTTGGGGCTGCTGCTATTTTGGGCTCTAGTGCAGGACGGGGGTCGATGTTCGGTGGCGTGCTGCTCTCGATGCTCGCGACTTTGCTGTATTAGAGATATATCGGCATGGTGAGACGACAACGGCAGGCGCAGATGGCATCTCATGCTCAATTCGGTATAAAGCTCTTACAATACCCTAGATTCGGATTCTTCAAGAACCGCAGGTCGGTTGATATGGACATACTATCGCTATACTCGCGGAGTCACTGCCGGGTTCACTGCAGTGCCACTATGTAATTAGACTATCTCCTCGCGAGAAAGCAAATTTTGTTTCAAAACAGGAAAATATAAAAAGAAAGCGAAAGGGAACTTAATCCTTCCTTGGTCAGTGTCTTGCTTGTCCTACGTAAAAGAGTGTGACTTATTCAGCTTCGATCATTCGATTATGATCATACTTCCTCTGTCTCTTTCTCTTATATGGTAAAAGTATAGGCTTGGTTATTTCAAAAGTTGGTCGCCACACCGGAGCGAGTCACTCATTGCAAATCACGTAGCAAATGCCGCGGCATCTCCCCGACCTTGAGAACCCATTCAGCCTGAATTTGCCCCAGGTTCTGACGGTTGCCACGGTTGGTTTGGATACTGCTCATGGTAGAGTGCTCAGATCCGACCGTTCTATACGATGCCAATGCAACTTGCTGATCAAGCATCAGCGGCACAGGGGCGCTCAGCCTGACCACGTTTAAATTCAATGAATCAGTCAATATTATCAGCATGGTAAGCTTCTCCATGGTACGGTGGCAGTCTTTAGTCGACATCGGACGCTGCGGAAGACCATCCCGCCCAAACATGGCCAATGGAGAGAGCCAAGATACGAGGAGCAGTGGAGCAACGGCCCCCGAAATAGTTTCAGGCGTCCCTAGACTACACTGCTCCTGTTCCCTGATTGTTACCAGGGACTTGTGAGGCTGAAAAAGCATCAGTACTTCCGGAAGTATGATGCCGACCCATGTATAAGAATCGCGATCTCCTGTCCCGGTGGTCAACAACTACAGCTTACGATCTCCACGCTCATCATTAAACACACATCCTTTTCACATAGAGCACCCGGATCAATAACAATGTCCCTCTCATCATGCAACCTCCTCCACAATCCCTCCTTCGAGACGGGCAGTCTCTCCCCATGGTTTACGACCGTTCCCAACGTGAACATCGCCACAGTCACCAATGCGACCACTGCCTACGAAGGCAACTACTATCTGTAAGCTTGCCCATATTTCTCTCTTCCCACAAATTCTCTCAAGAGCCCTAAAGCACAACCCCAACCCGAATCCCAACCGAGTCTCAACCAAGCCGCTGAAAGACAAAATCAGTGACCTCAAAACCGACGTCGGCAACCGCGGCCACTCGATCGCGCAGCCCATCACTGAACTGAAACGCGGCGCCGTCTACGAATTCACCGCACACGTCAAGATCCCGGGCTCCTCGGGTGTCGAGTACTGCTTCGTCGACGCCTACATCGGCAAGAACGCGACGACGGGGCTGATCGTCTCCGAGCTGTTGATGCCGACGGACGAGTGGGCGACGGTCAGCGGGCAGTATAAGCGGACCAAGCGTCGGGCGGAAGATGTGTTGACTATCAGTGGGGCGTGTACGTCACCGGGCAGCTCGTATACTTGGAATGTCTATCTCGATGAAGTGATTCTGAAGGAGAAGGGGTGTGTGGAAGAGTAGCCGGTGGGTAGGTTGGTTGCCGATGGGCTCGCGGTATGAACTAGGGAGCTGGTCGTGCTTACCGAGGGATTGCGTTGGGGACATTGTATAGACCGCTTGCGGGGTCTGGCAAGTCTTTATGAGGTCAGGTTGGGAGTGTCTCTACTTCCTTCAGTACTTGAGAGGATGATGATGATAATGATGATGATTATGAGGATGGGTTGAGTCGAAATAATGTACGTTCGGTCGGGTTCGCCATAGATTCAGTCTATGGACCATAGGCAAGCGGCATCGTATTTCCACCCGTATACTGCGGACTTGCTCACTCAGAAACACATCTCAATAATCGCAACGGATCTCTCAAGACAGCGCCGCGCCGGCGCAGAAGGCAGGCAGGTAGGTCTCTCAGATCCAGCATTGGGATTGAAGTCCCAGGATCATACGTGCGCTGGCGAGGCTTAAGACTGCTGCTCTACAAAGCCGTGCTGCTACTTACTTCCTGCCAGCACGCTATAGGGATCCATGAACAGCGAAGTCCCACTCCGCTTGCTGTAGTCTGCCGCAAATCTACGAGGCATCAGTAGATCATTGGAAGCATACTAATGGGCAAGGATCCTACTCTATGCAAGGGCAAACAAGGAGTCTACCGAGAAAGCATGCATCAGTGCGTTAGGATAGAGGGAGGAGAGGAGGTGAGGAATCCGAGGGGGGGGTTTATACTCCTGTCGTGTTCACATGACCTGCCAATTGGGAAGCCGCCCAGCCTGGAGGAGCAGGCCAGGCAATGGACGGAGATACCGTGGACCATGCGAATTGCGGAGGAGCATACAGGACAATAACCTCCGGAAGATCCAACCATTGAGCGAAGCTACCAGCAACACGATCGTAATAGCTCTTCCAGACAGTCTACTTCTGGTACACAGTCTGCGACCAATGCTTGTTCCAGTTCGTATCAAAGGAAGAACTACTCCGTACTCCGCTGTCAATCCTGGGCTGATTGTAAATGCTCCACACTTTAGCCCCCAAAGTGCTGGATGACGACGATCGCGGATGCTTAATATAAGAGGATTGACTTGGTGGTTGAACCGCCTGGGGTGATGCGGTCTGTATATGGCCCACTGTGGCCACACAGTCTTTCGTTTTCCATTTTTCTTGGACTTCTCCCCCTCGTGCCCTTCTTCTCTCATATCCAGGTCCATTGTCGTACTCAGGAGCACCATAAACACAATGGCTAAACCCCGAGCCCCAATACCATCACTCCTAAGCATACTCCTTCTATGTACTGCACCGCTGGTACAAAGTAGCAGAAGCTGCTACTTCCCCAGCGGCAGCCTCGCGCCGGAAAACGTCCCCTGCTCCAACTCCACCTACAGCGCCTGCTGCGGCAAGAACGACATCTGCCACTCCAACGGCCTCTGCATGGACGTCAGCGAGCAGCCCTACGTCCTCTCGCACGGAGCCTGCACAGACGCCGACTGGACGTCGCCCAACTGTCCATCAGTATGTCGTAAGTTTTTCTTTCCTTCACCACCGGCCTACACGAACAGATCCGCTCTAACACCCCGAGCAATCCATCCATCTCAAGCACCATCCATCCCCACCCCCTTCCATCCCATCCCAATCCACAACAACAACAACAACAAAAAAAAAAAAAAAAAACACACACAAACCAACCCCACTAACCCCTCCCCAAAAAGAAACAACCAACAAATCCGACGGCTGCTCCACCATCAATCTCCTCTACACAAACGGCATCTCAACCTACTGCTGCGGCACCCCGATCAGCAACGGCACAGACGTGATCTGTCCCGATGGGAAGAACAGCTTCGAACTCGAATCCGGAAGTATAGTGGTCGGCTACGCGGCGCTCGAGAACGTGACGTCGTTGGAAGCTGCAGCCACCACCACCACCACCACCACCACCTCTGGTGCTTCTTCCGCAGCGACAACCGGCACTTCAGGGTCGGGTTCCACTACTTCTTCTACTTCGACTACTGTTTCGAAGAAGGGGGGATCGTCGTTAGCGAGGGATGCGGCGATCGGGGCTGGGGTGGGTGTTCCTTTCGGAGTGATTGCTATCGCGTCGATGGCTTGGGCGGTCTGGGAGAGGACGGGGAGGCAGCGCATGCTACGGGTGTCGATGATGGTTAAGAATGGGGCTGGGGCTGGTGGTAATTGTGGTGCTGGTGATGGGGGGAAGTATCATCAGGTTGTTGGGTCAGGGTTGGATGCGCAATCGGTTTATGCGCCGGGGATGGCGGAGAGAAAGCCGGTAGAGTTGGGGGTAGGGGTCGCGTCGCATGAGTTGCAATCATGATTTGATTGATGGGTTGAGTATAGAAAATGAGGGTCTCGATAATGCGATTGTGTTGATAGTCGTACTAATATTAATCAATGAAGTGTACTGCTGTGTACGCGACCGTTTCAAGGCGTGTAAATGAGGATGGCGAGGCGATATTCATCGATTGTGGTTGGGTGCGGAGAAAAGAGTGGCTCGCTATCATTGTCTAGCCCATGTCTTGCCAAAATTGTGTAAAGTCCGCTACTCAATGATCAGGAAAACTACGATACTCGCGCCGGCTCTGAAGGGCGTTGTAGTATTCGAAGAAGATAATATTCAACTACAATAGGCTTAAAGATTAGCCCAAATCTGCCAAACCATGTTGAATCGCTCACCATCCAAGTGAGTCCCGAAATAAAGCGAGAAAGACCAAAAGGGTATAAAAGAAAATCATCGCAAATTATACTCCACGCATCACAAACACCCGACCCACTCGAGCGAAAGGCAAAAAACTGCAGTCGATTGATGCCATACCAATCGCAATGTCTGACTACCGAGAGACATGGATCCCTTTCTTAGCCAGATCATCGATATGGCTGGCGCTAAGAGTGACGGCGTCAAAGTTTCTGGGAAGTGGGAGCTTTTTACTGTCCGGAGTTAGCAGTTAAACAACAGCAGCAAATCAACGTCTTGCACGTACAGAAGAAAGTCCCTCTTCATATTCCGAGCCCGATCTTTTATCTGTACGTTGTTGCGGTTTTCGATCTGTTTTTCACCTGGCAGCGGAGGCTGAACATGGTTCTCACGCAGAATGGCATTCCAGTCAAAGCTTGTGCCCCTTCGCTTGTGTCCAAACTCTTCGATCAGTCGGATCAGTCGCTTATTCTCACCTTCGTTCCAGACTATCTTCGGTAGCCTTTGCTTTCTTGGTTTAGGAGTAGAAGGGACCCGCGACGAAGCCAGTGGTTGGTCAGGGGACACTCGCGGATGACTGGATCGAGTCGACCTCCGAAGTGGGGTAACGTGTCTCTCTTGAGGGCGATTGCTGGGATTCTCAGCGGTACTTTCTGTCCGTCTTTCAGTTCTAGCGCGTTTGCTGCGTGGCTGAATCGGCTTCCTAGCTCGCTGACGCTCCACGGAAACCTCACGGTCATCGCGCTCAAATTCAGCATCGCTTTCGGGGATTTCATCAGGTTCGCGTCTACGCTTGCGAGATACCTCCGTGCGTCTGCGCTCGACGCTTCGAGGATCCAGCCCTTGACTGATGGGAGAGACGCGCTCGGCATTAGTCTGGTGATCGATAAACAAAGCACGTGAGCTCTGAGGCGCAGTTCTAGACCGCTGAGTTCCTGCATTGAACATATTCCATGCCTCATCGACATCGTCTTCTGGGTCCTTTGCAGTGTCGCGGCTGGATCGTTGCAATGCCTCCTCTCGGAGAGAAGACGGACGGGAATTTCGAACAAAGGAAGGACTATGGGATCTCTCCAGCTGAGACTCTCCGGGGTCACCGATGTCTAGCTGGCCCTCGGTCACTTCAAATTCAACCTCGTCCTGCACAAATGTAGAAGTCATGTCCGGAGACGCTCGTGTCTCGGAGGGCTCTTCCGGGGCTAGTTCGGGTATATCTGATCTCGGAACCTCCGGCTGCTGAATTTCTAAACTCTTTTCTGGGGTAGAGTCCCCCATTTCAAGCCGATGTATTGCCTGGATACTTTCCGGCTGGCGAGGTTCTGGACTCTTTTCTGAGGTTGAATTATCCTTTTGAGACTGGTGTGTTGCTTGGCCATATTCCGGCTGACGAACTTCAGAACTTTTTTCCACGATGGACTGCTCTTGTTTTGAGGGGGTTGTTGACCGGGCAGGCTCCGACTGCCGAGGAGCTTCAGGCCCTTCAGCCCCAGCGTTGAGCTGCTGTTTTCGTTGCATGAGATTTTGGATGGATGCCGCATTTAAAAAGATTCTTCTAGCTGTTAGGCAGACAAACATAAGTAGGAGTAAAGACACTCACGGTTTGAACGATCTCCTCCGTTCTCGGTCTACAGGGAGAGACTTTTTGAAACCATTCGACTGAATATCGTTGCTAACCTCAGGAGTTTCAACCGGACCTGGAACATTGCTCTCTGGTCCACTGACTTCAGGCACTGGCTCCGGATGTGAGTGTGAGAGAGACCTGTCAGGCTCAGGAGATTTCGAGTTGGCTCTGACCAGGTCTCCGGCTTGCTGGTCGACGTCCGGCTGAGGAGAGCCCTTCAAGCTCTCAGCCTGCTGATTACTTACAGACAATCGTGTTGGAGTCTCCGTATGTATCTGACTTTCAGTCTCTGGGCTTGCGACAGTTTGATGAACCTCTCGTTCAACTGAGGATTCACTGGTCCTTTGGAGGGGTCTTGTAGACGATCTAAAAGGAGATTCGGACTGCATTGACCTGCGGGCCTCGGGACTCGCAGAGTCCCATTCGGGATGTCTCTCCCCGTGCTGAGTTTCGGGTACGGTGTGGGTCTCATTTCGAAGGCTCGAAGGTGTAGCAGTATAGCGCGCAATCCGCTCTGAGACCACACTGCCAGGAACAGTCCTTACGCCGTTTCGGGTAAGCGAAGGCGTAATGGCAGCAGCATATGCAGAGGTCCTCCTCGAAGTGGCAGTCCCCGAGATAGATTGCGTCAGGCGACGAGCAGTTGACGGTGTTGCTGAGCTTCTCAGCCTCGGAGTTGATGACACCGTGCTGCCTAAACTATGACGCGTCTTCGGTCTGGCGAAAAACGCGTTTTGCACGTCTCGAACACTTCTTAAACCTATGATATCTTTGTCAATTTCGTCACTCCGTTTACGGACCCACTGAGCGGCTCGTGCGACGAATTTCCGCCATCCGTACTCTCTCTTGAGCTCCTCAAGATCGAGCTTGTTGTCTTCCGTCATACAAAGGACCTGCATTTCTTTGCACCGGTACTCTACATCGCCTGCATACTTCGCGGGAACCTCTCCGTTGGGACCCGCCAGGGCTTCCGTTTGAAAGCCCCGGAGAACCAGCTGAACAGGCTCGGATGCATCGTCGTCAGTTTCTAGCTCAATGTAGAAGCCGTCGTCGAGCACCATGACAGGATCGCAGTCGGGATCGCGCCGATACTCCTCTTCCAGTCGCATAATCATATATTGAGTGCGAAGCTCCAGAGCAAGATCAAAGGTTTCCTTCTCCAAGGAACTGTCTCCAGCAGCCTGCTTCTGGCTCTCCGATACCAAGTTGTTCATGAAAGGCAGAGGAAAGACCCCATCAAGGATTCGGATTGCCTGTTTCGGAGACGTGTTCGTTCCAGGTCTGGCCAGGAGGACCTCGAGCGCAAACTGCGCACAGTTGGCTTTCTGCAAGAATGGGTCTGGATTCCACTGATGCTCCAGTCCTTGTAGCTTCTCAGCCACTGTTTCCGATGATGCAAAAAGATGATTGACCAGTTCGACGTCGATGTACGTCTGATGGCCAAAGTACTCGGCCTCTCGTCTAAGATTGGACACATGCCGACCCAGCCGCTTGCTTTGCGTGTTGCGGGGATCACTCAGCACCTTGCCCAGATTGACAATGGTAGCCAATTCCGCAGAGCTGGGTACGAGGAACTCGAGCATATCCTCAGCCGCGCGTGCCAAGCCTGGAAGAACATCGATCATCATCTCCGGATCCAGGTCCGTGTCGGGTTCGGACGGTAAGATCGTGGTACCGGAAATATTGATCTCATCCTCCGGCGTCTCGGGGATGATCTGATTCTGAGATCTTGAAGCCATCGGCTTCTGTGGCGATGATTTCTGGGGAAAATCCTCGTCGAAGACATCACGGGCTGACAAAGCGAATCAACAGTAAGCTCGAAGGGTCAATTGAGCAGAACAAGGTGAACGCCCGAAAAAGAACAAAGGAGCGAAAACACGGCAAACAACAAACGACCACCCCGAGCAACAACGCCCGCAAGTTTGGTATACCTCATACTCAAAAGAGTAGCAGAGAGAAATAGATTGCCTCACTCACCGCTAACTTCTCCCTTTCTGCCTGAGGCGCCTGGGGCACCCGACCGACTCCCAGTCTTATCAACCCAGTGATGTCCAGCATCTTCATCATCAGCCGATGGTGAACGCAGATGACTCTGGCTCCTAGTTACCCGTCCTCCTCTCAACGGACTCACGGTATAGCCCGTTCGGACCATCGACCCTTTCGACAGAGTACTAGCCAGGGCACCGGGATTTGACCCATTTTCATCCCAGCCTTTCTTCATGGGTGGTAGGGATGACGATAAAAGTGGTGGTGGTGGTGGCGGCCCTTCCACCTGGCGCGACCGCGACCGTGCCATGACCGAAGCAAAACAATGACCACAACACACACAACACACTCCCCCCAGCTGAGCCAATGGAGTTCTCCCGCTTTGGGACTGAAGGCGGTCAGCCGGCCCGAGAAGATGTACCTTAACCCCAGCGGATCACCCTTGCAGCAGTAGATGTAGAAAAGTAAAAATGCGACGATATCGCTCCTCCCGGTGCCGATGGTTGTTGTGACAGAAGATGGTGGTCGATGGCTGGGAGGGGGACGAGCGGAGATATGGGAAGGCTAGATTGTGCAAACGCATATTGGACGACACACTTGGGGTAAGCGGTTGGTACTGAATAGGGTATAGGCTTATGTAATACATCTACCAGGGCGGTGAGTTTCGTTCTAGAAACCCTAAAGTAAACCCTAGCAAGCATATCGGCAACATGTTTGGCTTCTCAATAATGAGTCCCAGAGTAATCACAGAAAGTGTGAAAGCAACTTCCATCGCCGCCGCAGTCCTTTCTACACTAGATGTAACTCTCAATGAGTTATATCGGCTCCAAAGATGCAAGTTTGAGAAAGGCAATGTTGGCGGCGCTGAATCTGAATCATGGGGCAAAGAAACTTTACACTCGGTCCCAAGAGTCTCGAGCTAGAAACGACGCTGAAAAAAAAGAGACTGCATGGTCAAGAGCCACCTGCCACAAGGAATTGCCAATCTACGCATTGGCGCGCATTATATGCCATGTGAATTTTTTATTGCTAACTCTAAACCTGATCGTACTTCTGCTCATCGCCACTACAGCAGACCCCTATCTGACTGCGATTAGTTTCTCTAATTCATTCTCACTTCGATTCATCATGTCTGACACGTTTACAGCATGCTCTGCTTGTAAATGAAAGGTCAGACTCGATATTATGCTTGACTTGAGGAGCAGAGGAGAATTTTGTTAATGCTTGATGCTCTATCACGATACTATCCTTGAATTTGTTGGGTAAGTTATATTCCCCAGTTCGTGACCACAGGACATTACACACTACGTCAGAGCTACTAAGCCACTTGTCATCCAATCCGGGCGAGTGCTACAATAAGAAGAGAACCCCGCGGAACTGGGGACACTGGCAAGTTCGGCAGCCTTCCCATATGACCTAGGATTCAAGTTGAGACAACAATGGGAGCGCGGACTACTAACACATTAGGCGCAGACGCATTTTCTGATAACATTAAGGAAGATTGAAAAGCACGTCATTCTAAGTGCAGCTAGCTTCATCTAGTATTGATCGTCACAACTCAAGTCCATGAATGCCAACCCAAATAGCAAGCAACAGAATCATCTTCTATTAAAACACGCCAGACAGGCTAAGAGAATACATGCATGCATTACGAGTTAAATGTATGAAATGACCCGGCATAAGATAAGCAGCAAGGCTCAAGAAGAAATGAAAAAGTCTTAGTAAAGCGCTTCAATGAGATAGATGACGCCAAAGACCAAAAATGCAGTAGCACCGCCCAGGGTGACTAATGAACACATTAGTATTCCATCGAAAAGTAAGAGAACCGGGGGAAGCAGTGACTTACCGACTCGCATGCTGACCTTACCAGCAATGGCACTTCCTCCAATGACTGCCGCAGCGGTGCAGAGTCCATGACCGGTGATTGCACCGATAGTCACCCACCAATAATCCTGGCCAGCAGCCATTGCGATCGTGGCAATTTGGCTACGGTCGCCCCATTCACCCAAAAAGGTCATCACAAAAGTTTGCACCCAAGCGGGGCTAAGCAGAAGCGAGAAGAGGTTGTTCATGCCTGTGAGAATGTCACCCCAGCGGTTGGGAGAAGGAGACGATCCACGCGACGAAGAAGATGAAACGCTCTCAGGAGGCGAAGGAAGGCGATTGCCAGATGAACGGAACTTACGACGGCCGATGCGACCGGCCTCCAAGGCATGCGGAGTCACAGAAGAGCGACGACGATTCATGCGCATTTGTTGCTGTTCCTTCTCCTCCAATTCCATCTCAACTTCCTTCATTTCCTCGCCGACACCCTCGTCGGGGGACATTTCACGGCCCTCCTTCAACATCTTTAGCCCGAAGACGAAGAACAGAACCGCTGCCAGAAGCTTGGTGAGAGACTTGGGAATCAACGTGGGCACAGCATGGCCCAGAATGGCCGAGAGCACAGTCATGATCATCAACGCGCCGAATGCTGCAGAGAAAACAAGCAGACGCGGATGACGCATAGCCATGAGGGCGGCCACCAAGAACGTCTTATCGCCGATTTCCGAGACCACGATCATTGTAAACGAGAACAGCAGCGAATGGAACGCAGTTTCCTCCTGGATGTCTCCCGATTGTGCTTGAAGATGACCATCTTTGTCTAGACCGAGTGGGCTTCCTTTCACCGTTGCGGGGGACTTGGGCGGCGGAATGTCGTGAGGTTTCTCAGGCAAGTCGGCCGGTTTCTAAAACAGTGTTAGCTCATACGTCTCATTCACACTTCGTAGGTATTGCCAATTACCTCGAGCCGACCCAGACTGGAATCCGCAGTAAAGCTCTTCGGGTCGTTCACCTCGACACTCTCTTTCTGCGTAGGGAGCTTCTGCTGCTCGCTGTGCGGCAAAGGCGGCGCCTCCTTGGGACTATCTGGCGTCTTCTCGGCGGGGAATGGATTCTCCTTCATCTTCTCCGTGACACCACCCTCCGTTCCTCGAGTTCCCTCTTTCGGACCCGTCCGGTGAGGATCGTCCATCACTCCATCGTTGGAATACGGGATTGGCTTGCCGTCAGGCCCAACATGTTCTGTCATTTTGTAATCGGCTACGGTCACTTCCTCCGCTGAAGCACTCGAGCCGGACTTTTTGCGATCCCGCTCGGCGCTTGTTTCCACCCATGGACCGGCGTGAGGCCGGCCATCCTTGCCGTCGACGGGGGCGTCCAGCGTCCCTTTGGGAGCGGCCTTTGGAGCAGTGAGTGCATCTAGACCAACAGAATTGAGGTTGGATGCATCCTTCTGGCTTCCGCTGGCTGATACTGAATCTGCGACGGCGGCCGAGAGCGCGGGGAGGTATAGAAGGATCAAGGATAGATGGTGAATCTTCATGGTGCAAATGCTCGGTTGAGGCAGAGGTGTCGATGAAAATAACTAGTGATATGACGACCACTGGCAGGGGTGGACACGCATTGAATGATCTGATTGCAAAGGAAGTTTCAGTTCGGGGTGCAATAAACTTGTTATTTAAACCACGCCGGCAAATCGAACGCGGGAGTATGTCGGAACGCAAATGAGGCAATCTTTACGCTAAGATTGAGCGGGGAAACCGGTGGACGGTGAAAACTCAGTGATAAGAAAACAACATCAAAGAAGACCAAGAAGCAAGATAAGAAGAAGGAGTGAAGGAGGAAAAGACCGAGGGGCGGATGCAGGAGGATCAAAAGAGAGGAGCGAGCGAAAGACGGACTCTTCTTTACCGGCCGCAAAGGGGCAACGCCGCCTCCACATCACGTGGCGGCCGCTTGCGGGTAGTTTGGGATTTCCTGCCAGCCTCAGGACGGTCGCGTTCTGATATCGCTCGGCCATGATAGGGCGCCCGGGAGCACGTCCTTCAGGTATAATTCAAGTTATTCAACCCATATTTCATTCAGTCACCACGAGCATAGACGCTGTAGAGATGAGACAACATGAGCCTGGCAATCTGCAGGAATGTAGCTGCTACACATGCCTATGAAACCAAAACTAATTCAGAGATCAGTCTTAATATTGCAAGTAAAGTATACCAATTCCACCTCCGTAGTCTATTCATTTGTAAATCTCATGCATCCAGTCGATCAATATATACATAGGTATCATAAAACATGCCCTAAGATCCAAACAGAACCTTTTTTTTTTTCAGAGACCCCATTTCGTAGACCAAGCAACACAGCCTAGAATCTTGCAATCAGGTATAAAAACCAAATGAACTCCGACCGAAGGGAACGCCGTATTCCTGAGAAGGGTATCACTCATGCCTCATATCCGTGTAGGGAGTAATCCAAACACAGAATGACTGAACATAGAAGAAAAGAAAAGAAAAAGCCGAGTCCCACACCAACCTCCAAGTCTATTAAATGCATGCATGCCGTTATGAGTTGCGCGGTTTGTTTCATTCAGAACCAGACCCAGATCCAGACAAACGCCGTTCGACCATTCCTCTATCTTCCCAATCACTCAACAGCCTTGAAACCTCTTTGAAGGAAACCGGCTTCGTGAGGAACAAATTGACGCCTGACGTGAGTGCCTCAGTTTCGTCACGCGAGCTACTGAGGCCCGTCAAAGCGATAATCACGGAGGGGGCGCAGCCCTCCCCACGCTCTTTCTCAATGGCTCGAATGGCACGTGTTGCCTCAAAACCATTCATAACTGGCATGGACATATCTAGAGGGAAAATATAAGTGAGGGCTTAGATTTTTAAGGGCGAAGGTGGTTACTCACCCATGAAAATGATATCATAACCTTCAGGTAAACGTTCAACTGCATCGACGGCTAGCTTGCCGTTCTCGGCCGAGTCCAGCGTCTCCAGCTCACGCTTTTTCATGAATGTGAGCATGAGCTTGAGGTTGATTGAATTGTCGTCCACAACCAAAATGCGTGCACGCCTATCAAACGGCGATGAATTTGATTGCTGAATGGGAGATTGAGGTTGAATGGAGGATGACGGTGATTCGATTGGACACAAAGAATCAAAGACATCCGATGACTGTGAGCGCATATAGTCGTATGAAGATGACGAAGCTGAGCTGGCAGCAGCTTCTGGCGTAAGCTCAGGAGTATCAGTCGGAATCTCAAACATTGCTTCCCCCGGGGAGATGTCGCTTGATGACAAGGTAGCATGCCGGGGCCGATGAGGTAATTCAATAATCCTCGCGGGCAGAGCGCCAGTTCGAATATCCAGGCATTTGCGAATGCTACGTGCGAGTTTGTGCGGGCCACATGGGCGTCGTATTATGTTCACCCTTGTAGCGAGAGACAACCATTCGGAACGACTTGTCGCATAATCGACAGATTTGTTGCAGAAGACGAGAAGACTTGGGATAGTCTTGTCGAAATCATGCTGCATTCCCGCAGCTAGGTCTTTCTCCTCCGCGAAAGTAATATCCGCCGGAGTCTCATCCTTGAAGGACACTATTTCAAGGCCATACCAATCAGTCAGGTAGCGCGAATAAACTGACCAGACCGAATGAGTCGCTGCTTCCGCGGGTTCTACCCCGAGGATTGCGACGCGGCGACCAGCATGAGCTTCGCGCAACATACGACTCTCCGTCAGTGCGTCTTTCTCCTTGACTGACGGCGACCGCGGGCCCACTGTTTCATCCAAATCCAACTCAGGGCCTGGTCGGACCAGGGGTAGGGATACTTTGACAATGGTTCCTTCGCCAGGGCAACTATGGATGTTGATACTGCCCTTGAGAGCCTTGACGAGACTCCGCACAATGGAGAGACCAAGGCCAGTTCCAACGGCTAGTGTGTCTTCCTGAGCAAAGGGGGTGTACAGGCGACCGCGGAGGAACTCCTCGGAAATGCCTTTGCCGGTGTCAGACACAGTCAGGGTGACCAACTCCTCGACTCCATGGCGGCGTGAACGACCTTCAGATGCCTCTGTCACCTCCAGATGTAGAGACACACGGCCACTGTGAGTGTACTTCATCGCATTTCCGAAAACGTTCATGATGATGCGTCTCAATGCTCCAGGTTGGGTGAGATAGGTCCAGTCATTGTGCGCGATATCCACAATGACCTCCACATCTGATCGAGATGCCGTCTCCGCCTCAAGCTCAGACGCAGGCTTTTTAGACTGTCCAAGCGGCAAGACCATGGGTTGATCGTAAGGAGCAGAGGATTTCTGACCGTATGCATGGCCCAGACATACCCCTTCTACAACCTCTTCTGTCAATAGGGCCAGGTCTGTCGCCACATAGGTGTCCAGGTGTGTTGAAAACCGATCTAAGCCTTTCAAATCTGTGGGCGGTGTTCTGCTTCGCTTCATATTTCGATACGTCCGTTCCAGAGAAACAATTTTGCTAAAGTCCAAAACCTGGTTGATTGTGTCCAACAGAGTACGTCCGCAAGCGTTAATCGTCTCCAAAAGAGAGCTTTGGAATTCGTCGAGTTGTGTGCCGTTCAGAAACTCCGCGGCCGCTAATATACCATGAAGGGGACTTCTAAGCTCGTGTCTACCGACGTGTCAGCAGAATGTAAACCAATGTATACGTGGGAAAACTTACGAGATGCTGCCGATGAAATCTCCCTTTTGCCGATCTGAAATGAGGGATTCCACCCGGTTGCACTCCGCCATGATGGAAGAGCCGAAACCGAGGATGGAACTCAGCTCTACTGACGGGGTGAAGACTTGCGTCTCCACAGTGTTCCAACAGAAACAACCGGCAAACCACTGCGAGTTCGCGGAATTCCAAAGCGGCACGAAAAGAACTTGAGTAGCGTTCGGGAAGTACTGATTTAGCATAGTATTCTCCGTGGCCCTCCATCTCTTCGATCCTCCCTTGCCCATCTCGGACTGTTTGGCGGTGCGTGAGCGACTCCTGCGTGGCGTTTCGTCGTCCGAACTCGAAATCATGCCATCTCGATGGAAGGACCAAAGCTTTCCTTTGCTATACCGACGCAGAAGTTGGTGAAGAAATGCGGTGTCGAGGGACGCTGCTGGATAGGAGGCTTTGGATCCCGGACCGGGCGCAAACGGTTCCTCGTTGGTGGAGATGGCCAGCACGGGAGCCGGATTGTTTCCTTCTATGGAGCAATCGCTTCCTGTATCAGCATCGATCATCGGGCTGTTGTTAGCTTCCACGAAGATGACTCCACCCTCCACACCAAGCTCCAGGCTTTCTCGCATCAAATTGGCCGCCCGTCGGAATGCCCAGCTATGTCCATGAGAGTCATCGGAGCCTTTCAGCTCCTTTTGGCGGCTGCCAGCCCACCAATCTGGAAAGGGGCTATCCAGTCCGGAAGATAGACCTTGATCGAGCTTAGATTCAGATGCGGAGCTGAATGAGCGGGTGTCACTGCTTTGCGATCGTCTAGATGGGGCGTCAAAGCTTTTGAGCGATCCGAGAGACGGGTGATTGGCTCTCTGGCTTGACGAGGGAGGTGTGCTGGGTGTCGCCGCGGAATTGCCAGTTGAATAGGGATGGCTGCCATCGACAAAGCTGGAGCTTCCTTCAACGAAGCAGCTGAGACCGTGAGACAGGCGGGCTGCACGGCGACCTTCGGAAGCCTGACGGCTGACCTTCAAATAATCCATGATCAACCCAGCCAACATTTCCATGGTATCCCTCTCCGCAGCAGTGAAGCCATCGTGTGGTTTTATATCAAGAGCAAAGAAACATCCGATGTTGATATTGGTATCCGTCGTCAAGGGCGTACCGGCGTAGAATCGAAATTGGGGATCTCCTGTTACAAATGGAAGGCGTTTATATCGTTCTTCTTGACTGAGATCGTTCACGACCAAGAATTGGCGGTGTCCCCGTTCGCGGGAGGGAGGAAGAGCAACAGTTGCCTTCAGTGACAGACGCGATTAGTTTAAGTGCTCGAAATGACGACAATATTCGAGGAGTGAACACTCACCTTACACATGCTCCAAGCGCTGGACGATAATGTTGAGCAACCGTCCCAGACGCCATCACCGGAGGATTGATAGTCGCTAACGGCCCCAGTCTGGGTGCTTTGTGCCAGGATAAATTGGGAATGGCGGTCCGAGACGCTATCGAGGAGGTCGATCGAGTCAGTCATCCAAAGGGAAAAGGCGGACAGGAATTACCCCGTAGCATTGAGTTTATGTGCCGACGTACCTGATTAATACGCGCTCAACGTTGAGTCGCAATGCGGCCAGCTGCGCAAACGACGTCAGTGTCGCATTGGGATCGCCAAGTATCAGAGCTTCGGGTACTAGCCCGGCTGCAGCGGCGTCGGCGGACGGGGTCGAAGGACATTGAGAGGATAATGAGGGCGAGGAGGGGATTTGGTGGGATGGATCCGAACTGGCTGAGGGGAGCGCATCATCGCTCGCGGATGTGTAACTGCGATCTTGAGGAACGCCGGTGCGTTCGGGCTGGAAGTACCGGTATAATTCCCGAACTCGGCGACCCGCATTGTGGTCATCATCCCTTCGTGGAGGGCGAGATGATTCCATGGCGGGGGTGGAAAGGGAGGGAGTAAGAGAAAGGAAAGAGAGAGAGAAAGAGAGGAAAAAGAGGAAGGGTGATGAGGATTGTAGGGATGATAACAATGAGGACTATTGTTACTTTTGGGTAGTCCTGACTCCCAAGAAATTCGATGTGATGGGGAGTTGGCGCTCAAACGGTCTTATGCAGCCATCCTGGTGGGGGTGGGAATGGAGGCGCTGGCTTGATCGAATTAAAGTGTGGCAAAAATCTGGTAGTGAGAAGCAGACAAGAAGACCACAAGGAAAATGACGTTGTGGTAGGTGAGACCGAAAAGAGCTAAAATGGCGATAAATGTAGAATGATGCGAAACAGTCACTAGCAACAGGAAGGAAGGAAAGAAGAAAGGAAGAAGAAGAAGAAGGGAAAAGGAAGACCGAGGAGAAAGAGTTACTGAAAGCCAGCTGGAATCGAGCGGGTTTAATATCAACCAAAATCAAGGATTGCTTGCAGGGCACGAAGGAGGAAGGCTGGCGAGACGAAACAAGACAAGATAATAGACGAGGGCAGAGTAGCCATCAGGTCAAGCGACAGTTTAGTCAGTCCATCCGTCAGTCAGCAAATCTCTGAAAAAGTGAGTGATCTTTTCGGATCTTTCATTTTACAAGTACAGACCGACCTAACCGGTAGCTACAAGTTCCAATACTGCAGAGTAAAAAGTGGTGATTAGTCATGAATAGAACGGACGCATGAATTAGGAAAGCCGTGGAATGTGAGGTCGACAACACATCACAATAGCAGCAATACAATAATCCAAGCCATATCAATCAACCAGGATTGTAGTCGTAGCCAGTGACTGACTGTCTTTTCACCACATAAGCTGTCAGTCCACACACCTTCGCCTTATGCCGGAATAACCGAATGTGGCGACACAAGAGTGAAAGGCCTAAAGGGAAAATGTACTTCAGAAAAAAAAAAAGTCGGGAAGGCGTCGAATTATTAGAGCCCAAATGGATGGCGCACTAGATCTGAGGATCTCTAAAATAAAATTGATGGAGGCGGCCCTCTTCAACCCGCTCTGGACCATGCAACTTCTGTCCCGTCACTCCACCCAATTTCTCGTGTTGCGAGTAAGGAACTGTGAGCTGGATAATAGCCCTAGGGCATATACTTTCGCTGAGCAGGAACTACGTACATGTTACAGATATCTCATCGTCATACTTAATCGATCAATCGATAGCCTAGTCTCTCACTCTTATTGTTCTGCATGGGTCTTGTCACTTCTTCGCCTCCAACTATGCTGATCCCCTCTCGAGAAGATCCCGTTTCAATGCAGTTGCACGCCCCCCCCGGCCCCTCCCAGTCAAGTTGGGGTCACCTCCACCCAATCTCAGCGATCCATCCTTCACCCGCTCCGGAAATGCAATGTGTATTGAGTTCAGTCCAGGTGAGAATGTGACTGGCCAACATCCAACGGCTCCATCACTTCTCATCCCGGTTTTGCTTTGACGCTATTCCCTATGAGGATAAATGGCTCCGCAGTGGATCGCTCCGTCGGTTCGTGAAGCCACCAGTCATCTGGATCGATTTCAGGGTGTTACCGCCTTCCAGGCGTCGATATGTGGCTGTGGCTCGCTCTCTCAGTCATCCTCTCTTTCATATGACGGTACCCTACGACTTTGCCTGGAAAAGTGAAGCACATCGCTAGAGTAAATACTTAGAGTTAGCATTTTCATGTGTAATATAGCCGATGAGGGGCAATCAAGGAGGCTAGGCAAGGCTACCTAGGGAAAGGCGGGCATAGGACTGTTTTTCCGTGTTTACTCTCCCTTTGTCTAATCACATTTGAGTACAGGTTTTCTCTCATGCCTTCACCGCTGACGTCGTATCCCGCGTCATGATCGACAAAATGCTTGCTGCACCTGCACCTGCAGCAGCCTTGGGCTGGGTTCGACTCTCGATTTTGTACTCAGTAGCATCTGCCCGCAGTGCTGGGGCGTGGTAGGTAAGGGTGACTAAGCGGTCTAGAAACCGGGCTGGATGATGTGATCCAGTAACTAAGGTATGGGGATGGCATCGATAGCTCCTCCGTACAATACTCAGATTGATTCTCCTGCCAATCACTAATCAATGGGGGGAAAAGTGGCTATGTGGCTGTGTGCTGTGGCAGTGATTGAGCTTTCATTTCTGCCGACTCGACTCCATGACTCCAGTCGCTCCATCGGCATCAGATGATTTTGAAATTTTCGTCCAGTAGGACAAATCCCGTTCCGATATCATGGGTCTTGGGTCCGTCAGCAATGACATCCTAGCCATGTCAAAGATGTCAAATCTGATTAGGATCACCCTGGCCTGGCGACCTACCCAGTCCCACCCACCCTCGAGTCCGGACACGGGTGTCAGGAGCTTGCTGCAAGGAGGGTTGAATCAAAGCTGAAGCCCTGCAGTCTACCCGTTTAGGTATGGAGTGATATGTCTCAATGCATGTCTACCGAATTATTTGTAAGCAAGGTAATATGGCGCTGCTCTACAGTATATGTACAAATGCCGATCGCCAAGAGATAAAAACAAGATTCGCCCCCGTCTCTTTGTCCAACGGGCAGCTCCCCGTCGGGACAAGACATGAGAGATCAGAGATTCAATGGTGATCGCGCCCGCTTAGAATTTCTCCATAAGCTGTTTCCGGACCGTCCACATTCGAAACCGTTTACCATAAATGTACATGGGTATCGTGAACAGCAGGCACCCTAGCTGAATCACTCCCAGAGCGATAAACACCAGCCGGGACCCTTCTGCATCCAACCAGTCGACGATGAAAAGGGAGAATATGAGTCCATGGAACACATCTGTCGGAGATCATTAGTTCGGTGTCTCGTCCTGGCAAAGGATCAGCGAAAGGGGGGAAGATACGTACTCTTGCACCAATTTAGCGTCACCAGCGCTTCGCCGGCGTACTGTCGGTAGCTATCAACACAAAACGTGATGGAAGTCGTACTCCCAAGGCAGCATCCAAAAGAGACTATACCGAAGAAGATGGTCGGCACAATCCACATATCGCGCTCTTCAGCACTCCATCCAAATCCCATTAGACCAATTGTTGTCGAGATGGCAATTGGAATCGCCATCACTAGACGAAACTCTGGTTCGTATATGCCTCCGTTGCGCCGTGTCATGTACTGTACAATGATATCCGAAACCTTGCCTGCTACTGCTGTTCCTAGGAGACCACCCACGAACGGCGAAATGTACACAAGGCCAGTCTGCAAGGCCGTGAAATTGTACATATCTCGCGTCTCATAAATATGGGCGACTGATTCGGAAATCACGATGAGCCATCCCACGGAGAGAGCGTATACGGTAGCGGACCACAGCACTGCAGGGTAGGCGAACAAGATGAAAGGTCGCAATGCAACACGGAACCAGTTCTCGTGAGCAATACGTCCATTCCAAGGCCGAAGGTAGTACGTGAAAGAAATCCTGGGCCGCTCGCGGAGTCGGTTGGTGTATTGCGCCGCTGGAGTGGCCGGCGGGACAGGGTCAATGGATTCGCTACGAGCCGGAGATAATTCAAATCGCCGACCCGTTTCGAGTTCAGAAGGGTTTATCGCCACTGGGCCAGGGGATGTCAGAAGCCCGTCAGGTTTCTCAGTATTCCCTTGATCCGCGGAACGTGACATTTCTGGGCCTGGCAGGCTTGCCGGTGTGTCGACTGCAGGAGTAATTTGATTTCCATGGTCCCCACTTTGAATCTTCTCCAGATCGTGGACTTTGTCGTCATCCGCCCCTTCAACAAATCCAACGTGACCCTTCTTAGCCTTCTTTGGCTGGACACTAGCCACATCCTCATCAGGGGAGGGATCCTCCAGACGAGAGGCATGGGGATGCCGGCCTCGGAAGCCATGAGCCATGATGTTTGACATCCCTCGATATATGCTAGGGCGTTTGCGGGGCCGATGGGGTCGAGGAGTACGATCCCAGAATGTTTCCGGCACAAAGAAAAAGATAAGAGCGAGACAACCGCCGACAACGATGGCAACAACCCAAAACACCCAACGCCATCCTAGGTTGCTGATGATAGCCGCGCTGACCAAAGGAATGAGATTCTTGCCTCCTAAAAGGAGAAGCGTGTAGATACCAACACGGTATGCCCGTTCATGCAAAAAGAAGATCTCTGCAATAGTCGCGGACGGCAGACACTCAACCGGGCTCACCGCAATACCCTGGAAAACCCGGGCGACAACCAAACTGGGGTAATTTGGCGACAGCGCACACCAGACTGCTGAAAGGATGAAGAGAGTTGCACCGAGAAGGTAGACTGGTCGTTTACCGAACAAGATAGCGGTTGGGGACATCACCACAGATCCGATGCCGAGCCCAAGCATGTATAAGCCCGTGGTATAGGCTACCTTCTGAGTAGTCACGCCATATTCTGAAGCAACCTGTGAAAAGCCTGCAGCCAGAATCGGAGTCATACCTCCGCCCATCAGGCAGTAGAAGCCCAGCGATATCAAAGCAGCGTCTCGGCGCCATACGGGCCAGTTCAGCGGGTCGTTTGCCGAATCATCGGGTTGTGGGCTCAAAATGATCTGGCCGTTGGCCGTCTTTTTTTGTATTGGTGCAGAGCGGGAAGAAGCACGCGACGGAGGATAAGGTGAAGGTATGGACGAGCTGGATTCGCGATGAGGTTGATGTCTCAAGCCCAATGGCTCGTTGCGATTCGAAGAGAGCAGGAGGACCGTTCCTGTGTTCAGATGTTGGCCCTTACGTTCTACTGCCACGAACTAGATCCTCAAGCCAGCTTCGAGCACTCACCAGGTACCTCGTCAGTCTCTTTATCACTCAGAATTCCGAGAGTAGCTTTAGGACGATAGTTGTGCTCCGCATCCGGTGCTGACGCCTCGATGGAACCCCTTCCGAACCAACTACTAAATTGTTTCCTCTTCGATTTCGACTGTGTTCCCAGCGGCGGCACAGGTGACTCTTGAGAAGCCATGGTGACCTAGCAAGAGGACGAGCGGGACAAACAGCGAATGTGAGGGGTGATTCGGTAACTGTTCACAAAGCATATTGTCAGCCATCAGATTCTGCGTAAATACTAAAGACTGACCAACTTCTCTTTAGCCTGAGAACGCCTGACTTGGAAAACGATAGCAGCATGTAAACGCCACACAGACCAATTCTATCCAGTTCTGTGAGCAATAGGCTCGGTAGGAGAACGGGGAAGAATCCTCGCGAGGCAATCAAGAGAAGAGGATTGACCACGGCCTGCAATGAACAAGCAGAACCGGCCACGGTGCAATGTCACCAATGGACATGACTAGGAGGGGGGAAACAATGACATTATATACGAGTAATAGACGAGAGAAACTTTGACAGAGGCGTCAAAATCATAGGCTAGAGCCAAGGAGGGTAGAGGAAGCGAAGGGGGGAAAATATAATTTGTGATTGAGTCGGTGAGCGCAGTCGGGTCAGACAATGAGGAGAGAGGATCAAGCTTAGTAGGCGGCTGATAATGGGCAGATAAGAAAGGAGGGATGAATTTCGATCAAGGTGGGCACCAGAAAGACGAAGACGGCCATCACGAGTGATCCGACCGGAACTCATGATTGGCCCCGTGTCGGTAGCCTACTTGCGCCCGGCTCCATACTAGTAGCTTTGGCTGCCCCCACAATTCCATCTGTCTTCAAGGTTTGTGTTGCTGCTGATTCCCAGTCCATCATGTTGGTACTGGGTATCTAATGAGCCTGGAGGTGCTCTGTCCTATTCCAATCGTCATGCGCGATGTGTGCGAAATACCTGGTGGCTTGTTGTTTCAGCACCGATGACGATATGGACTCATGACCTTTCTCGCCCCGAGGTTCTGACTGTCTGCAGATCCGGGCTTGAGACCATGCAGGAGATACAAAGCCAAATTCGACCCCCAAAACCTCAAAAAGTAGGTCGGTCCCCAGGAGGCTGTGAAACCAAAGCTCGGCACCATGCAATTAATACATAATATGAATCAGCAATTTTGGGAACCTTGTTGCTCCAAGTATAACCCCAGCACTGTGTTAGATGTTCCTCCAGATCGACCTCGTTCATGATTGTTTGTGGTCTCTTGTCGCACTGAGCGGTGGCCTCATATTAGTCTGATAGATCTTCAACCTTGAAATCTTCCCGTAGGCTGTGTATCTTCCCGTAGGCTGTGTCGCGGGGGATCGGCCCTCTAATTCCGTAAACAGTAAGTGGCGGGGGTCACCTGATGCAGTCATTCAACGCAAATGGCCAAGCCTAACCGCAACTCTGCGGGGTCCGATGCAGCGAATGCACGAGGTGGACAGCTGTCGAAACTACTTATACCAAGCAAGGCGTGAACGTCAGTCAGCCAACCAAAAAAATGGTGGGGCTTTTGACCATGCAGTAAGATCATCATCGGCCATCGTGTCATGCGCTCATAAGGTGCAGTTCGCATTTCCCCGTAGCAACCACTCACTCACAAAGTACTATGTTATTCTTATTGTACTTGTTTTCACATAAAACGGAAATCCAGGTCTTCCTGACGGTAAGCATGACTTTACTATGTATGGAGGAGTAGCCTGTATTATCAATTCTGCTGTAGATGTTGGGAACGAAGGGAGGTTGTCACTTGAAGGGCATAAAAGTAGCACAGGTGGTTAGCCCTTTAGTGCTCATATGTTGCGATGGATGTGAAACACTATCAGTCTTTCCACTCACATCACATGATCTTAAACGAGTCATGAATAAGTATAAGGACTAAATTCGAGACAATAGGCAAGCTGGTGCAATGTGGTCTCCGTCGAGACAAATGGTGAGTGGTATAGACAGGTAGTCCTGCTGAAGTTGATAGCAGCGAGCCTATAATAGCAGCTCTTCAATATGAACCTATCTGACCACTGACCATTGTGGGCCTTCGCTTATCATGAGCCGTGTTATGGTATTCACAGCAAATATCCTGAAGTCCCAGCATGGTCAACCCCTCGTGGTCACATTTCGCGACCGTCTTGACTTCTGTTAGGTCGTTCACCCAACAGCCCCACCAGTCAAACAGCATAAACACAAATGGGGGAAAGGAAGCTCCTGGAAACCCTGATAACTGCACATACATCGACGTCCCAATTTGACCCGTTGTTCTCTGTTTATGCTGGCAGCGATGGGGACTTGGTTCAGAAGACGCGTCCAGGAACCTATCATCGATGGCTGGCGCTTCTTGACCCCAAAAGAAAGACACGAAGCTAAGCTCTACATACTCAATCCTTATCTCCCAAATAGGATTGACAGCCTTCAATGGATCCATCCTTGTTTTAGCCATAAACCGCTATGACTATGACGCATTCCTCGATCACACCACGGCTAAGACTTTCGAACGCGTAGGGCTGATGTACGGCCTCAAGCTGTTTGCTCAAGGCGTTGGAGCTACAATAATTACTCCTCTTCGTCAAAGAGTCTCTTCACGGATGACCCTTGTCCTCACAGTGCTACTTTTCGGTCTCATCAATGCTATGTTGCTTATCATAGACGCTTGCACTGGGGGCACAATTGTTCCTGACTCCTTCGTTGGCCACCATCCGAAACAGGAATTTCATTATTACGGCGATTATGGTACCAACGTGCTGATCCCCGTGTACAGCTTGGCGGGCGTGGCATACGGTATGGTTGAGCTGATCGTTCATGTTGTTCTTCATGATATTGTTGATGGGCATCTTATCAAATTGCACCGGCTGGAAAGTCTGGCTTACCTGTCCACCGAACTGGTCAATATAGTGGGAACACTCTTCGTTGGTCTGGTCCGGATCCCTCATCTTGGAGCAAGTTATGCCTTCATAGTCACTCCCGCCTGCTTCGCTGTAGCTGTGATGTCCTGGTCTTTTCTCCAGGATAATGCGCTCGAGGGGACAAAGTCCGAGTTATCCGAAGGTCGACCTTCATATTTCAGCGCTATGCTAATCAACATGTTGGAGTGGTCTGTTCTCATTCTGGTGGGTGCTCAGCTAGTCTTTACCAGGCGCAAGTACGTCTGGCTGTGGCCTTGCTCTTCGGTGTTGTTTTACACTCATCAATACCTCGAAACTGCCATCGTTCCCAGCTGTAGCTCAGCGAGAGTTCGGAAATGCGGCGTGGTCCCAAATCAGGCTCGGAGGATCTAACTGTGGCAAACTGCTGGGTGCACTTTTCTTCATCTTTGCAAGCCCTCAGCTGCATATGCCCATGCCTTGGCTACGCCTGAACGCGCTTTTTGCTGCTTATAACTTGATATCTGCCATTCTGGCAGCCTGCACCGCATCACGCCGCGCTAGCCTGGTGCGCCGCTGCCAGTTTCATCCCCATCATGTTTGCATGGGTTGTCGTAGATGCCTCATTAGCAGCTCACGCCCAAGAGACGCTAGCACGAATGAACCCAATGTTCAAGAATGTCTCTTCACCCCCACGCAATCACAAATTTC
This sequence comes from Aspergillus homomorphus CBS 101889, assembly GCF_003184865.1. Classification (NCBI taxonomy): domain Eukaryota; kingdom Fungi; phylum Ascomycota; class Eurotiomycetes; order Eurotiales; family Aspergillaceae; genus Aspergillus; species Aspergillus homomorphus. Next base: position 144,266 of record NW_020291904.1, read on the forward strand.
TTGCACACAGCAGAAGTGATCATTTTCACAATCATCTCACCACTGCTTGGAAGCTATATTGACCGGGTCTATCGCAAGACGGGTCATTTGACAGAGGGCGGGGATATTCACGAAGCCTTGTTCTATGTTGGCGCAGTACAGATTTCCATTGTCTCGTTGTTGGTTCTGATGGCCACAGTTGTGCCTCGTAGTTCAATGGCATGAGATCCAGGATATCTGTGGGTGGGGAGAAGCGAGACGATGTAGGTGAGAATGAGGCGAAGAGGAATGATTGGAGTCTTAGCCCATTGCGTGACAGCAATTTATGCCCAGGAAAAGCCCGGGCTTCAATTGTGAAATGGTATTTCTGCACAATTTAATCATCAATCCGGCTGGTGGGATGTTTGATTGTGTCTCCTCTAGCGCGAATCACATTTGTGCAACAGGAAAATCTGGAGGCCGACTTAGTAATGGATACAGTATTCCATTTTATGTAAAGGCAGATGTGACTTGAGAGATACTCCCCTCGCTTTGCCATTCCCGTTTCCATGGAAAGTTAGATTCAGCACTGTAAGCAAACCTCCTGAGTATGGTGAAAAAAGTGGAATTTATAATCCAGGAATTGAGTCAGTATCCATACTTAGCATCGGTGAATCAAGCGAGACATGGGAGTTATTGTCATAAGAGCCCGAGCGCAATGATACCGATCTACTCTGGCCTTGGTGCTGGAACAATTCGTCACGCAATCTAAAGTGCTCCCTACTTATCCGCAGAGCAACAGTTAGAAAAGATGGTATTAGTGACACAGAGCTCATGCCAATCCTGCATTTGGGAGTTTGCAGCACGTTCTGTACCCTGTCGCAATCCCGCAATATCTAGACCTGCATATGCTGGAGTTGAGGAAAGTGGACGCCCCGGACCAAGGAGGCAGCATTGCCGGCCCCGGTTTTCTTTGAAATATAAATTTCTGGCTTCTTCCAAGTGATACTTACCATCGCGAAGCTGTTCATTAAACACAGGCCATCTCACCCAAATGAAGCCTTGTGTTGACCTCTTGCTCGCGGTAGGACGGTTTATATCTCCTCCTATCTCTTCAGCCTATGATTAACCTGACAATTAAGACAGGTCTATGGCATGGCCGCTTTGGAGAATGATAACACGTATAGCTCTGGTGCCAAATTGATTATCAACAGCATCACTAATACATCCACACCGCAGCCTCCCAAAATCCTTTTCAGGGGAAGCACCAAAGTCTGGTGGAAGTTCTCCTCAATCCAGCCGCACTCATCACCTCGTCTGAAGTAGTGCCAATCCGTTCGCGAATCCGAGAATATGCAATCTCCGACCAGAACGAAACATGCGCGTGAATTCGTCACAACTGGCCTGATTTCAGATACATCGCAGCGTGCACGAGTTCAATCGATATGGTGTGGCATCATGGCTTGACATCTCGGGGAACGGTTCTGATCAGGGTGCGCCGCATTCGTTTCTCGTCTGACACGTATGCCCAGGGTATCGTAGTTGGGGCGGGCGATATACATCTGCTTGCCTGACTTGCACGAGCCATGGCCGTTACAGCAATGCAAGAGACCAGGCACGTACAAGGCGTCAACAATCAGACACATCATCTTAACCAAGCAACGGTCTGAAGGTGGAGAGAAACATATTATAACGGTTTCGCTGCGCACACGCAATGGATGTTGTCTGCGACGGAGACGAAGGAAGCTGGAACCACAATCCAATGCTCGTCATCAATAACGATATTAATTCCAAGTCCATTTTAGTCGATACTTCTATGGGTTCACTTTTGACTTTTTGATGCTGGGGTGACACATGATCCGGACGACAACTCCCTATCCTTTAGAAAATTTTACTATCTTGAGCCGTCTACTGACCACTAGACGGCGGAAGGAAATGTGGGAAAATTGGGCATCAAGGTTGGATTCGGCGGCAGAAGCCTGTCTATAATAGATTTTAGCCGCAGGGGACCGCTGTGATGAGAAGAGCTCTCAAACTCTGCGTCAGGCTCTGCAGGTACTAGACTTGGTTAGTGGACTCCGTCATTTGCGACCTACAGATGGCATAGCTGATAAATATTTCCGAGATGAAAGTCAGGGATGCCGATAGTCAAAGGGACAGAGAAATTCCACGCCTATGATCATATGCTGCTCAGTCCTCCAGAGCCAAGGAAACTACTGATGGGGTGGCTGTCCGTGCATAACCCTATCCAATGCCCGACCAAACGCAACGCCACCGGGAATCACGAACACGAGGTACTGCCCGGTGTCAGCAAGCACCCAGGAGCGAAAGATGAAAACACGAGTGATTATTTCGCAAACAGAGAGAGAGAGGGGCCCTCACCTCTCATCTCTCATCTCAAATCTCGATCTATTTGAGTCTCTATCGACAATCTCTCGGTTGGGGTAGATGCCATCATTTCTTTGTCCGTGACTACTCGCCAACACTTGTTCTTTATTCCAGCCCAGGGTGGAACTCGTGGCCTCGCCGATCGAAGGCTTTGTGCGACGTGCGCAGTCAAATCGGTGATTTGCTCAGCCTTGTCTTACAGAACGACGAATAGGTCTCTGCCTCTGTCAGCTCGTCTGCCAGCCATCATTGCCACCACTCTCACCACATCCTTAGTCTCTCCTCCATCCTCGCCATTAGCTACAGCCACCACCAAAAATGTCTAATGCTGCGGACGCGGCGACAATAACTTCCAGGGCGACGACGTCGACCGGAAGCGGCTCCTCCACATCGTCAGCGAGGACAGGCACAGCGACACACACGATCGAGGTCGGCTCCAAAATCTCTCCCCACGGATACACTCCGCATAACGTCACCGCTGCCGTAGGCGATGTGATAGTCTTTGAATTCTATCCTCGAAACCATTCCGTTGTGAAAGCAGACTACCTGGCACCATGTGTGCCGGCTAGCGGGTCGATCTTCTATTCTGGAATCTTCAATAGTTTCAATGAAGAAGATGGCGAGTTGGTTGGACCGGTATTGCTTCTGTTAACTCCTCCTCTAAGAAAGCTCTCTAACAAGCATCGTGCGATAGCCACCCACTTGGTCTCTTGTAGTCAATGACACCGAGGTATGCTTTGCGCCTGGCAACACTCATGCGCCTCAACTGCAGCAGCCAACTAACCCGGACACAGCCAACCTTCTTCTATTGCACGGCCATAGACTCCTGCCTCGTGAACGGCATGGTAGGCGTCATCAACCCCGTACGTTTATTCCGATCGCCTCCCTCACTTAACCATACCAAACTGACATCTTGCTCCTACCTCTGACAGAACGAAACTATGACCTGGGAAGCACAGTATGAGAAAGCAAAGACCTACCCCTACATGCTCGTTCCCGGCCAATCTATCCCAGCTGAAGGCTCCATTCCATCCTCAACAAGCATCTCGAGTGCAAGCCCATCCGCTTCCGCATCCTCATCTGGCTCTGGTGGTCTCAGCGGCGGCGCCATAGCAGGCATTGTGGTGGGCTCTGTAGCCTTTGTCGGCATCCTGGGTGCATTGTTCTTCGTCCTCGGAAGAAACAGGGTCTACCAGAAGTGGATGTCCTCGCAGGATGGTCGCACAGAGCGGACGGCTAGGTGGGCGTCGATGTTAAGTCCCGGCCATGGAGCCGGGGATCAGAGCCAGGGTCAAGGACACGGCCGAGGAAAGAGTGATTTTGATGCGGGAGCTGGGTTAGGTGTAGGTATGATGCAGACGCCGGGACAGCCTCTTCAGCAGCAACACCAGGGGCAGCACCCATACGCGGACTACGTGAATGCACAGTCCCCCGGGTCGGGAGCGTATGCGACGAGTCCGGATATGGCGGGGTCACCGCAGCCTCAGAGCCAGGGCGGACATTGGAGTTGGGATGCGCAGCAACAGCAGCAGGTTTACCAGGGCCCGGGGCAGGGGCAACAGCAAGGACAGGTGTATTATGAGGCGATGGCAAGGGGACCCTCAGAATTAGAGGCCACGAGTAGGAAGTGAGCGTGAGGGAGCCTGGATGTGCGATCGGGGTGTCGACTCCGTCGCATATATCAGAAGTAGTGTTTATACCCTTTTTGGTTTAACCTTCTCGATTTGACTGTTCTCATGGGATTCGGGTTTGTCTTTCTTTTCTTTTCTTTGTTCCGAGCTTGGATTTAGGCAGAACAAAATACCATTCAAGCAAGGATAGGAGTTGCAAATTGTATGAAATTTGAGGCAACGTCAATAAAAAGCTCTTTGTGAATTCCCAAACGGTAGCAATCCTGTAAACTTCATTTCTAGATCAAACGGACATCTCGCAATGAATGAAGCGATTCGAACGGGATTCTCCGCTGAGTGGTGGCCTTCTACTTCCCAAAAACCAGCAGGCTGCTCTATAGTCCAGCCATATTCGTGTGCATTCGGTCCAATTACGGAAATAGAAGCATCACACTCATTGATCAACGGAACTGAACTGGAAAATGTCCTTATTCTTCAACAACGGCACCATATCCAACAGCGCAACACAAAATGACCACCTGCGACAACCACACCGATAGCACCTATAGTTAAGAGAATTATAGCAGTCACGACCTCCATTTAGCATCTCCTGATCCCGCGCCGATCCCGCAAGTGGAGTCGAGTGGATAACCTTCAAACGACGCCGTTGTAACAAGCTTAAATTACCCAAAATCCCCCAGGTCCAAAACTTCTAGACCAACCGCTTCGCAATGCTGCAGTCTCTCTTTCCCGACACAAAACTCCACACTTCGAAACAAGACAGCCCGGGCAATGGATTCTAGGCTCGGGATCTAGACCGTGGGCAATGATCCACCCGGGCCCCTGGTTGCGGTTTCGCATCGACTCAGACACGTACATGGCTGGGGCTTGGAAGCTGAAGGTGCCAGGTACAGTAGCACTCGGTCGATCTATTGAATTTATGGGCTGTCGTCTGCCGGGTGCTTCGAGCCGAGGAGCTGGTTATGTGGAGTGAGCTGATGCCTATAAAGGTGTGTATCCGTCGCCTCCAATTTCGACTCTTTCCTCCAGCAACAATCACCAACCACTAAGCCCAACCCTAAAGCCTTACTCCCATCTCGCCAAAATGGTCTCCACCAACTCCCTTCTCTACGTCCTCCTCAGTGCCGCCTCCCTGGCCGCCGCAACCCTCGATCCCGCCACCACCAACACCAAGGGCAAATGCCCCGGAAAGTATAATTGCTCCGGTACGTGACGCTCTGCGTGCCTCAAATTGATAACCAAGCGTCAAAGCAACCTCTATACTAACTACGTAACTCAATAGCCACCAAGGTCTCCAAGGCCATCCAGGCAGCCGAGTGCTCCCACAACACCCGCACCTCGAGTACGTGCCATCGCATAACCCAGACGAATCACGCAACAAAACTAACAGCCCCATCCAGAGACCCAGACCTTCGCCGTCTTCGTGACTGACCACCAGTACGACTCCTCTCACGGCGCCCCCTACGGAACCTGCAGCGCGTACACCTGCACCGCGCCCACATCCTCCGAGATGACCGACTCGGACTCGGACTGCTGGACGTTCTTCTGGAAGTAGGTGGATCCTATCCCAGGCCCTCGTACCTCAATTTTCTTCCCGATCAGGCAATCAGGATGAAGAACAAGATGAATCAAGGAAGGCTGTATGGGATGACGAAAAAAGTGCTAACCAAGCAATCTAGCGACAACGGCGAGTCATCCGGCTCCGGCACGGGGTGCATCAAGAGCCCCAATGACGGCTCCTGTGGATGTGAGAACTCGGACGGAGTCTTTGTCTATGGCTCCAGCAGCTGCTCCTAAAGAAGTAGGTATACAATAAACTGTAATAGTGGGCTGGGATTCACCCAAGCGGGTGGCGACTTGACCTCGCTTTGGACTGTGTATGTATCGATAACAATCTGGAATATTGTTTATGTTTTGGTCCTACGAGTATAGATAGATGAGCTTCAACCGAACTGGTGCATTCCTTTCATCGCTTATCGCCCTACGGATAATGCTTCTTAGCTGTAGGGTACTACTTATTATAGTACATGCTCCTCTCTCTCTCTCTCTCTCTCTCTCTCTCTCTCTCTCTCTCTTTATCTCACAGTCATGTATAGTTTAACAGCGACGGCTTTATCTGGTACTGGCTCCCTTCTGCATCGCGGAGAGATGCTCCCATGACAGCGTATCCTCGCCCAGACTCCAGGCCATGATGCCACCGACATTCTCAGCGTCGACGATATCTGTGAACTTGCGACCAATCAGGTCACCTGTGTCCCAGGTCCAGAAGATATTCACGCTGCTGTCGAAGTAGTACTGGCCGCCCATCTTCGCGTCGGTGGTACCTTCGCTCAAGGCGCGACGCCACGAGTCCGTGATAGAGATGCCCTTGCAGGTACCGTAGTCGGAGAGGCAGCCCGCCTGGCAGAAGTCGTCGGTTGTGCCGCTGTTTTTGGTTGGTCAGTACCATGTTCGGAGGAAATGTGTCGTGCATTGATCAGAAGAGCGGGAGAACATACCAGTTCCCATACTGACTACAGCACTGCCCGGAAGGACACTTGGTGCCCTTGTCGAATCCACAGGTGCCATCGGTGGAGGTCCTCAGGTTGGCCGGCGCCGTACTCATGGTACTCTTCTCGAAGGTCAAGGCACCGGACTTGCCGTTGTCGGAGCCATCCGGGTTCTCCATCACGGCAGCCTTGCAGCCGATCGGGTTGGTCTTGCAGTCCGAGTTGGGGTCCGTGGTGAACCATTTTGCGTAAAAGGCGAAGCCCAGGTTCATCTTGCTGCTCTCCAGGCCGATGGCCGAGTACGCCTTGAGGGTGGTGTGCGAGTCCACCACCGAGGTGTGATGCATCGTTACGTTATTGCGGCGGTTCATCAGGTCGTAGCTCATGATGTTGACCATGTCGACTGAGGGCCAGATCTTGGGGCCTGTGGTCGGTGTGAAGGCGATGAAGTCCTCCAGCTTGCCTGGGACGGCGATCGACAGCAGCTTGTTGGGACCGATGGCGTCGCGGATCGCCTTCAGAAAGAGGGGGTAGTTCTCAATCTCGGGGACTTTGGCCGAGTTGGGCGTTTGTTTGTAGTCTTGTCCGTTGCCGCCGGGGTATTCCCAATCGATGTCTTGGAGTGCGATATATTAGTCTGGAGATTAGGAACAACGAGGATGAGGGGAGCATTTACCGACACCGTCCAGACCTAGGTTGTTGATCATCGTCGCAACGTTCTTCGCGTATCGGGCCCGCGAAGCATCGTCCTTGGACCCTTGCGAGAACCCGGACGAGTCGCCCCATCCGCCAATGGCAATCATTACCTTGGTATCAGGGCCGAATCGATTGCGCATGGTCGACACAGACTCGAACGGCGTGAACTGCGGTGGTGAGTCGGAGTTGAATAGTGTCGAAGGCGCAAACGCCATGATCGCGTGTGTGGTGCCTTGCGTCTTGTCCTTGCCCGGAAGATTGGCAGTGTGGTACCTCGTCGAGATGAGTATGTGCTGAGACGGGAGAGAATCGTAGAAAACTCACTGGTCGATGTACATGGCCATTCTCATGGCCGCCACACACTGCAGGCCCATCAGGGCCAATGCGAATCGTTTGAGCATGGCCGTGGTTCGTGTCCGGTCTCGTTGGTTGTATGAGCGGTGGCCGATGGTGGTATGCGCCCTGGACTAAAGGAGTACTATCGCGAAAGTGGCTGTCGCCTGCTTTTTGTGTCGCTTGTCGGGTCAGCAGGAAAAGGTTATTGACAACCTGGCAGAAATCCAGACAGAAACACTCGAAGGACAGGCCTCCATTCCGATCAGAGCATTGCTGCCTCCTGGCCCGACCTGGGGTATCGCCAGCCACGGGCATGCGACTGAGGAATTTCCGACTCCACAAACTTCCATAAGCTGGATGAATAAGATGGATCAAACTGTGCCATGGTAGATGCGGTATGAAGGTTGCTCATGCCTGCACCCTGGGGGGGATTCTTCTTTGCGTCATATCTGGGAATCGCCCGCTGTTGGTTCCTGGCAGGTCAGCCGCCCAGCATGCCAGCGGACATTCCTTAAACAAGGATGCCTCAACAGATTTCCGGCACTGGGCTACTCGACTTTGAAACAATTCATACATCTTGAATGTCAAGTTAGGGATGTTGGAAGCTATCGAAGCCAATTACGCTGTCCTTTCTTGGCGTCAAACAGTGTCAGTTCTTACATAGAAAGGAGCTCAAGCGTTTAAATCCAGATGATTAGCGCTAGATCCAAAATCTCAATACAGTTGGGTATCTTGTAAAGTAATCTCAAGTCGACACTGGCCACCTGACTGGGACTGAGAACCGGCCGCAGCCATTAGTCCCAGTGCCTCCGTATGATCGGTCGGGCTGGATCCCATGGCCCAGTCACCACATTCTTATACTTCTGAAGACTGATCAGCCACCAGCTACATCCTCCCATAGTCAAAGCCGTCAAGATGCTCCCTAGAATGGATCCGACCACGAACGCCGCCCATCCACCACGCAGGGTAATGCCCACTGCACCACCAGCAACGAGCACCAGCGTCAGTGTCAGCAGAACATGACCAGTCCAAGATACATGCCGCAGCTGTCGTCGAAAGATGGGAAATAGTCCGAAGACTTCCATTGAAAACAGCATGAGACTGAACACATGCGTCGTGGACGGCAGTCGAGACGCCAGCACAGTAGAAGCCATCACTGCTGCATTGGTAGACAGGGAAGCCGGAAATTTGGTAGCGCCTGCGCCCTCTCCGCTCCCATAATCGAAGGAGAAGATATTCATGATCAGCAGCCAGCAGCTCATTGCCCAGATCGAATCGCTAGCAGTAGATTTGGTAAGTGATTTCAAGATCGGACTGAGCCCGAGCAAAGCGAAGTAGATCAAAAAAGCCGACTTCACCGTGGACAGACGCTGCCGATTCCTTGAGGAAAACATGGGCGACATGTCCGCCTCGTGAGATAGGCCACCAAGAGAATCGCTCGCAGGCCCGGACAGGGGGGACGCTGGTTCCTGTGTGTTGCCATCAACATCCCCACCACATGCCGGGCCCTTTCGACTGGCTATTTGGTTCGGTTCGTTATTTGCCATGGATAATCCCAGCCCATGGACCTGGTTCTCCTTCTGCGCGCCCGGGCGCGAACTGGTGGCACCGGAAGGGTTGACAGAGCTAGTCATCGAGCTAGAACTAGAGCCATCGTCACCTTCTGATGCTCTTTCAGCGACATGGACACTCTCCGCGTGTTCCCTCAGAATCCAAGAGTCCCAGAATACCCATCCCAGAGCCGTCCCAACACTGCCCCAGCAGACCACAGAGACAGGGCTCACACGGCCCTGAACGATGCCAACAAAGCAGCATACGAAGATAGCTACCGAGCACACATGTTGTACAATGACAGTGGAATCGGCCACGAGAGGCCAGAAATCGTAGGGACGTACTCGCGGATTGCGTTGGAGGTGGTCAAGGAAGGTCTCCGTATCCGTGTAGTTATCAGGATCTATGTATAAATCAATATTCCGCGTCAGATTCGAGCAAGTTTTGCCAAGCTCGTACAGGATTGTTTCACCCAGAGTAGCTTTTTCCAAGCGCCCTTTCGTCTTCTCCGTCTGCTTGTCCCCCGCAACTTGCGTACCTCCTTTCGTCCACCCACTCCTGGCACAGCCGGCGGCAATCGCAACGCTGCCACTGAAGTAGCATGGACAGCATTGGGGTTTAGCACGCGTAGAGAGTCATCATAGTGGGCCGAAGAAGGTCGCGCACGCAGTAATGATGAAGCGTAGTATGCATCTTCGGGGGCAAGCCTAGTGGGATCCGGGAGGGCTCGTTGCTCTTTCAGGCCGACGCTGCGGTTCGGATGGGTTTCGACAGGGACGGGAGGAGGTCTGGAAGGAGGCGAATCGGACAGCGAAGGCATCGAGCAGGAGCCGGACTCATGCCCGAAGCATGATGTGAAGTGAACTAAGTAGATAGAAAGAAGCAGTCGATCGGGATAGCAGACTCTCGCTGGTATCTATCTGCCGGTCGGTGACGCGAATCGCCAATTCCGGCACCGCCCACGTGGAATTAGTCATCAGATATCCTGCTGTTCTCTAACTAGGTACAATTTTTCTGATCAGATCTTAACTAAACCATATCTAAGCATTATTAAGTACCTAGGTGTATACGAGCCTGTTTCTGGTTTCTGCCCACTAACTATATATCATACACAACACGACTGCACACCAGTCGACTCCAAAAAGTTGTAAAAGCTAAGATAGCCCAGTCTACCTTATGCAAATTACCACCTGGCAGTTTATAGACATGCTCGAAAATGGCTAACGGTTCCCAGCCGCTTGGAACCGGGGTTGCATACCCTCCTGAGTTTACCGTATAACAGGCCTGACTTTGATCTCCACGGCTGGAACACTGTGCTTTTCTTTCAAAGCATTCAATGCCACGCAGATCATATAATCGAATTCGTCATCACCACCTTTGGGGAGCCACACCTCTCCGTAAGACTCCGTCTCGCAACAGAGGTATTGGAGGTCTGCGAGATCAACGTGTAACCGAAAGAATTCGAGGGCTTGTGCAAAGAGCTCGTCCACCGTCTCGCAGTTTGACAAAGGGACGAATCTTATTTTGTCCTGGACACACAGCACAAACACAAGGCCACCGGTCACTTTACGCATGGATGTCGGGTCAGCATGATTTGTCTTGCGCTTTTTGGCTATCGGCAGTATTATGTCAGGACTCCTGCTAGGAGTTGTCTGGTTCCTCTGCTGCTCGAGTTCATTCTCTGGCAGTGATTCCTCGCTCGAATGCTCCTCCTCGCCCCAGGGCTCCTCGCTCCCAGACGCAAAGTCTGTATCTGCCGGCGGGCTGGTCTCACGAGAAAGAACGCTCGAATTTGCTCTTTGACGCTTGGTTCCTGCAAATTTAAAGCGCTCTCTCATATTCCTTCTCCGTGTATTAAGTTGTTCGTGTACACTTTGCCGGCCACGTTCTTGCCTAAGGTAACTATCCACGTACCCCCATGCTTGAGGCTCGTATATGATATCCTGCCTAGGGTTTCTTAGCCAGATACGGAGGGCACACGGCGGCGGCACGAGATCTTCGTTTTGCGGAGACCATTGCCGAAGAAAGACGCCGTAGCGGGGAATTCTGGGCGGACCACAGACCATCAATTTCGGGGGCCCTTGACTTTCATCAAAAAGCACAAGCACGTGGTCAACAGAGCCTCTCATGGTATAATGGCAGAGTTCGACCTGTCGATGAGCCCGATTGTAGACCACATAGTCTTTCCCTTTGTTTGTATGGTTTTGGTATGCGAAAGGCGGTCTCTTGTATCCCACGCCGTCATTTTTCTTGTACCATTCAGCTATCTCGGCTTGTAGGTGCCGAGGAAACTCAATGCGTGGCCCTCTGACAGGTATGGGGTCGATCCTCATCGAATCTTGATCCGGCTCGTCAGGCTCAGCCATGGGAATAGCGTTGTACGGAATGTCGGGGCCGGAGCCGTAGGACGAAGGCGCAGCTGAAGCAAATCGGTGGCCACGCTCAATAATAGACAGTACTTTCATAATTGACCGATCATCGCAGGAGTCGGACATTGCAGTTTGTTGCTCTTCGCCTAGGCTGGTGGTCTTCACGGTTGGCTTCCTGAACAAGGGCATGGTCCTATTAGCTACCCAGTAATGCTGATTTAGAATGAGGACTTTGGCTGACCACTTCTCCAAGTTTGGTATTGTTAAAACTAATGGCTGGCGATTCATAGGAGGAATCATAGCCACAAATTATGTACTTCGATGGACATTTTCTGTACAGGGACTGTGATATTAGATGGGATATCTTTTGTGGATCGGGTGAATGAAGAGTAGACGAAGAGAGAATAAAGTGAGATGAAGAGTAATGAAGAGTGACAAGGGTCAATGAAGACTGCGCCAGACGCGTCGGAGCCCTGTTGCGCGTTTGTTCTGCTTGGTCTTTAATTAGCGTATCCGCGGTAATAATACCTGCAGGCAATAGAGAAGTTGGTAGTTAGCGGAGTGATCTTCGACTGGCTATATCTCGTCGCAATAAAACGATCCATCAATATGACTAGCAGGGAAATGAAGCATGATTTGACAACAAGGATGTTAAAGATGCGAGTACAGTCTTAGAAAAGGCTGCAGTAGATTAGGGGGGAGTTGCATGAAAATTCACTGTTCCCATCTAAGAGCATTTCATTTATCAATTAGGACTCCACATTTCCACCCAGTATACCTCATGTAGAGCAGTCAGCTGGATGTCTGCTTAGCCACAATGTACGTCTAAATGATGTATAACCGATCTACTTTGACATGGATAAGCAAAAACGCCAACAAGAGAAGGTATCAGGGCATGCCAAGGAGGCCAGAAGCATAAAATACGGTCCATCGACACGAATCCGGCAATATGTACTCCATGGACACGTTCAGGGTCCTTGTCTGGCCAAGCATGTAGACTATTATCGAAAGTTCATGTGGTCGAATATTACACGGACAATATGATTTAGAACAGTATAGAAAGCAGTAGTACAAGGTTATCATAATCGACGGGTATCAAACGCTCAAAATGAGGAACCGGACACATCTTGTCCAGCATGCATGCTCTCCGGAGTGTCATCCGCTAGGATGAGTTCTGTTGACTAGCTTGGTGCTTGGCTTCCAGAGCGGCCTTTAGCTCCTGCAGGGACGCCTCGTCGATGCTGTTTCTACGTCCCCAATTGGCAGGCTGTCTCCGCAGGAAGGCACCGACGGAGCCAATGTAGCCTTCGTGACGCAGGAAATAGGCTTGCTTCTCGCCCTTGGACCAAAACTTGATAGCATAGGATAGAGTGTTCATGGTCTGTCGGTGTCCTCGGATGAAGGATCCGCCGAAGTAGATGTGCTTGACCTGGTGTTTCTCGGATTGCAGATAGGCGATTTGTCCGATGTTATTACTGTGAACTGTTAGACTGGTCCTCTCACTCGCGGATCCATGATATAGTTCAGAGCGCACCTGATTGCATACAGTAAACTTCTGCTCATATCCTCAGCCTTGAACTTTGGATCACCGTTCCTCGAATCGGGTTCCTCCAAGGATTCCTCTACTCCACCTGAACTTTGTTGTCCTGTCTGATTCTTCAGGCGGAATACTTTGCCGAACGTGCTTGCAATGGCAGTGTTCTTGAGACCAATCTTGCTATAGTCCATGCCGTAGATATCTCCAACCAACATATCTACCCCGCTGTTGTCGCCACGATCTGCCATTGCTAGCATGTCGTCAAAGGTGCGGGCGCCTGTCAGTAGCGACATAAGACCCCAGAATGTACCACCACCCAAATGTGTACCACCCACACGTTGGAACTGCTTGGGGCCAGAGACCTTGATCATAGATACTCCGGAGCCGATGTTGACAAGCAAATACGGGTAAACATCTGGTCGGGCCTCGGCGAACTGCATGGGCTCGGTTTCGCTGTATGTGAAGACCTCGTTGGGGATCTCGGTGATGAAGAAGTCAAGACCTATGGTGAGACTTTGAGTCAGGAAATGTTTCTCATTTAGCATCGCAAAAAGACAGTGGGACACGCTTACCAGTAATGAGACATTCCATCTCATCCTCCCGTATGATGTCGACATTGAGGGACTCCTTCAATCTGTCGTAGTACAAGTAAGCACCACCTCCAGTAGCCATAACGCATAGTTCCGCCCCTGATGAGCCCTTCAGCTTCTCGTGCTCAGCTTTCAATTCTTTGATGAAATCAATGCACAGGTCGATCCGCGAGGTTTCGAAGTTGATGAAGTTGAGTCGACCACCGTTGTCGGCAGAGTCAATCTCTCGAGTGAAGTAGACGAGCTTCGCCAACGATCCGCCGATCTAGAATCCATGATATTTAGGTTAGTTTTCGGAATATCTGGTCGCGTTGAGTTGAAAGCTGAAATTGCGGGGAGCTGGGATTGTATGCGGGGAACCACGGATTGTTAGAATAAAGAGTCAAAAAGAGGATCACTCACATCAACAGCTACATGACTGATTTCTTTGTGGTTGGGAAGTCTAATGTCATGACCTGAGCCAAGTATGAGCTCCAAATTTCAATTCAAGGGTGGAATGCCAGGAAGTTGTGCATCTGGGGGCTTTTCCTCACCCTCATAATGAACCCCATCGGTCCTCACCGGACTTTTAGACCGAGGGTCATCATCGACGATGAAGGCGCCCTTCACATTGATCTTTACTGTGCCCGGGTTGGCCAACTCCAGCCGACTTCCCCCACGATTGGAATTAGAAGCGGCCATTGCGACTCAATGGCACGAAATATCATGGACGTGAGCCGGGCGATGACAAGGGGTTTAAATCCGAAAATGAAAAGTAGTTGACGGTAGGTGCTCTGTCTCGGGGAAATGGATTATTGGCCCGTGATACAGAGTACAGCGTATATTTGAGATCCTTCTGCCCGCTTCGAGGTCGGTAGAACCCACTCACGGGCTGGGCGCGAACGGAGTCTCCGACCTTTCCTTCCAATTGTTCCGTGCCGCGCTGCTGACCTGCAAGGAGACCCGGGTCAGTCCCGTCGGGTGTATCGATCGAACTATCATCTGCTCATAACTGTACCTCATGGACAGCCGAAACGGGGTGAGTACATTTGTTGAGATATGCTTGCCCCACGCAAGCAACGTCGCAGTGGTACTCGCTCGTATTTGCCCCTGAGATGACGTCGAAAACTAGTGAATGCCTTAGAAATCAGGCTGCGTGACCAACAAATCAGAAGCAGGAGCGCAGGGCGCGCCGGTTGGACTTAGCCAATCCACTGCTAAGTTGAAGCTATTCATCAACGAAAGATAAGGCATTGCAGAAATGAAAAAGGTCACTAGAGGAAGTGTCCGCCAGGTTCTTGCAGCTTCAGGAAAATCGTTCGCACCCTTAATTCTTTTCAGTCGCCTTTCAACAGCCCTCTACACATGCACGTGATCTCAATCATTCCCACCAACCGATTTCCTGTAGGCATGAACGTCATGCCTTTAAAGAAATCCTTGATTACTGCATTCCAGCTCTTATAGCAGGTAATGGCAGATGATCTCGAGCTCATACACGTGATGACACAAGACCTCCCAAGCATTTTTTTGTCGGCATGTTAGTTTGAGGCTTTGGTTTAGTAAGGCTGAGAACTGCTTACAACAACGCAGCTTCAGCTTTGCAACTAACATCACAGTGAGACCTTTGACGTTGGCGGACCAAATGCTATATGATTGGCCTAGCTGAAGCAAAAAGCCGACAGTAGAAAAAATGTCCTTATGGTCTGAAATAATATCACACGGGAAACGGGAGAACAGATATGGGGAGACGATGGATCAAAGCCTTCTGCCAAAACGACAACAATTCGTAGATTTTAGGGTAGTATGCACTTGTTCTGTGCTGACAAAGGTGAAACAAGTTACTGACCAGCATCTAGAAGTAAGTTTCGTCTGCCAGGTGGGCTCATCGAAGGGTAGCCAAAGTCATCCAGGCAGCGTACAGGTCATGGCGATGAACAGGTCACCCCCGCTTCTCTATACTATGAATCCTGGCCAACCAAAATTCGATACTTCAAGCACCATGATTTTCAAGCCATACTTTTCAGAAGCCTCCCAACGGCAGCCGTGTCATGGTACTTGAGAACTCGGTTGGGTTGACAATGAAACTTCTAGTCTCAGGTTACGTTTACAGAGATACTGTACCAGACATCTGAACAAATCACTGGAGCCATGACTTCCTAGCTTATTACATGGCTCAAGGCCCGATTCTATAGGATGTTTAGAAGCTCTCTTGACAGATTCCGGTGACATGCTATATTCCTAACATCCCAGGCCATGTGCTCATCTAGAATGGTTGACAATAAAATGTCTGTTTACAAGCCTCGGATGTCTGCATAAAAATGAAGCTATCCTCGGAGTCGAGGTCATTATCTATCCGATTTCGTTTGCACATCACGTCAGTTCCAGGAAGCTAGAGACTTACTACGGAGTAAAAAGAGTTCTCACTGTGATTGTAGGCTTCATTTCTCGTGCGGATTCGTGATATTCAGTGTCCAGAGCGATGCGTTGCACTTAACCAGACCCACCTCATTTTCTAATCATATCACCTGTTCACTCTGATAGTTCCAAATAAAACTGTTGTAGGTGTTACATTCACCCTCATCCAGGAGATATCCTTATTGGTCTCACAACGCCGAGGTGTCTTGTTGTGTGAAATCCGTTTGCTGTGCTCGGCGTGAGGTAAAATTGGCCCAGCCCACACCACTTTCTCTTCCTCCCACCTTTTTTCCTTTTTCCTCTCATCCTCTCTTGACTTCTCTTTTCTTCATCACTTTTCCTCTTCTGCAAACACTGTAATTCTTCCTTCACTTATCCTACTGCTCGTCAAAAGTTCACGATCCATCATTTCCGTCCATCACCGGCGTACTCTGATTGTCTCAGACACGTCTCACTCCAAGTTGGTATCCATCAATCCACGCAGACTGCTCATCATCCGCCATGCTCATTTCATCTGCTTATAGGTTGCTGTTGCTGAGAGTCTGTCCCATTTCACGTTTTCGGATGCTAGTCCAGCCCTGAACGAGCAACCATGGCGGAACTCGATATGTCTCCGTTGGGAACCGCGCTCGATGATGTGACGAACAATCAGGACAACAAGGAAACCAACGCGTCCAAAATCGCCCGCGCGAAGGGATGGGTGGAGCCAGAGAGCTTTGACTATGAATTGTATAATACCTCTAGTCAAGCTCTTCAGCAGCCAGCTGGTGAGGGACATGATAGCCAGCTCCCTGAGTGGGCGGCGAACGCAGCCAAGTACGAATGGAAGGATGAGTATGGTGATGTAGGCCCGGAGATTCCTGAGCTAGAGGAGCAGCTTTTCCGGAACGAGTACATCAACCGTGCTGGTCTCAAGATCGGAAAGTAAGTCGGCCACATTCAAAGAGTGTATAACCACAAGTGCCTGACCGTGGGTAGTCTGCAAAAGATCGAGGTCATTGCTGAGAGTCGTGAGAGACCCAATCCTGTGAGAGACGTGAGTTTTGACCAACTCTTCCCTTAAACTTGACTATGAGTCTGACTTGCTATAGTTCGATGACGCTGGTCTGCATCCGATAATGCGCAGAAACGTCGAACTTTGTCGTTATGCGCATCCCACGCCCATTCAAGCTTATTCAATTCCTGCAGTTCTTACCGGACACGACCTGATTGCGATTGCCCAGACTGGTAAGCGGTCTCTACTAGATCTCGTGTTCTCTAGGTGGACTAACACAAATAGGATCTGGGAAAACCGCGGCTTTTCTCATTCCTGTTTTATCCCAGTTGATGGGTAAGGCTAAGAAGCTTGCGGCCCCTCGCCCCAATGTGGCGGCCGGTTACAATCCTGCCACGGACGCTGTTCGGGCTGAGCCATTGGTCCTCATTGTTGCTCCGACGCGTGAGCTCGCGACTCAGATCTTTGATGAAGCCCGTCGCCTTTGTTATCGCTCGATGTTGCGTCCTTGTGTGGTTTATGGGGGTGCGCCAATCCGTGATCAGCGAGACGAGCTGCAGCGTGGCTGCGATATTCTCATTGCTACACCTGGAAGACTCCTTGACTTCATGGATAGACCCCACATACTTTCACTTCAGCGCGTCAAGTAAGTGTATATCCCGACAAGAAGAATGTCCTAATGTACGTACCTTGTTAAATCATCCACAGGTACACCATCATCGATGAAGCTGATGAGCTTTTGCAATCTGACTGGGAGTCTGATTTCAAGAAGATCATGTCGGGAGGAGGTATGTCAAGGTTTCCACCTGCCATGGAAGATATTTGGACGCTCATAGACTGTAGATGTGAATGAGGACGCCGATCACCGTTACATGATGTTTTCCGCAACCTTCAATAAGGCTTGCCGTGGGCTCGCCCGTGAATACCTTGCAGCTGATCATGTTCGCATCCGTATTGGACGTCCTGGCAGCACCCACATCAACGTGCAGCAAAATGTATGACTCCCCAATATAGTGTGCTTTCAATTTTAACACCTCCATAGATCATTTTTGCAGAGCAGCATATGAAGAAGCAGTGCCTTTATGACCTCCTTATCTCGATGCCTCCCTCACGAACTCTGGTATTTGTTAACTCGAAGCCACAGGCTGACCTGTTGGATGACTATTTGTTCAACATGGGCTTGCCCAGCACCTCCATTCATGCCGACCGCACTCAGCGTGAACGTGAAGATGCCTTGTAAGTGTCCACCCCAAAATAAATACAACGACTCTCGCTGACTCAAGGTTAGGCGTGCATTCCGCACGGCTAAAAGCCCTATCCTTGTGGCTACGGGCGTCTCAGCTCGCGGTCTCGATATCAAGAATGTCATGCACGTCATAAATTTCGATCTTCCCCGCGTTCATCACGGTGGTATTACTGAGTACATCCACCGTATCGGTAAGTAGAATATATTCCCCATATTGTAGCTCTCTAACGCGAGGTAGGACGCACTGCTCGCATTGGGAATGAAGGCCTGGCGTCCTCATTCTACAACGATGGCGACTCGGAGCTCGCGCCTGATCTTGTCAATATCCTTTTGGAGAGCGGCCAGAAGATTCCCGACTTCCTTGAATCTT
Organism: Aspergillus homomorphus CBS 101889; assembly: GCF_003184865.1. NCBI lineage: Eukaryota > Fungi > Ascomycota > Eurotiomycetes > Eurotiales > Aspergillaceae > Aspergillus > Aspergillus homomorphus. The sequence goes on from NW_020291904.1 coordinate 162,815, forward strand.
ACAAGCCCATGGATAACAAGGTTGATTTTCAGGACGAAACCGACGAGGAGGATAATTGCGATGGCAACGGCTGGGGAGGTATCGACATGGGCACTAATGACGCGGGAAACGAAGATACTCAACCATCAAACGCCGGCTGGGAGTTCTAGAACTGGGGCCCTGGCTAGTCTGTTGACTTAGGGGGCAACACCAAGCATCTCATCTCTCTTTACCCCGAGCCGATGAATCATGGAGTCGAGCCTTTCGTTGACGGACTCAGCTCCTCATTCTCGATATCCCTCCACTCCTTCTTCACTTCGTTCGCGGGCCTATCAGACCATGGGCTTTTAATATTGTGTGATGGTTTAACGCCCCCGTGGCTCTTAGGATGACGCTGTAGATGTCTCTGCTTGTTCCGGTCATGCCCCGGGGATCCAGCGGACGCTGTTTGGTTGATCTGATCTGCGTGGGTTGCGGATCATGTATTTCAGTGTTGCAGGGTCTCCGGCCAACGCCAACGCACGTTGGGTGGTAGATAGGGATGAGGATTTGCTCAGCGGCGTCACCTTCCAGACAGTTACACATGGAGGCTGGAAAACATGTTCATCATGATTGATGTTTCTACTGTTACAACGTCAGGATTCATGGGGCTGCTCTTTCCGGAAGTAGAAATCTAGTATGGCAGTGGCTCCTGCCCCCGCTCAGCCCTTCTTGACGTAGAATATCGGACTGCAAAAGAATCACTTTGGTATATCAACCATGACCAAAGGCAGCACCCCACTCACTATCACAACACTCAGCTATCACTCTGAACTGGTGGTCAGCGACGTCAACCATGGCTTCGAGCTTTTGCACTACTGTACTGATGCTCCTCTTGCTCACCTGGCACATTCTCATCACCTCAGTCCAAGCGACGCCGCCTCCACCTCCACCACCACCTAGCCCAAACCTCACCGACATCCTCCACAACCCCGAGGCATCCCCAAACACCCTCTTAATCGACACCTTCCTCCACCAAGATGTCAACGACCTAGGCCACTGGCACGGGCCTCTCGAAGGCCTCACAGTCCACCACAGCCCAGGCTTCGTGCGCTTTTTCCCCTCTGACCCGGACCACAACTACCACACCCAACTCTCCGCCTCGTCCTGCTTCGACCTGCGCCCCTACCAACCCACGCACTTCCTGCACATCGTCTTCAGCGGCACCACCAAATTCTCTATCTTCCTCAACCAGAACAACCCGGCCTGCAACTTCACGCGTAACCCGTTCCCGCAGACCTCGGATGTCGTCGAGGCCGCCCGCTACGCCCGCGGCAACGACATCTATATCCCCCTCGCGCATTTTCAGATCGACCAGACAAGAGCCGTCTCCGTCAGCTTCGGCGGGTTCTATTCGTTGGAGCCGCTAACGCTCTACCGCATAGAAATCGTGCCGTCCATCCCCGTGGGGTTTCCCGTCCCGCATCGCATGAACAACGGACGCTTGGTGCTGACATGTTCTCGACCTGGCTCGTTTGCGTTCGGTATCGACGACGGGCAGCCGCGGTTTGCGCAGGAGGTGATGAAGATTCTTGAGGAGGAGAGGGTGCTGGTGACATTTTTTGTGGTCGGGCTGGGCCTGAGGGATCGGGACACGAACTTCTCGAATGTGTATCGCGAGATGATCAAGAGGGGCCATCAGATTGCGCTGCATTCGGATACGCATCGGAAGTATGCTCCCTCTCTCTGGGTTTTCCATATAGGGAAACTTCGTGCTAAGTTTCATGATTTCAACGAAAGAGCACTCAGCTAACACAAGGATGTAGGATGGAAGGCCTGGCATCCACTGCAGATATCGATCGCGAAATCGTCGAGAATATCAAGTCATTTCGACAGATATTGGGCATTGAGAGTATGTCCCTACTCCCTGATTTGGGTTTGCTGACCACCAACTGACGTTGCAGCTCACTACTTCCGTCCTCCCTTTGGCACCCTCGGGGCACGGACACGCCAACGCCTAGCGAATTTCATCACCGACCCACAAGTCATCACCTGGAGCGTTGACATCGAGGACTGGCTCTGGGCGGATTCCAAGACCCCCGAGAAACAGCGCGAGGCCTTCTTTCGAGATGTCATGCACGGGGGCAATCTGGCCGTCATGCACTTCCTAAGTCCGACAACCGTCGGCTACTTCCGGGAGGTGATTCAGTTCGTCAAGGGTCAAAATAAGTCCATTATGCGCATTGACCAATGTCTGGGAGATCCGAGGAGCCCACCCTTGAAGTACCCTGTTCATTAGTCTGTCGTACACTCTGGGCTGGGCGTTTATTTCTGTTATTCTGTTGGTAGTGGTAGCGCGGATCAGTATAAATTGTCGCATGAGTTGGTATAAAGCATATTGTATACAATAGAGGAGCTTGCTAAGAAAACGCTAAAGCGAAACAGAAAGAATGCAGACATTTGTTTTTCACGATGGAAGATTTTTCTCTTTTGGCTATGACCCGATCCCGGCTACCGAGGACCAAGTACCAAGAAAAGAATGCCAGACGCCCGGTATGGATGCAAGATATCATCGATCAATAAATAAAAGCTGAGAACAATCCCCATAACGCCATCCACTGCAATGCATGCAAGTGTCCTGCTATACTGGAGAAACGGCAAGAAACGGGGGAGGGAATGTACTGTACATCTAAAAGGGTAGACCTGATAACACAATAATCGCACCGCCTTCGAACAAGGAAAAAAGCATAGAGAACGTCTCAACGACTTGTAAATAGAATTATTCGACCTGCGAATATTTCTGACATTTTTATGGGTCTTGATTTGTGCTGTCCGTGGACGAAAATCTATAAGCCGAAGTCTGGGCGACCACACCGTGGCGCGTGCTCGATCATCTTGTCGATTGTATTCAGGATCCACCCGGACCGAGCGTTGGGGTTCCGGACACCCAATCGCGGCGTTTCGCCGAGGAAGCACACCCCAGCGCGCAGGACGAACTGGGCGCAACTGCGCGAGTCGGCACACAAAGACTGGCATTCGTGGAAAGTGGTGACTTCAGCGTGTTCTTCGTCGGAGAGATTGTCCCAGCTGTCGCGGACATTGGAAAGTTCGGGGTAGATGAGGTCTTTGAAGACGTCGCGGTGGAGAAGGACGTGTTTGTTCGCCTAAATGGGAATAAGCATGTTAAGCTGCGGACAATGACGCATGGAGAATTCCTGAGGGGAAGGCGTAATCGTAAGAAGGTTAGAACGTACATCTTGCCATCTGCGACGTTCATATTCGTATAGGTCTTGGATATCCCGGGACGATAAGTGGTGTAATGCGACGGCGGGGAAACACCACGGCTTGCGATAGAAGCCCGTGGCAAACTCATCGATTTCGCCGAGGTTGGAGTTCTGCAGCATGGGCCAGGAGTAGTGCAAGGGTACGCCAGCGTCCGCGAGAACCTTTCCCAGGACGCAATCACCTGCCCAGTGCCAGTCGGTGTACTCGTTCAATTCCACAGTACGAGAGGCGTACTCTTTCGAAGCGAGTTGCATGGCGGGATTGGAAACGAGAAAGCCTGATCCGCCGTGTGCGAAGATGACATCTGCGATTTGGGTCTCGGTTCCGATATAATGCGGCTCGCTGGGATCGAAGTGCGCGAGCCATGCAAGAAGCGTCGGCCACGAGAAATACGTGTCCGCTTCCATAAAGACGTACCACTTGGCGTCATCCTTGTAGGCCAGGGCTTGTTGAACCATAGGAAGAAACTTCCACTTATCAAGCTTCCAGCCCGGGTTATTGGGTTTACCGATATTAGAATTGGCTTCGTCAGCGAAGTCGGCGGAATCGAGACCGGCGCGGCCTTGTTCGCGGAGGCGGTTATAGAGATTGAAGTCACCGACGGTGTCTCGCACGATCGTATCCATCCCAACAAAGGCATCGTGGATCTTGACACCTTCAATCTCTTCCTCATAGTCGGAGAATATAACGTAGTTGGGGACACAGCGGAGAGTGGTGTGGAAATGAACGGGGACTTTGTCGAGAGACTCCGTGACACCGGTCTTCATCACGACGAGAACATCCTCGATGCCCGGAAGGGGCGGGCATTCAGGCAAGGTGCGACGGGCTTCGTCATTTTCATGTGGTAGCAGCTCGGAGCGGAGGGTATAGAAGTGGTAGAGGAGGATAAGTCCCAGAAGGGCGGAGAGGGCTGCGATGCGACGAGAGCGACGGAACATCCTCACAGCGGCGTTGTTGAAGTGATGGGGAGGGAGGGGAGGTTGTGTGGGTTCTGTCCAGTAGGAGAGCCGACCTGCAGCGGAGTTGAACAGTGAACTGGAGCGACAGACAATGCGGAAGAAAAGAAGCAACTGAAACAAAAAGATTATCGACCGATCCTCCGGGTTAATTGAACCACGCTGTTCATTTTCTTCCTGGTTCCTCAATCAAAGCGGTTCTCCTCGACAGGTTCGCTGACGGCTGCCCCTCCTCGAGTGTTTATTTTCTGAAGGTTGTCGGACAACGGGGTCGGATTCCTGAGAGCACGGGCAGGAACGCAGTTTGAGACAGAATGCTTATCTTGGGGCACGTCTCCTGGCGCTTAGCAAAGAGGAATGGGAAAGGAGTTTGGGGAGGAGGTGGAGGTTGTAGAGGAGGGGAGAACGAGAAGAAGAGGAAAAGGACAGAGAGACAAGATAGAGACAGCCAAGAGGAAACCGTTCCGCGACTGACCAACGAAAAGGAACGGCGGTGGTTATTCTTTTGTCGGCGTGGTTGTCCTTCGGCGGGCGTGGGGTTGGCGACGTAGGAAGGCACGTAGTCGAGTGCAGATCGGCCCACAGTGTCTGGGCGATCTGGAAGGCATCTAAGCTAAGGCGAGCAGAAGACGGTCCCTATTCAGTTCCGACTCGCAGCTGTCGATGACGCGTTAGTCCCCAACTGAGCCATGGATTGAGGAGGAGCTGCAAACCTGAAACCCGCCCCTGACAGCGCGGCGGTTCTCCGTGTGGTCAGATTAAATCTTTAAAAGCTACGGAACACCCGCGTAGTGCCTGCATATGATGAATCGCGAATTGAAGGGAATGGATCTTGTCGTCGAAGTTCTGATAGCTCCCCTCCCATGGTAAATTCATCTTCATCACAACTCGCTTCCGTTGAGGCCAGGGGGAGGGACAAAGGAGAAGAAGTGAAGGAAAGGTGAAAGTGAAAGCTCGAACCTTCCATGTTCCCTTTTTGGCCCCAGAGGACAAAAAAATCGGGCTGTGTTTTGGGGGCAGCCAGGCTGACAGGCAACTGGCGTCTACTGTATGTACCTATGATTTTTCTTTTCCTCTGGGTCGGTCAACAGACATGATATTTTCCTGGCCGGAATATGGGCATTAATCTGTTTGAGGGGCTCAATGGACCCTATGTTTTAAACTATTCACTAAGCAGTGTCCCTAGCTCCTTTCTCCAGAAACGGGCACTCAAAACACGCCCGACCTCAACGGTCGCAACGTTTCATCCTATTCTTCTTCTACACGCAATCACTTTCAAGCTGCCACTAACCCATCCTATCTATGATGGAGGAGGGCCATGCTGGGCAATCTTGTTCGAATGTAACTTGACCAATTCAGGAATGATCAGGCTCTCGATCTCCACGCCTTCTTCTGCGGCAGTAAAAACCTCCGGCCCTCGGTCGGCGCCCCCACTGGTTTCTCCCGTCAGCGCCGCGGCTTCGCCCGCCCGCCGCTTGGCCTCCGCCAACCCGACCTGGTCTTCGCTACCAGAGATGCTCTTGCTGCGCCGCGATTTGGGCACCCGAATCCAACGCTCATACGGAGGCTCCGGTGTGACAAATACCACCTCCCATTTGCGTGTTGCCAGCAGATTTCCAATCACCAGATGATGCGCATACCGTTGCAGGGCAGTCTGCGCCTTGTACACCAGCAGATTGGGGTCGGTTTCCAGCTTGAAGGAGACGACCATGCTTCCATCTGGGGCCCAACCGTCCACAAGCCGGTGGAGAAACTTTGGGACAGGGTCCAAGTCTATGACCAGCTTCTTGCTCCGGTTTGGTGGTTGTGGCTCAATCCCCCCAGTGTATATGTCTGACGGATCATCGACCTGGCCCCCCGTCAAGTGGCTTGGTAACTCTGAGGATTGGATTTTGTGCTCCGACATGCGATCGCGGGGAATAAAAAAATCGCTCACCGCCGCCGCCAAGTAGAACAATGCGTTGGGGCCCAGAGGTTTCATCAGTTGCGCGAGCGACCGTAGTTCGAACAAATATTCGGAAATTGTTGTAAAGGGAAGGAGTAGGAGAAGATTGTTCCGTTTGGCATATTTGTACTTGCGCAACACATCTCGCATCTGATCTTGGTATTCCTTGCACACAACGACCGAGCCATTCTCTGAATCAGACTCATCTTCGTCCATGAAGTCGAGGAAGCAGTTGGTCGAGTGGCTGTAGTGTCGTGAATATGGCAGCAGACTAAACTGACGATGGAGGAAGATCACGGCATAGCCCTGCTGTAGGAAGTATTCCGCCGATACGGCACCTCTCGTGCCGGCACTGAAGTTGTCGATGAATCGCACGGTTTGGTTCTCTGCACATGGTTAGAAGCCATTCTTGGGTGCAGTATCCAGCTCACGAACCAAGAGGGACGGTGGTGCCCCCGGAGGTGACGAGAACCAGGCGCCGACCTGCTTGGACATGGTAGTCCACAAAGGCACGTGCCAATGCCTCATGCTTTGGAAGAGCTTTGGGAGGAGGGTAATTGTTGAAGTAGACGGATTCGGCCTCCGCAGGAGTCATATCTGCCGTCGGAGCGGACGACATGTCGGGTCCGGCTATTTCTCTTCGGACTCTGATTGACCAAGCACAAATTATCACCCAACAGTATTTATCAATGCCACTGCAAGGTGCGCGGGGGAGGAGTGAAAAGAGGATGCGCGCTTATTGTATGGATATAACAGATATATAGGAGAGAGTGTGTATCGGCGATCGGTGTCGAACGAGTGGAGGTTGGATTCAGGAATGCGATGTTCTAGGTCAATTATAGTGGTTAGTCTCCAGCTCCAACGGTGAAAAGCTGAAGCACTGCTCAAGCGTCATGCGGCGGCAATACCTACCTACCCCTTTACAAAGCAAAATCCTCAACGGAGGATATAATGTGGCATGGAAGGTAAATGGCCTGCTGATGAACGGAAGGGTCCTCAACATTCTGACAGCCGGGGAGGGGCAGTTCACCGCTTTCGGCATGACGCAGCTCCGGAGTTATTTCCTCGGCTCTTTTTTTTCTTTCCCTCTTCCCCAACGCCCCGATCAGATAACTGCTTATCAGTCAGATGCATACCTGTTGAGATTGCAAGACAGTGGTTATGGTACGGCAGTATCATCCACGTCCTCGGCTGACAGCAAAAAAACTGCCGACCATTTTATCTTGCTTGCTCATAATTCCCGAGCCCCCGCCAAGTTGTGCAAACCATTTCAATCGCCGAACCAGTTGTTCGGCAGCAGAAACCGTATGGAGAAATGTCCAGACTAGTGGAGACGACCTTGCATGGCTATATGTAGTTTGTGTGCCCGGGTTTTATGTTCTTAGCTGCTACTCTGGCTAACTCTGTAACGAACCATGGGGTCAGGTTCTGGCCTCCACTTACTCGAGATCTTGGTCTGCACCTTCCGGTCATCTAAGAACCCTTCTTGTGGGCCCAGCATGAGTGATATGGCGCAAAAGTCCAATCGAGATGCAGACTAAAATTAAAGAAAAATATTATTCAGAATACGACTCCTGCTTCAGACTCCGGCACACGGGAAGAAGGTTCCTCAAAAACCTCAAAGCTAACGTTTTCACACCAAGCCTAGACCTACCGCATACCACTGATCGAGAATCTTATCTGTTCCCCTCCATCGTCGTCATCAGTTTTAGATACAGCGTCCGTTACAACGGCTCGAGGTCTCGACCGTGGTAGAACGGGTTGCGATGGTCATACGTGGGGTGCCCGAAGTTAAAACCATGCGTGTTGTTTCACATCTGTGGAAGGCAGTCAAGAATTAGGGGCGCTGTACACTCCTACATACCTCTTATGGTAAAGATGCAGAGGCATGCCATGGTCTCTAGTTCATCCAATACGTTAGAATGATGCATAGCCCAGGGCTAGTGAGTGGGCTGCCGTTGTTCTTCTTCAAATCTAATAGATACGCGTAGCCTAGTATGAATATGGGACACAGAAATAAAATTGACACAACAGGTTCAGGCCTGCAAGCAACAGTATATGTATCTTCAAAAACCTCGCCTGTCAACGTACCCAAGCTTAATCCTTGCGAGGTCTGACTGCCTCTTGCGGAGCCGGAGCATCAATATGCGCAGCCCACTTGGTCAACGACACATCCGCCGCCGTGAAGCCAATATCGTACTTATCATTGCCTCCGAATAGCATAGTCATCGGGAAGCCTGGATCGAATGGAGCGGCCAGATCAATCTCTCGGATCTCCTCCCTGCTCAATTCGACCTTCAGTGCCTCAATATTGGCCTTGAGGTGCTCCACCTTCCGCTGTCCGACAATAGGGAAGACGTAGGGTTGCTTGTAGCGCAGATAAGCGAGAGCCTGAGTTCATCACAAACAAGTCAGTCAGTCAGGCCATCATGCGCGTTGCATACGATGGTAAGTCTTGGGAAAACAAATAGCAACTTACAATGGCATAAAGATTTGTGCCTTTCCTTCCAGCCACTTTTTCTAATACCTCCGAGATTTTCAAATCTGCCTCGGACGGCTGCGCACCCCGGTTAGATCCCTCATGCTGGGCCTTCTTCCTCGCCTCGGCCGTCCGGAACCTACCCTGACCGAGGGGCGCCCATGGGGCTACCGCCATACCCTGGTCTCTGCACATAGGAATGATCTCCCTCTCCATATCTCGAAATCCTGCATTCCACTTTCCTTGATAAACCGAGAAGGGCCGCAGACCGTGCGCCCGGGCGTATTCGTTGGCTTTCACGACGACCCAAGCTGGCGTGTCGGAGACACCGATATACAGGACCTTCCCGGCGGTAATCAGGGCGTTGAGTCCGATCATCACCTCCTCGACGCCGCTCGTGAAGTCCCACCAATGAACGTACAAAAGGTCGATATAGTCCGTCTGAAGCTTGCGGAGGCTTGCGTTGACCGAGACGCGCAAGGATTTGAGGGAATTGCCGACGTAGTTGGACTGCAGAGGCTCCTTGTCGAATTGTGCGGTGCGGAAGCCGGTAGTATACTTAGTTGCGATACTTTTCACATCAAGTTAGTACAGCAAGCATTTTTCTGCTTTCCGGGGCCTGACGGATTGGCGAGGCTGTTGCTATACTCACACCAACTGATCCCTGTTTCCACGTTGCTGCATCCAGTCTCCTATCCACTGCTCTGAATCCTCCTTTTGATAAGCATTCGCACTAGGGTTGGGGTCAGATAAATGTCTAAAGAAAATCGAAAATATGAATAGGGGAGCATACGTGTCGATGAAGTTGCCGCCTTCGTTAAAGAACACGTCCATAATAGCAAAAGCATCCTCCTTGCTACATTCTCCCATAAATTCCTTCCATCCTTCACCGAAGTTCATTGCTCCTAAACAGAGCGGTGAAACCTACACACCTCAGCTTTGGACTCGTGATAAAATCGATAGATATGAAGTACCTTGACACCAGCAGTTGGTGAGAGCACCTGGTGGTAGCCGAGTAGGCTCTTAGGCTTAGGAGCAACCGGAGCAAATGACATATTGAGAATGGAGTATCCAAATCGGATCAATCTGATCAATTGTGTTCAGAGAGAAGGTTTTTCAAACTAGGAATTGTTGGACCGGGAATCTGTGAGCCTTCAGGCTGCATATATACTGTTCTACTCATGTTTTGAAGCACTGCAGCGAGGCGGTCTTATCCTGACATGACGCAAGGTCTGTGGAGCCTAGTTTGAGTTATCGCCGAGCTTAAGTCCTATTTCCCAAAGACATGATCGTATTACCTCTTCCGGTTGGGACTGGCCTGTACTCCGGTTGAAGCCGGAAAGTGACTAGGCGACTCCAGGCATATACCTTGCGTAATTCATGATCATAGAAAGCTAACTGGCAATTAGACTGCTGACAGGGTTCTTGCTTCTGTCAGCAGTGAGCCTGTCAGCAGCGCTGGTGGTGCTGATTTTAACTCCGCACGATAGTGGTTGGAGCCGAAGCTAGTCTAAAACTGGAAATAATGGATAAGCACTGGTGGGCACCTCGGCAGCTGCAGTGATTACTCAGACCGGAGATAGCGAATCTTTTCCTAGGTATTTCGCAGAGGTTTTATGACTTCAATTCAGGCCAAGGTGACAATCTTGGCAATGTTCAAGGGTTAGCTCCGTTTCCCTCAGTCAACCAGTTCATGGCAAATCTTTCTGCGTGCGACATGGGCGACCATGTCTCCGTTGTTTTGCACCGGGGGGATTAAAGTCGAACCTATCGAACGCCTGGCACTAGTGCTGATCATGCGGTAGTAGGCATGATGGTCTGGAGCACCAGTATCTTCCATAGAATTCATAATCGGTACCACACCCCAAACCTGCGAGTAGCAGGTTGACAAGGCCTTGCAGGTAGCTCGAAATATCCAAAGTGCTGTTCACAAAGACATGACACCACTTCAATAGTTGAGAAGGAGGATTTGCTGGATGTTTGATTCCACTTGCAGATGGTTCTCACTGCAAATGTTAGTTGCCTGCACTGATCAAGCGGATGATTAACGGCTTTATGACGGCGATTCTTTTCGATAATATCGAACCTTCCTGTCTTCGCATCCAGCCATGAGCTTCGCCTCAGTGAGAGATATCGTCGGTCACTCACAGGATCAGCTCTACCAACAAACCCAGCTTCAAAATGAGATTATCTGATATCCCAGGGATACGACTGTATCTCTTGTTCACGGGTGGCGGTCAAGAACAGAACCGGGGCAATCTCATCATACTAGCCATAATTGCTCAGAAGGACCGATCTGACTTATCTTGACAGACCTTGAGCACGTCCTTGTAAGTCGGAATGCTCGCAACGTAGGAGAATCGCAACTCTCTGGCGTAAATCGCGTCTGAATCAACGTTGATGGTCACCCCCTGGCTCACAGTAGCACCCGAGAGATCCATGGCTACTATTATGAGAAATTGGGCATATGCGTCCCATAAAACTAGTGTAATACGTACGCCGTAGGCAGGCTCATGTTAGCGCCGGTGGAGGCCAAGGTTAGCAAGATCAAGAATGTATAGAATTTATGGTTGCAATTTATGAGGTGAAAAAAAAAGGGGGGGGGGGGGGGCGCGCTGCTGCGAAAAGATGTGGAATTCAATGTAAAACGCCCGGGGAGAATTTCGAAAGCGTCGTGATCAGAGATGGGTGGTGTGAGACAGAGGGATGACGATTTGGGAGATTTGGGAAGTACGATAGAATTGGAGAAGAGAGGAAGAGGGAATGAGGCCAATGCTATCACCCCTCGTCACTACGAGGAAAGACCTGCGCATTCTCATGTAGAGATTCTGATATAGATTGACTTGATAGGATCATGAGGCGACGACATGAGATTTTTTTTTGCACATGTGCCAAGTAGTATGAAGGAAATGACAGCTGTCAAAAGGTTCTGGGCAGAGCTGTCGCAGTAGATGGGAGGTCTGGAATTGAGTATACTTGAATACGTGCAATATATGGCATTCGCTTGTAATCCCTGGTTCACAGCATGATTCAAGGGTCTCAGGGAGAAAAGATCTGGATACATCCAACAATATTAATAAGACCCTTGCTTGGTTGAGCTATCTGGTTCAAATGGAGGCAAAATGTGAACCATCACCAAAAAGAAAAAAGAACAGAGTCCTAGGTCAAGGCAGGTATCGACTTCGTAAGGCCTGACTGATGGTGCTCATGCGACTTGCCATTCCTCCATGCTGCATATTACTCATCAAAGCCTCTTCGAGCGCCGACTGAGTGACGCTTGCATCTGCAGATGGGTAAGTATCAGCATGCACCGGCAATACATGACGAGCAGAACCTACCATCTAAGTCACTGAAGCTGCTCCCCATGCTGGGCGTCCCATCGCTAGTTTCTCGGCCAGCTGATGCAATAGATCGTCGCGGACTGAGATGAGCTAACTCGGCGGTGCGACGAGGACTCAGGGGGCCACCGCTTTGATGCAAATGTCGTCGACGATCAGTAGATGCAAGGGCCACTGGAGCCCCGGAGCTGACAGAACTCGTTGATGATTCCGTTGTGGGGGCTCTCTTGGGTACATGATGCTGTTCTGTAGGGCGTCGCTTAGAGGCCGCAGATTCTTCCTCGTTCAACCGTAACGTAGCGTTAAGATCCTGGCCTGAGGGGTGAGTGCGCACAAGCGCTGGGCCTGAGGATAGGGGGAGGAAGGCGGGCGAGTCATCATCGTCTTCCTCTTCATCTCTCAAGCCAGGCTTATGCGTGGAGAACTTGCCGAATGGTCTGAATCTAAGTCCCCGTCGACTTGCCATTCGCTCGTCATCGTCGGACTCAAACTCAGACGAAGTAGATGTCAGATCTTCCTCTTCAAGAGTCGGTGACTTTTGAAGAGGAGGGTCTCTTCGGCTTACCGATGGCCGTGGAGCATGTATATCTCGGCCTGGCTCTTTTGGCTCGGAAACAGGTGGCTCGTTGCGCGATGGTTCCCGGGTGGGTTTCAGTTGGCTGATGGTTGTCGTCGAGCTTGTACGTCTGGGAATGGGAGCTTCTTTACTTTAGCACCAGCCTTCCTTTGAAAGAAGACATTTAAGCTGTGGCGTAAGCTGTGGCGCTTACCTCGTTGCGGCAATGATTCTTTCTGCTGCGAGGCCAGGCGACTTGGAGCTCTTGGGGCTTTAAAGCTGTTAGAAAATGAAAGCAACGCAGTTCAAGAAGAGGATCATACCATTGTTTGTGGGCCCTTTGGCTTGACCAAGGGCAGTGCTGCCGGCTATCGAGCCAGGGGCGGGAGAAGTAGATGTCGATTGTGTGGTCGGTACCTTGCGCATTTGCGCCCGTACTTGCGATAGCTGGCGGTCGTAAAGCCATGCTGCCTGCTGAAGTAAGAACTGAAGTGTCACTTCGAAGTGGTCTGCTCTATAAGCCGAGAAGAATGAGTATGTGCGTATGACATGGGTGGGTTGTGTCAATACAATGCTTTCCCTGGGGTCGTTAGCCGTTATCGCATGGAATGAACGCTTTATAAGTGGACCTACAATCTAGATCATCGCCTTTGGAGGGGCGCGAAAGAATATCCCATAGAGCCTGATCTTTAGCTGCATTCCATTCCATCTGCCAAAATTAATGTTTACTCCATGGTTTCTCGGTAAGTCTAAATGCGTACCGGTGGAGGATCCACAAAGTCCCCCCTGGGGCATGGTAGGCGGATAAAGACGGTGAACTTGGTGTCCCCGGTGTGAATCAAGGAGGTCATGCTGGTGGCCACAGGAAATCTCGTCCGTCTATTGCGCTTGAAGTACTGGACCCAGGCGAGCAGCTAAAAGTATTTTGCAATATGCTAACAGGTAGATTAGCCCACTGCTATTGAGAGTGTAATGGAAGATAAGCTTCGTTCGTGGTGATGGTGATGAAAGCGGTGGAGCGACGGATGCGCGCCGCACGGAAGTTGTTGGGTTGGTGGCAGTGCACCATCTAAGCGGCGGTGCAGCTACGCTAATGGCACTATAAGGCAGCAAGGCTCCTACCATGACCCCCTGACCACAATCACACCACCTTGCGATTTTTGATTTTCGGTGTCCGAATAATAGATCTCAAATTCCAGCGTCACTCGCACTGGTATATCCTACTATCTGTTAAAGCTTCATCTTGTTTGCCCTTAGACAAACATAAGTTCCAGGAAGTTGATGAAAATATGTGGCTTCATTGACGGTAATCAAATGCATCATAACTTGGATGGACCGCGGGGATTCCTCTTGAATGCTGAATTGCAGAACACTGAAGCACCCTGACCGTGTCTCGAGCCAACCTCGAGCCAACTTACAGGGCTCAGTATGGTCGTTGCCATTCTTTAGATTGGACAGACGGGACATAGTAACAGCCAATGCAACAAAGGGGCACAACATGTAACAACGAGTCATGGTATTGTGCCCCCGGAAAGTGTGCATGATTTGGTCTGTGCTTGCACTCTACTCGATACAAACTTGCTGCTCTAGACAATTGCTAATCGCTATCATTTGCTTTGAGTAAGCATTGGACTTCTTATGCGATACCACCGTCATTAACCTCATCTCGATAGAGTACTCCGATCGATCATAGAGGTCGGAGTAAAGAGTAAATGATGATGTCAGTTTACAAGGGAGCAAGACGAGGTCATTGCCCTGATGAATGGGCATTATTTTTATTTCAACAATGGATACTGTACATCGGATGATCGTTACTCTATCCTCCGCAAATTGAGGTGCTTAGCACTGATTACGTTCCTACGTTCAACCTCTTCTCTCAACTATTAGACTGGCAGAGGACTCAGCACCCATAGAACTTCTGAGGCCTTGTCGACAGACAATAGTCGAGTTCTCAAGATCGATCAACTCTATTCTGTTGCTCGAGCTGCAATATAGTCTGTACCGTCTGTAGATGTATGTTGATTTTTCTACCGAAAATTCGGGCTCGACTGATGCACCTGAACAACTAATGCTAAATAGCACTTTGACCACAGACGTGCAGTGCCATGCATGGTGCAACCGGTGATATCTACCCTCCTGAACAGACAAAACATCCAAGCACATCTCGTAAGCCTACGACAGGGCCTGCAAGAAATGGTTGGAGAATTCTTATTCCCAGGGCAGGCTCTTATCCACCGTAGCAGGATTACAGATGACATGCATGATGTCGGTGATTATTCATTTTCAGCCGGCTTCTCAGAGACACCGGGATAAGCTCACTAGTTTCGACGCAATCGTGATCTACTCCACCCGTGGCGGATCTCCAAGTGTGGTGTATGCGATCAGGTCCACCGTTGGGAGGCCCGTATGCATAAACATGAATCAATGATTGTCATTGTGCTTATAAATTAGCGATTAGGATATAGATTATTAGCTAAACGGGAAAGTTATATGAACGCCATGAATTTCGATCTGGTCCCAGATCGTCATCCCGATCGGAGCGCGGAAGATTGAAAACCTGGATCTCTCGGCTAATCTGCCAACTCCAAGCTAGCATAGCACAGGCTGACGTACTCGGTTGTGGGACCTCACGCCATATAGCTCTGGACAATATGACCGCTGATCGCAAGCTCAGGTAACTGTCAAACCGGCCCGTGTTCGGTGGGCTATTTCGCCTTGGTGACAAAGGAGTGTGTGACGAGGCTGATATAGATGATCGGAGAATCATTTGGAATCCGCGATTTTGTTGAAGAGTCCCTAAGAAGAGCGTAGTCCGCTGTGCTCTCCTCTGTTTTAGCTGAGAGTGAAAAGCGACGACAGAGGCTTTCTGTTGGGGATGATCTCGGACTGCCATTCCAGGAGAAGCTGTACGTGTAACTTAACACAACATTGCGCAGAATGGCATTTCTGCTGTACTGTATGTTGCCGCTACTCCTGTGATATATGTGGTCGAGGCGAGGGAGCTCAAACTTAGCACGCTTGTTGCAGAGCTTTGGCCAAGGACATTTCCTCGCTCATCAAATCCAGAGGGTGTCGGTGGCCCTTAAACTAGGCCCAGCGTCAGTCATCAACTATGATTCTGTGCCGGAAAGCAGGGATAGAAAGTTGGTTATAAGGCAGAACCGATCAATTTTTCTGGATGATTATCTCCGTAGTCTTCCGAATGTAGTGGTCGTCCTGCCCATCCGACTGAGACCATTCTCTGTTCTTACTCTCCTGAGATGATCCAGCCGATTTTGTCGCGACGCTGCGGTCCATCCCGCCCAGTTCAATAATATTCTCCTCGCTTTCCGAGGGCGATATTATATCAGTCCGCGCGGTACGGGGCTCGTAGACGCCGGCAAAATGTCGGCTGGAGCGCGTGCCGTTGCCGGTTTTGAGCCGGGTAGTATTTGTATGAGGATCTGTCTCGTATCTAGGGTCGTTGTATCTGCCCTGGCCGGCATAGTTGCTTGACTTGAGGAATGAGAGTGTCGACCTCGCAAGGGACCACACAAATGGTAAATTTGTGACGTACATGCCGATTGAAGCCTCCCTTAGGTACCAGAACTGGTAGCTGTCATCGTAGATATTCTTGAAAGTAAAGAACTTGGAGGTAATGGCACATGCAATCTGGACATGCGTCACATAATCAGTCAAGTGTTCATACGCGATACAGCATCGAGGCTAGACATACCACCACGATGCCCATTGAGAAAACAACAATAACCGGTAGCTTGGTTTTCCATGCCATTTGGGCACGAGCAAACATTGGCAGCATGACGCAAAGGATGGCAACGTCAGAGCTCAAGTTAAAGACGAATTGCACGACCTCGTAGCGAAAGTAGGTTGAGCATTCTTCGTGAGGAGGGGGGAGCGTCCAGTAACCGGATAAGGGCCGACAGTTGAGGAAGAGAACCAGCTCCGTAATGATCCATCCACACAACGTATAGATAGCACATATAGCCACCACTCGATTCTGCCAGAGATTTGTTCTAGGGAATATTTCGTAAGGGACGCATTCCTGCTTTTCCAACAGAGGGAATTTGGGCTCACGTGAGTCGAAAGTAGACCATCAGCATACATGCCTTGAGTAGATAGATCGTGCAGAGCTGGCACTGCGTCATGACTGGGTTAGAGTTCTTTTCACCAGTTGTATTCTCAATGATAGACTATGGCAGCTCACATTCTCTGAGGCAAACTCTATCTTGGACCCTTTGACCCTGGAGGCAATCTCTCCGGCAGTGAACGAGTCGTATTGTCCAGGCTTGTAAAGATTGCTTCCGCCTCCTTCCGCGATTTTGATGTTTGTTACCACGAATGCGGTATAGAATACCTGGTAGGTGCAAATAAGTTAGCCTTGGGCTGTGGAGTGCAAAACGCTGCAGGTAGACATGCCATAGCCACCACCATCAGATAATCTTCGAGCTGAAATACCCAGCGCATTCTAAGCCAGCGCCCATATCTGAAGAGAACCGTTAACAACTTGAAGAACCGACTGGGTTGCAATTACCTACAATCGCACAAAAAACAGCAGCATGGCAACGCTGTACATTATCCAGGTGGTAACCACCAAGTCGTGCGGAGAGCCACCGCCATCACTGGCCATTGTTGCCTCCGTCAATTGGGACTGAGAAGCCCAAAAAGCATGTCGGATTCTTTGTACGTAAGGAGTGTTGGTATCTTCTTATGAAAAAGGGAGACAAAGGTGGAACGAGTCTGGGGACTCCGATGTGCTTCACTGCTTACAGAAGCAAGTACGACCCACTCGCACAGAAAGGAATTAGCTGGCCGCTACGGCTTCAGTCTAAATAACAATCCTTCGTCCTTCATCCTAGCAAAATGCTTTGTAGCTACCCTCCGTTCCGTCGGCGGCCATCAACGGCACGGCTTGCTACGGCCGAGGTGGCTGCAAATTAGTACCGTTTGACACCTTAGTCAAGTGCGAATTAGAACATGATTTGTTGGTTGACTCAGGCACATACATGCAGGCGCGGAGTTTGGCTGCTAAGCTGTCGGCATCCCTGCATAATTGAAATAAATTTTTCACAAAAACCGTTTTCTAAAATCGCGCATCAGACACACTTCTAAAGGATCTCCCAATCGTCGACACTACATGCTGCTACGCACATCTCACTTATTTCAGGTTGCTCGAAACATGAGAAACCTCGACTTAGGGTCCTGGACAAAATAATAGTCATGATTGTGTGACGAAAAGGGTCGGATTTCTCCGTACCTAGGCCCCAGAATACATCGAGTCCAATGTTCCACTAGACTGGCTATGTCAGGAAACGCATCGCGATGATTTGATTATTTCTTAGGAGCAACAGCATGAGTCGGAATCATTTCCATTATCATCTCTTCCTCCGGACTGCAATGCTGATAGGTGTGTTTGGGTGGGTTGCATAGTGGGCAGTTTTCCATTTTGCTTTGTACCGGCACCCGCATTCAAAGTCGGACATGGCGAAACTCACATCCAACCATTTCATTGGAGAATTTCATATGTGCATGGAATAAATGCGTGTTCTCCCCTCCATAGAAATGTGGAGCGGTAATCATAAGACTCATATGTAGCCGGCTGAATTCTCAAGTAGCAAGAAGCTGATTGGAATATTTTGAAGGTCTGTCTTTTAGGGGCCCGCATAGGTCGAAAGCTGCAGCTGCAGCCTGCGATACCACCATCACTAGATTAGTTCTCCATCATGTATTTGCACGGTAACTCCGACACTATTGCGAGGACAGGTCGAGGGATAGGGAGAACGAGGGGCTGGCATGGAAAGATGGAAAGACTAGACCGGACGGAAGGGCGGGTAAACCTCCGGTCAGCGGGGCACGTGCTCCACTCCACTCTATTGTCTCGTCAACAGAAAATAGTCAGCTGGGTAAGAAGATAAGAAGCTTTGATCGCAGCCAGTAGACCCAGACTAGCCAGGCAATAGTGTCCGGACGAGATGCCGTGCTATGCTAGAGTAACATTGGTAAATTGAAGCACTTGGCACCAGCAGCAAGTGCTTGGACTCGGAATAGGCTGAAAATTAGCGGCCGGTTGGCCTACCTAGTGCCCACCTTGGCCTTAGCGTCTCTCATCGCCTTAGAACTAATTCAATCCTGCAGCAGGGCCAAATCAAGCTACCCCTGTCCGACCAGAACTTACATTATGTCGAAAACTCTCGATGCAGGGGTACCCTAAGTAAAGGTTAGACAGGTACAAACAGGTCCAGCAAATGCAGAAGGTTAAAATCTTCAAAGGGGTTGATGTTTGATGTCGTTCCATGGGTCAGCAACGGAAGGCACAGAATTTTAGCTTGAACGGCTAAGCATTGCTAAGCCGCCTTAAGCATTGAGTGGCGGCTTGTCCCGGACTCCCGGCCGACAAAAAGTCGCCAGGCGAAAAAAGCTAGCAGAGAAAATCCAGTCTGCCAAGATGATAATAAATCAATCATGGATCCAGACTTAACCGGCTGACCATGACATGACATAGGGAGTCCGTGTCCGTTGTTATCTGACTTGAGTGTCTTTACCCGCCTAGCTCTATAAGCAGGGTATCATATCTTTCCCACCTGTACTTTGCTTCTTTTTACCCCTCTTCTTATTCTCCCACCATGCAAGCTGAACAAGCTTATCCTTCCACGTGAACTTCTTATCCATCTTTGCTTTTCTCGAGTGTCGGCGCGCTCATTCTTCTCGCGACGAGATACAATCGGCTTCCACCAATACCAGGCCCGATTAGCTGACCGAGCATGGCCGTCTCCATGCAAGATGAAGAAAAGGGCATGAGAGCTCAGGGACCGCTCTCGACTTCCTCTGATCTCATTAAGAGTCCATCTTCCTCCTCCCCGGTTTCACAAAGTGGCAATCCATTTTCAAGATTTATTCTCTCCGTGCTTGAAACTCGAGGTCATGACCGTATACCGGAATCTGAACGGCTCAAGTGCGTAACGGCCATAGACTACTTCCGCATGGGTGTTCTGTGGTTCAGCACAAGCATTACAGCCAACAATGTCGCCGTCGGTATGTACGGTCCATTAGGCTATAACCTTAGCTTTGTGGACTCGGCCCTCTGTGCCACATTTGGCGCTTTCTTGGGGGCTGCTGGGGTTGCATTTATGTCTATTTTTGGACCTGCGAGTGGAAATCGCACGATGGTGGGTAATGCAAAATCAGATTTGTGAATTCTCTAACATATGGCGCTATAGGTCGTTGCGAGATATTTCATGGGCTATTATCCCAGCAAGATTGCCTGTCTGCTGAATATCATTATTATGCTTGGTTATGGGATGATAGACTGCTTAGTCGGTGGCCAAATTGTAAGTCCGCCCTGTTTGTCCACACAATGCTCAAGGCCATGTCTAATAGGTCATGATTGACTTCAAGTTGTCTGCGGTGGCTGATGGGAATATGACCGTTGTTGTCGGTATTATCATCGTCGCTATTATCACCTGGTTGGTCGTCGTCTTTGGTATGAAATTTTTCCACGCCTACGAAGGGTAAGCCTATATGCCGCTGAAGTTCCACATATCATGAAGGTATACTAAGAATCATAGATGGGCGTGGGCTCCTCAACTGGTCGCCATGTTCGTTCTCGTGGGCTGTGCAGGTCCTAAGTTCGACACTTCCATCGTATCCAGCGGCAACACCGAGACGTTGAACGGGGATCGCCTGACATTCTTCTCTCTATGCCTCTCTAGCTCCGTTGCTTGGGCTCCTGCTGGTGCTGATTTTTTCGTCTACTTCCCGCCAACCACGTCCAAGTGGAAAACCTTTGTGTCTGTCTTGTTCGGCCTCGGACTGTCCCTGACATTTGCCAACCTAATGGGTGTGGGGCTGGCCTCAGGCACCATTACGAACCCTAAATGGGCTGAGGCGTACGATACCTCTTCCGGTGCTCTTATCGTGGCCGGTTTTGATGGCCTCGGCGGATTCGGCAAGTTTATGGGTGTTATTATCGCCTTGGGATTAATCTCCAACAACATCCCTGGGACCTATTCCGCCACCCTCGGCTTCCAAATCATGGGACGTCATCTCGCCCGTCTTCCTCGCTGGTCCCTGGCCTGCGTAAGCACAATCATATATACCGCCTGTGCGCTAGGAGGACGAAACCATCTTTACGATATCTTTGAGAACTTTCTTGCCCTCATGGGCTATTGGGTCACCATTTACCTGACTATTGCCCTCGAAGAACTCTTGATCTTCCGCCGCACGCGCGGCTTCGACTGGGATGCTTGGGCAGATCGGTCTAAGCTGCCCCTCGGCATCGCGGCTCTGGCAACGTTCCTCATTGGTTGGGCCGGAGCGATCGTTTGCATGGACCAAGTCTGGTACATTGGTCCTATTGCCAAAATGGTTGGCTCAGATGGAGCCGATCTTGGAATCTGGGTCGGGTGCTCGTGGGCCATGCTAGTGTACCCCCCGTTGCGGTACTTCGAGTTGAAGAAATTCAACCGATGAGGTCTGTTGTACTGCTGTTACAAAATTTTGGGGCTGGGAATGACGATATATGTTTTACATGTCTCTGATGTACAGCTACGCGTTACTTTCGAGATGACAACGTAATGTGAAGAAGGGAATATTTTGAATATGTTGTAATTACTGGAAAGGCAATCCAAGTATTCAGTGCTCTGCCCTTCCGTCAGGTCACAAGTGCATAGATCCATAGCCCAGGGTACTCTATTAGCGATAAATACTCACATAGTCTACTTCTATGATGCTGCTGCTGTTTGCTCCTCTCCCGGGGTGGAAGCACTGATACTCAGTAGCTGCCGTGTTTCGAACAAATCACGAACTTATAGCTACCCCTAGGAGGCTGTAAACTAAGATAGGCTACCTACCGAGGTAGGAGGCAAATGCAGGCATCTGTTGTTGTTTTTTGGGATGCCTATAAAGAACTACCAGCGCCCTAGCTGGAAGCTAAAGGGAGTAATTCAAACGGAGTATGCATTACAGCCTTACGAGTAGTATGCAGCTGCGGACTTATTGCTAGGTTGGGTTAAAGCCTAGAGAGAATGAATAGATGCACGTTAACAGCTGTGTACCTAGCTGCAGAGCAACCAACCCTCCAGCCTCTCGATTATACTTCTGACAGTTGCAAGGATGTAAAGATTAATCGATTAGTTAGGAATCATGTCCAACAAACTCACCATTAAGGTACAAGATTAGTTAGCACGCTGCCTCCTCCACGTCACGAATACCACATAGTACTTCTCCTCAGTCTGCGTATCGAAATCCTGTTGCTTCTTCTGACTCTCCTTCTGCTCCGTCTGTTTGCTGCCCTCGCCTTCTTGTCCGGACTTCACAGCATCAGTCTTGAACTCCTTCTCCGCATCAAATGGAATCAACCGCGGAGGCGGCTTGACCGCTTGGCTAGCATTACCCCCTTGCCCATCCTGGTCCTCAACTCCCATAACGACATCTCTCAAGATGTCCTCCTTCGCCCCGATCCAGGTATACGCCTTCCTCGACCCTTCGTCCGCCACCAGAAACACCTTCTCTCTCTCACTCAAGACCAACGGGAACCTCCAACGGAGCGCCATCTGCACAATCGCATCCAGCTGATCCCTCTTCCGCATGACGGTCTCAAATTCAATCACAAACTCCTCCAAGCTGGGTAGCCGCTTGAACTGATTCCCCCACACCCGCTCCTCCTCCCAAGGGGTCAGTGGCCGCCTCACTTCGCCCATTTCATCCGCCCTCGTCCTACCCGTACGAAACGGATCGATTCCCAGCGGCTCATTATCCTCCCAGAACCACCAATCCGTATGCCGGAGCGTGAGGGTCATCTTCTTGGGCGAGAGGACCCCATCGCTCGAATCCTCCTCCGGTTCCTGGCTATCCTTCACGCCTGCCTCACGCCGTTTAGCCTCGCGCTTCTCCTGATCACCCGCCTCATCGGCATTGGCTTCGAGCTTCCGCTTCCCCTTCCTCATCTGCAACTGCCAGGCCTCATTGGTCGCCCACATGTTCGCCCAGGAGGAATCTTCGAGGAAGAACTGCTGGGTGAAGAAATGCAGCTCCTGTACAGCGGACCGCTGCTTGGGCGTCATGCGCGCGAAGTAGTCAGCTGGGGAGGAGGGGTTCTTGACGTGCGGTGGCGGGCGGTAGCACCAGAACGTGTGGTGATTTATGGCCGGTGGGAGGAGCGAGGCTTCGTTGTAGATCTGTTGGCATGTTTGCAGGAGCGAGGTGGAGATGCGCTTGGGAGATTTGAAGCCCGGGCGGTAATAGAGGGCTTGTTGGGCGTAGCTGGAAGCGGTAGCGGTGGTGGTGGTGGAGCTGGGGTCGTCGGGCGACGAGGAGGATTCGAGCGTATATGCGTAAATTGTATTCCGGATCTCGGCAGGAATGTGCGTGAACAAAGGGCAGGTGGCTTGAGGGATTAGGGGGAGAGAAGGTGTGAGGTCTTGAGGAACCGTGTAGGCGGGGATGGGACGGGGGCCGCAGCGGGGATTTCCGCGACGGCGGCGCGGTCGTCGTTGAGCGGGTGGGAAACTGTTCATTTGTGAGGAAATGGTGGCTGAAGGATAAACACTGTGATTAAGTGTTGGGATATATTGGTTGAAATGATAAAAGGATGGGAAGGACAATGTGAAGTGCTTTTAGAACCAAGCTTCGATGTTTCCAGACGGGTCCTTATATACCCCGCAATTCAAGGTTCAGGGTGTATTGCTTGTCCAGGTTGCCGTCTTACAGGCGGTTTCTGCCTGGCTGGACTTAGACTTAGTTAGAGCTCGGGCGGGTGACTCATGCCATAATACCCGGTTTCGCTCGTGAATTGAGTATATCTGAGGAGTTGAAGCTATTATATAGTTCTCATAGTGTTGACTGTGTAAGTCTTTCGTAGACGATCATCGCGATGCAGCATCGGACAATAAACGTAAACCTTACCTTGATCCGCTCTGACAGGAAGGGAAAGTGATAATATAAGCATAGATCAGTACGCTGAACCAACGCAATCTGCTTCTCAGCCCTGGATACTGCGTAGAATAACACTTCCGGGCATTTGGATTACTCCTAGCTGACTTGGCAAAGGGACAACCTACAGACAATTTCAGAGAGAAAAGCAGACTATGTAACGATCTTAAGACTAGACCAGGTCTTCCCCCCCATGAGTTAACATGATGAAGGTGCCCACCCACAGTGCAGTGCAGTGTTAATCGTAGGTTTATGGCAGATCAAAGGATTGCCGCCTTGGCTAGGTAGAGTAGGCCCGGCGGAGACTGCGGGTTCCCTTTCGGGCATTTGCCAGGTTCCTCAGCTCAGCTCCTCTCCAGGCTCAACTTCGGCTCGGGAGTTCGGCGTCTTCTTCCTCGTTCCCTCTCATTAAAGCACATTTCTACCTTTGGATTCAAGACGAAGGCATCCCTTGAATAGTGGTTATTTCTTCCCATTCTCATCAATCATCCGTGTTTCATCCTTGTCCCAGTTGTTCGTCTTAGTACTAGCCTCGGTAGACAGATGCATTTTTCGATGGCGTCATCGGCCCCCAAGTGGGCCGTCAGCTATACGGCACAGACCGACAGAACCAACTACCGACTTATTTACTTATATGTGACTATCGATGGTGCCTGTTGATGCAATTCGAACCAAAGTTCTGGCGTCCTCTTGGCAGATATAACCCGTGTCATTGCTCAAATCAAGCCCTTGATTTGCATGTGTGCGCTGACCCGACCTACCGCACGACATGTTCTTCCTCACCTACCTCTACTACAAACTCCTTGCTGTCTTCTTTCGAAGATATTTTACACGAACGCTGCCCGATGCCAAACCTGATGAGGTCCTTCATGTCAAGTCGCGCGACGCTGGACGAACGATCAAGGTGCACGTGTACTACCAAAAAACAAATCCCGCTTCGAAGCCTACGCCAGTGTTGGTGAATTTTCACGGCAGTGGCTTCATCTTTCCGCGCCATGGTGCCGACGACGAGTTCTGTCGCAAGATGAGCCAGGAGACAGGCCGGACCGTCCTCGATGTGCAGTATCGCCTCGCTCCCGAGCATCCCTTCCCTGCCGCGCTCAATGATGCCGAGGATGCCGTCCGATGGGTACTCAACCAGCCGCACAAGTTCGACCAGCGAATTTCAATATCTGGCTTTAGCGCTGGTGGTAATTTTGCGCTAGCATTGACAAATCTGTTCCCTGCAGAGACGTTTCACTCTCTAATCGCCATATATCCAGTTGTTGACATTCATACGGCACCCGAGTTGAAGGTGGCACCGGAGCCTGGGAAGGCGATCCCACTCTTCATGTCGAGGTTTTTCGATGCATGTTACGTGCCCACTGGATATGATAAAAGAGACCCTAGGATATCACCATTTTATGCCAGCACTGACCGCTTTCCTAAGCGAGTGATGATTGTGAGCGCATCACGTGACTCGCTGGCGGTCGAGGCGGAGACACTGGCGAGAAAGATCGCAAAGGAGCCCGGAATAGATCGTGAAGTGGTGCAAGCGCGAATGCAAGGCTGCGAACACGGATTTGACAAGCGGGCAATCCCGGGGACAATACAATGGGATGCCCGCGAAAAGACCTATGCAATGGCTGCGGCCATGCTGTTGCGCTAGATACAGGCCGGAAGTCGCTGGGATTGGAGGCTACAGTTCCACATAGCAGGTTGTCCAAAACGAGACCTGAGTACCAGTATCTTGATAATTGCATGCTTCGATTAATCTATCGATTTCAGATTGAGTGTGATTATGCAGGTCAATCTCCATCGATATGCGGTGAGGATCTCTGCGATCACCGAGTAAGACATCGTGCCATCACACCATCCACCCCTCCTGCCTAGACAAGCACTAGGCGGAGCTCGAGAAGCTCTCTGGAACCCGTTGGTCTGGGATGATCACGACACTATGTCTCCCCCTGTAAGAGTCTAGTACTGTCCTGGATAGGCGTCCCAAACATCGATGACAACGAGGTTGACAGATCTGGAGCAGTGGAGCCGAGTAGTCAGGTGGTGTGCAGGACGGTAGAAGGGTGCAGCGGGGGGTGCCTGACTTTTTTTCCATGGTCCCAATTCGAAACCACGGCTCTGGGAGCGCCAACGGGTGGCTCCTGGCCTAGTCTACCCTATGCCCTACCCTCTCGCCCAATCCGGGCGGCTGTTTTATCCATCAATGAATGAAATGATTGCGAACGAGTCAGCAACTGAGTTGAAGCAACCATGGGCGGATGACGGGTAAAATTAGAGAGTGTGCCTTGAATTCTGCAATCAACATTCAACAACAATGGGCATTCAGCATGGCTAGGGTTCCGTCAGTCAGTCAAGTCAGTCCCGATCTTCCCGAGAGATGTGGGTGTGATTGCGATGACAGCCTTCTCTTTTCCCCGGGTATCATCATGGATTTCTTCTTGTCTGCCACCTTTTCTTGCAGATGATTTCACACTTATGATGCCTTTCCCCTTTGCTGGGAGAAGGGGAATAACCGACCGACCTATGGCCGGCGAGAGCAGGAGTGATGGTCAGGCGGGTCGTGGGTCGGAATCAAAATTATACCAAAAGAACTCGAGCCCAATGAATCAGGTTCTGACTTCTCCGTAGGTCTGCGCGGGCACCTGGCACTGTTGGCCCGCACAAGCAGGACTATTCTGCGCTTTTATTAGCCCATTTCCAGTCTCCTATTTTGTTTTTCTCCTGTCTCCTCCCATCCGGTTGTCTTGTCTTGTCTTGTCTTGTCTTGTCTTGCCTTAAGACGTATTCGCCCCTCTCCGCAAGTCGGATGCTGCTCGGATGCTGCTCCTGAGCGCGTCTCCATCTCGTCCACCGTGCGTGCTTCTAGTAGTGCCGTGGACGAGTGTCTTAGCGTCTGGCGACTCGTGTCCCTGAAACTTCCGTCCCCTTATTGTCTCTTATCGGCATTGTTTAATCTTTCTATATATCGTTCTTTTACCCCTCACACACCCTCTAACCTGTTTCCGTCCCCTTTTCGTGAATTTGCTCCCACAAAGCAAAAGCTCCATGGGCGACTTGGGAACAAGCCCCTCTGCAATTGCATCATGGATTACGCCGAAATCGATGAGTCCGAGTACCGCCGGCAGGTCCTCTTATTACCATCTGAGGAAGCCGAAATAGCGCGTCAGCAAGAATTACTCGATGAGGCCCGCCGCCTGAACGTGCCAGGCGTCGAGCTGGTCGCATCGTTGACTGCATCTATGGATCTCTCCTCTTTCTCACCCATCAACTCGTCCACTCGATCTTCCACCGAGCCCGAGCGCAACTCCGGATACGATATCACACCGTCCCACGAGGGCCCCTCAATCGATGTCCTCGGTTCGTCTCTCTCCGAATTTACTGTGTCCTCCGAACCCATTCACGGTGGTAGTGTTCGCTCGATCGCCTCACTGTCTACCCGACCGACATCTTATAGCTCATGTGAGGGAGTCTCGAGACTGATCCCGGGGATAGATACAAATCTGCTGGCGGGGGCGCCGGGCAACCGTCATTCAATGATCAGCATGATCCCAAGTCATAAGAAGGAGAGACGGAAATCAACACTGAAGTCGGCTATGGAAAAGATTCATTTTCGCAGGAAACGGTCGCCGTCTGGAGTGCTGCTCCCCCCAGCGGCGCAGACGCAGATCGCCATCGCCAAAGGTGACAAAGGCATCGAGCAGGTACTGGTGGACGCGCAGCAGTCGGGGTCTCGGAAATCTAGATCATCGGGCGACGGGAATGGAATGCTGCGGATTGAGATTCCCGCATTCGATCAGGAGGCCCTACAACGAAGCCAGTCCGATATGCAGTTGCGTCAAATGCGCGAGCGTCACGTGATGGAACTCAACCGACATAAGATTTTCCAGGCTAATTTTATGCTGCGCCTCCGCCAAACTCAGCAGTCGGTCGTAGCCGACCGGCTCGCAGTGAATAAGAGCCTTGAAGCCGAGAAACGCGAAAAGGTTCGCTCCGTACCGCTTGTGATATGTATCCGCTGCTAACGTCTGTGAAGAACTTGAACGACGCTGCTCGAATGGAAGAACGACAACTGACGATCGAAATGGACCAAATGCGGGAGTTCGAACGGGCTAAAAATTCTTCACTGACTCGTATAAAGCATATGGAGGGATACCTCAAGAACCTGAATTCCAGTCCACCCCCATCGCCCGGAGGGAAAGGCTCGGAGACTACCCCCGTCCGGACATATACAACCCGACAAAAGGAACAGCTCTTGCAGGAGTACCACAACCAGAAGTCGATGGACCAATTACACGAGGCCAAGATAAAAGTACTCCGCGAAAGACAAGAGGTTCGATTGCAGGAGGCCGTTGCCCGCATGGCAAGAGAACTTGACGAAATGATCGACAAGCACGCCTTGGACTTTGCGCGCATACTGCAGAATCATCAGGAGGAAGAGCGATCTCTTCTCCAGACATTCGACAAATTGATGGCCCGGCTGATGTGTCGATGGAACCTGGAGGAGGCGATCCTGCGAACAAAACTGGAAGCGCAGCACGGAAAGCCTTTCGGTCCCCTTCCTCCTATATCACCATCATTGAACGACCCGAACTGGGAGACGCACGATTCGGCCATCTGTGTGGAGGAGCAGACTGGTGCTGCCAGCGCTTGATGAAGAGGTGCACCAAGACGAAGGGAAGGGAACAGGTGCTTTTATTATGATGTGATGTCTACGTGATACCCTTTCTTTTATTTCCCCCTTTCTCCCGATCTCATGCATATACGCAGCCCCCTAATGTGTCATATTCGGCTTTAGATGCCGACCATATACCTCCTCTTGTAATTAATATTCTTATCCTTTTTCTTGGCTCTTTTGGCATTTTGTTCCTGCTGGCATGAGTCCGTGCCGGCTGCCGGCTGCCGGCTCCTACATACACTAACTATAGCGGATAACCATTGCCCTCATGTGCATAGCGCTGGCTTTGGAAATTCCTGATTCCTAGAATTAACAACTCGATAGATTCACATATCCGGCTGGTTTGTGACTTAATAACAGAAATCAAATCATTAAAAAATTGGTACTAACTGTTGGTATATGGAACGACTCGCTAGCAGACTGGCCAAATATAGTAAAACGAGATGTGATGAGTTTCAAACCTCGGACACGGTCCTCGACGCAACTTCCGAGGGTGATGCAGCAGGATGCTTTGGTTCGGATGCGTACTTCCTCGAATTCATCAGGCGATCCAATAACGTCTCCACTCTCCCTCCGGTCATAACCCCCTCCATCAACTTGTCCCTCCCGGAGTCCCCCATCACGACGGCCCTCTCCACCAACCCAGCATTGGAGATCTTGAATCTTCCGACCCGTCCATCCTCCCACTCGACGCGTACATAAACCGCCTCCAGCGCCGTTGCACCTAACGAGACAATGCCCAGCTCATTCCTCGCGATTCTTGTCTCCTGATTGCCCTCCACAAGGACATCCCTCTCCCAGACCCCATCCTCCTCGTCCCCGTAGCCCAGCCCGCCGGCGCCCTGTTCTCCCCGCCGAACCACCCCCAGCCTCTCCCTCAAATACCTGACAGCATCACATCGCAGATGCCACACCACCAACTGCCGTCTCACCTCCCGCACAAACGCCTTCAGATCCTGCTTCCTGCTGCCATTCAGCACCTTGCGCTTCCACGGCTTGAGCTGCGCTTCCTCTTCTTCTTCATCCACATCCTGCTCTATTTCCCCCCCATCCCCATTTTGCGCCGTATTTTTCCCCGTAGTAGCCCCCGTCAGGCGCGGTAGATACACCCGCTCCAAGGCACTCACATCCACCACCGCCGGGATCGTATGTCTATGCACATACAACAACCTCTGCTGCTCCCCTTTTACCTTCCCCTTCCCCTTCCCGTCGGCGGTGTCCCGCCGCACCTTCCGCAGTAGGATATAATACGGCTTCGTGTACGTCCCGTCCCGGGCGCATATATCGATCCGTAGTCCGAGAAGATTCTTCGCTTCGGCCGTCGGGGAGGGGTCGGTGAAGGGGAACGCGGTGGTGGAGAACGCGATGCGGTGATGGTTGAGGTTGGAGTGCAGGGAGGAGCTGTGGAGCAGAGGGGAGAGGTCGGTCCATGATTTGGTTGTTGTTGTTGTCGAGGTTTGCGACGGAGATTGGGATTTGGCGAGGCGTTGGAGAGGGCGCGAGGAGAGGAGGCTGGATGCTAGGACGCGGCGGCGGTGTTGAAGGGTTCGCACTGTTGGAGGGGATTTGTTAATCTGGGGTGGGTTTGTAGGAAGTAGGAGGGTGGAGTGGACGAACGTTCTGCGCGGATGGCGGAGATCTCGGAGTCGAGGGACTCGGCTTCCTCGTCTAGATTGACGGAGGGCGGGGTTGACATTTTGGCAGCCTGGGGGATGTTGGTTTGTTGTTCTTGACGATGGTTTAGAGGTGGGTGTGGTGGTGATGCAGCCAGCAGCAGTTAGTTAGTGCTGGTGCTGCTGTATGCGGTGTTTGTTGTTGACAGGAACCGGCATATCACGTGATGGTTTGTTATCGCGGAGGGTTCATGGCCGCTCGGCCAATGTGCTGCAGATCCACCGGGTTGGGTCAGTCGAGCCGCGGGCTTGATTCAATAACCCAAAAGAAGTGTCTAATAACAGCTGTTTATGATGTGGAAGACGTGACCAGATCATAACAAAGCAACGTGGACTATACATCTAATAATTATCAATATATTGTTGGGGTTGTGACCACCACCTACGTACCTGCACACAGCTTGCTTGCCATCTGCATCACTACCGACTAGAGCCGATCATCAGCAATCTTGACGTGAATCCTTCGTCAAAAAGTCTCACCCCGCCCAATCATCGGCCCGCTCAATCCACTTGAATCCAGCCAAGCCAAACAAGGGGAACTCCCATTGAGGCCAGCTTGCCTTTGCCTCAAAGAGTCTAAATCAAGTCCAGTCTGGAACTTGAACCGCACGCTTCTCTCTCCTTCGCAGCTCCACCACGTCGAATGGATGCATCAGTCCAAGTCCGACGACCCATTGCCAGTCCCTCCTTTATTATCTTCCTCCCCCAGTCCTTCCCTCCATGTCTCTGCCCCCCCTTTTTACCAATTTCATCTTGATCGACCGTGTCTTTCCTCAGAGGTGGAACTTCAATCTCTAGCATGCAGCACCGCCAACCGTGGACATTTTAATAATAAACTAGACCCTCGTTACACAGACCACTCCTCCGATCATCCCGGGGATCCCGCTTTTCTTTCCTCCGAGTCAGACACGGACTCCCTTGAAGCCTACGACGAACCCTTCCATACGCAACGACTCCTCTCATCGCCCCGTGGCCGTGCCCAGATGAAGCGCAAAGGCCGCACGGTCACCAAACGTCGCTCGAAGCCATCCCTGACCATCTCGACGGGCCAGAACGGCTACGCGAGCGAGGGCATGGATTCCTCAATCGAGATGCGGAAGAGGGAAACCTCCGTTGAATCCTCTGCTGGCCGCGCCAATCGTCTTATGGCGCGTCACAGCTTCACTCTCGACCACGATCCTCCCATGACCCCGCAGACTCCCGCCATGGCGACTACCTCGTTTGCCAACCTGCCTGCGAGCGACCGGAGAAACTTCATGCTGTTGTGTGTGCTCTATTTCCTCCAGGGCATCCCCATGGGTCTAGCCACCGGGTCCGTCCCCTTCCTGCTCAAGCCTTACCTCTCGTACGGCCAGATCGGTGTCTTCTCGCTCGCCTCGTATCCCTACTCGCTCAAGCTCCTGTGGAGTCCGATCGTCGATGCCATTTGGAGCCGCCGTTTTGGTCGACGGAAGAGCTGGATCACACCGGTGCAAGTTATCGCGGGTTTGGCCATGATCTATTTGGGCGGGCGCATTGACGAGATGATGGAGGCCGCGGGCGCCAACGGGGGTGCTGGGGTATGGAAATTCACCTACTGGTGGTTCCTGTTGGTGTTTTTCTGCGCCACCCAGGACATCGCCGTGGATGGATGGGCCATCACGCTCATGTCGCCGCCCAATATCTCCTACGCATCGACCGCGCAGACGGTCGGCCTTACCGCGGGCCACTTCCTCTCTTACACCGTGTTCTTGGCCTTCAACTCCGAAGACTTCGCCAACCGCTGGTTCCGCAGCACTCCGGCCACTGGGGGTCTATTGTCTCTTGGCACATACTTGGTCTTCTGGGGATGGGCGTATATCGTGGTGACCACTCTTTTGGCTCTGATGAAGAAGGAAGACCGGACGCACGAGCGTGATAGCATCAGTGATGTCTACCGCAGTATGTGGAACGTACTGAAGCTCAAAAACATTCATACTATCATTTTGGTGCACCTGATCGCCAAGATTGGCTTCCAGGCCAACGACGGCGTGACCAGCTTGAAGCTGCTTGACAAAGGATTCGGCCAGGACAACATGGCCCTGGTTGTGCTGATAGACTTTCCTTTTGAAATCGGACTGGGCTACTATGCAGGCAAGTGGTCGACCGAGTACACGCCAATGCGTCTCTGGTGCTGGGCGTTTATGGGACGGCTGGCCGCGGCTGTCTTGGCTCAGCTTACGGTGATGATCTTCCCCGCCGGCGACGCGGTGCCGTTCTGGTATCTGTTGACGGTGATCGGAGAGCATATCTTTTCGACGTTTATGAACACGGTGATGTTTGTGGCGGTCTCTGCGTTCCATGCGCGCATTGCCGACCCTAGCATTGGAGGCACTTACATGACTATGCTGGCAACGTAAGTACTATGCAATCGTACGATGCAGGAACCAAAGCTGACGATCGGCAGGGTCTCGAATCTTGGCGGTACATTCCCGCGGTACTTTATCCTCAAGCTGGTGGACATGTTCACGGAGGCGACTTGTGTGCCTCCGACGGTACCTCCAAGCGCCGAGGCTCTCAAGGGCGAGCTGATCACACAACCCTTTTCGTGTGCGCTGGAGCCCGACCGCAATTTGTGTGTCAATGGAGGTGGCACATGCAACATTACCCACGACGGCTACTACACGACGAACATTCTGTGTGTGCTGATTGGGGTG
The DNA here is from genome assembly GCF_003184865.1 of Aspergillus homomorphus CBS 101889. Lineage (NCBI taxonomy): Eukaryota > Fungi > Ascomycota > Eurotiomycetes > Eurotiales > Aspergillaceae > Aspergillus > Aspergillus homomorphus. The sequence continues at coordinate 195,278 of NW_020291904.1, forward strand.
GTAACTTTCGTGTTCTTCATCAAACCGGCTGTACTCAAGCTGCAGGGATTACCGTTACGAGCGTGGAGATTAACCCCCGGGCGGCAATAGACGACCAGGTGTAGCTAGCTCTTAGGCCTAGGAAGATATGTATTAATAGAATCAGCCTCCAGGGGTCGGTGACTCCGGATCAGGGTTCTGACCAGGGGGTCTTGATCGAAACGAGCCACCGAGAGGTGTGATTCGCAGTTGTGTGTCGGAGACCTGCATTAGTGGGCCTCTTTCTCCGCAGACCTGAAATTGAGCAGGATGGTACGGGGTACCGCGTGCTTCCTTTTATAAAGACGGACCCTGACGATCACCCGCCACTGACCCTCCTGATTCTGTTCCGGCTGGTGCAAATCCTGCAATCACTTACTTGTACTGTACGTACTATTGAGGTTTCCACTCAACTGCACAATGCATCTACCCTTGAGCGTCACTTTGACCGCAACGACGGTCCTCTGTCTCCTGTCTTCTACTTTTGCTCTTCCATCTTCCACGTACTCTAAAATCGATACTCGGGATATTCTCCGGCCTAGAAACGTACGTTCTCTTCTTGGTTCTTCAGCTCTCCCTTCAGTTCTGCAGCTTGCCCATACATCCCCTCACCCCGGTTGATAAAAGCATCGCGCACTCTAACCCAATCCCTGCTCTCTTCGACTTGATCTCATACTAACAACCAAGAAAAGTGGGATCTCCGCCTCTTCGGCCCAGGCTGCGACCCCAACACGACCTCCTTCGACGTCTCAGTCTGGCACCGCCAGGGCGTCTCCGCCACCGCGGGATGCACGACGCTGGACGCGAGCCTGAACGCCACAAACGTGGACACGTTCTCATGGAAGAGCCCCGGCGCGAGCCAATACGACCTGTGTCTGTATTCGAGTGGGTGCGCAGCAGAGGGCGGGGAGGGAGTGGGCAGCACGCAGGTGATCCGGAATGGCTGGGAGGTGTGCGCGAAGTATAGTGGGTGGAGGGGGTATAGGGTTGTGGCGCATGGAGAGGATTGTTGAATGCTGGCTTGTATATATTGAGGTTACGGTTTGGCAAGCTCGGGATACATGTGTTTGTTGTTTGAGGTTATGGAGTCATGATGCTAATGGATGTGTGGGATTTGGGACATGGTCATCGAGTCGCTTCTCCGAGTCGGTACGTAGTATATTCTTTGTAGTATGTATGTGTGTAGTAAGTAGTTCATACAAGCATATATACATCTCATCAACCTCCTAGGTCCGCCACCCCAATCCACACTACTAGTAATCTACCAAGTATCATTTAACCCTCCGCACCGTATCCTCGACCAACAACATCGCAAAACCCCGATGCAACCTCCCACCCCAACCGGGTATAACCTTCTGCCTCTCACCTTCCGCTTCAACCACCTCATAATCATGCGCCGACGCAAACCGCACATCCACCACCCACTCCCTTTCCTTCGTCCCATCAGCAGCCCCCTCAGATTCATCAACAAGATACGGCTCCGAAACACTCCACTCATGCCTTCCCCCACTCATCAACCGCCACGGATACCCCCACTGCGCGATCCTCTCAAAGAACTCCCGCGGCTCGTTGGGAATCTTCCACGACGCGAGCAACCCATACGGCGACTCGGTGGGCTGGCGCTCCACGATAAAGCCCCCGTTGATCAGTTTGCGTTTCGTTGGCGCCGGGTTGTCGGGGCTGGGTTCGGGCGGTTGGAAGCCCGCCGGTGAGAGGCCTACGTCCCCCGGGTGGAATTTGCCCGTTGTGAGCAGGCCGATAAGTTTGGCTTCGGTTTGGATTATCGGGCTTGTGAGGAAGAGGATTGCCCAGGCTGTTTGGAGGGTTTGTGTATTTATGGTGGGGCTGAGGTTGGTATTTGAGGTGTTGGGGTTGTTGTTGGTAGCGGCAGCAGCAGCAGCAGCAGCAGCGCGGAGAAGGCCCTCAACCGGGACACGGGCTTGGTAGATGTCGATTTCGGCGCAGCGCTGTGTAGCCGGGTTCTCCGGGGTAGTGAGCGCGCGGCTGCTCGCTTGTTCTGGAGGCACGGCTGGGTATTTGGCTTCGAGGTGGGTGAGGCCGCGGTGGACGGTGTATGTGAGTAGGGCCGGGGGCGTGAGGAGGTAGAGGAGGCGAGTACCCGGGCTCATTTTGGTGGTTGAGCTGACTTTAGAGGTTGGTAGATAGCTGCATTCAGAATGAATACAGAAAACAGAAGATAGAGAATCAAAGATCTAACATTGTTTATGCTTACATTTAAAGGTGGAAGGCGGACGCAACTCTGCTCCGAAACACCGTACGACCTGCCAATCCTCGTTCGGGCTTCGGCGAGTTTAATCCTATAGCAGCGATTAACTATGCTAGATGCTTTTAACCTACGGACTACTTAGGTCTCATCTCCAGAGATAGTACACCAGTGAGATCCACTAAGAGTAAATTCACATTCATCAAGATCCTATCAGATGCGACCAATTTTCGTTCTCTGGTATCTACACAAACTAGGCATATCCTTAGACTATCCTTAACTCCGAACCACAACTACACAACCCCACCAAGCCCAGAAATCCACCTCAATCGACTTTCCCCGCCCCATAGCTAACTTTTTTTCTCTACTGAAAGTTCCGATATCTCCAAATTTCACCTCTCACCATCACCAGCACAACCACACAGCTCACCAACAATCCTACCTACACCTACACCTACCCAAACCCAAACCCCATAAGCAAGAAAAATGAACTCCAATTCTTTAGACGACATCTTCGGCTCCTCCCCACCGCACGAAGAACCCCAGTTTGAACACCACCAACCCGAATCAACAGTCACAACCACCGAACCCTCCGACCTCCCCTCCCTCCGTCGCCAACACGTCACAGCCGGCTATCGCGACGGCCTCGCCGCCTCGAAATCCACACAGGTGCAATCCGGCTTCGACGCGGGGTTCCCCGTCGGCGCGCAGCTCGGTATGCGCGTTGGCACCGTCCTGGGGATTCTGGAGGGTGCGATCCGCGGGCTGGAGGTGCCGAGGAAAGTTGTCCGGAAGGGTGGGTCTTCTTCCTCGTCTGCTTCGAGTCCAAGTGCAAATGTGAATGCGAAGGGTGGGGTCGCGGGTACTAGAGGTAATGACACGCTGGGAAAGGGGAAGGATGGTGCCGCGACGGTTGTTGGGTTTGAGGACCTGGGTTCTCAGGGAACAGGAGTAGATGCCGGGGTAGCAACAGCAACAGCAGAAGATGGAGAATCCACTCGGGAGAAGAAACGCGCGGAATTACTGGGTCTTTATCGGCAGGCGGTGCGGGAATTGGATGTTCGGAAGGTGTTCGAGGGGGTTTCGGCTGATATTGATGAGGGTCAGAATCAGGATACTACGTCTGTCGGAGGGGATCAACAGAAGGCGAAAGAATTGCCGGAGACGAAGTTGGCGAGGAAGGCTGAGGAGGTGGTTTTGGCTTGGGAGCAGAGGGTTAGGGTTGCGCTTTGGGAGGAGAATATGGATGCGTTGGAGTTGAAGGAGTTGTCGAGTTGAAGTTAGTAACGCGGCGTTTGTGTGGCGAATTTTTGCGCTACGGTCATGCTTTTTTGTTGGGCTGGCTCTGGCTCTGGAGCTGGATTTGGAGAGGGAGGGAAGAGGACGTACGAGGTTCCTGTGCGTTGCGCTGTGCTTGCTTGCTTGGTGGCCCGCCGCTGCCGCCGTCGACTGCGACAATTCGGTGTTCTGTGCCTTCCCATCCGTATGGTTGGAGGACAGAGACTGAGACCCCATCGGTCGTACCCGGCAAGACAAGACCTCTGTCTCAGTTTCAACGCGCTGCATCCGCGAAAGTCAGTGTCATGACTCGCATGAGACATGCAGACGGACAGAGCGGCAGGATGAGATACATCCGTCGACGGGAGCGGAGCGCTGGACGAGCCCGACAGGGAGGGAGGGAGGGGAGCTGCAAGTCGGCCTGCAAGGTCAAGCTGTGTCCGTACAGTGTACCTACGTTGGACAACCAGACAGCTCGGATCATGTTGAGGTGCTGCAGACGGGGAATTCAGCCTGTCTGGGTACGAGTCAGGATGTCTAGCATTGTGCGAGATTGTATATGCACTGTCTGATGAGAGTACCCAAGCCAATTGAGTGATACAGGGTACAGATATAACCATCTAGAAGGTAGATTCCGTCAAATCGACCGGACACAAGCCTAGAGGCCCTTGCTTTACCTATCAAGTCTTATTGCCATTCCAAAGAATAACGCCCATGAACAAAGTTCTGAGACCTTGTCTTCGCCTTCGTACAAGGGATATCCCTGCGGCGATGTACTTCTCCCAGCAGAACAAACCAAGGGATTGACTACACCTTGGTACAGGCTTTTACGGTGTCGTACGATGCAGTCTTCCTTGGATCGTGAAATTCTCTATCGCCATAGTTGTACCGCTTGGGACTAGTCTTCCATTGCTGAGAGAAGTACCGTGCTCGGGATTACCCCACACATTCCAGACGAAGAAAAGTCCGTGCTTGGTATGCGTACGCCCCCCGGCTTGTTTGTTTTGATTTCTACCAGAATAGCAATAGGAAACACGGCGCGGAAGGATTCGTGGTCTGCTTCATTAGACCGATAGTAATATTGCTTTTATAGACATTGAGATGATAGGAAAAGAATTGGAAGACTATAGTCAGCGACAAGGGATGATAGGTGTAGGGACACCATGATAGATATGTGTTGAGTGAGTGTGGGCAAGACTAGCCGGAAATATCGAGAAAGGAAATCGTCGATGGTTCGACTTAGTGATAGTGGTAAAAGACCGTGGCAATGTACGAGAGACCGTAAGCAGCAGAAAGAGTGTGCATGAGACAAAGCAACCGAGTGACACGCCCGTGTGTCGCCTCAATATCAAATGTGATCCATCGTCACGGGGCATTCGCATTGCATCATTCGAGGACGTCGGGTCATATGTTTCCATAGCCAGCGCAGCCATCTCGTTAATTCATGGATGACATGGAGAAGCCGTCAAGATCATCCATCTAGTCATCAACGCCCCAGACTGTTCATCTGGGGCTCATCAGGTAGCATCATAAGACATTAAGTTGATCAAGGAAAGGAAACCGTTCAGAGTCGTTCAGACTAGTGGTCATAAATGGGGTGATGAGAAAGCTCAGTCAACGCCACCCGCAACTTTTCCGCACCCAAAATGGAGAAAGAAAGATTTAGGAAACGCGTTCACATGGGTCGACGGGGTCTTGGGGGAGGAAGATCACCATGACATCCCAAGACCCGCAATGACTCCCACACCCGTTTATAGAGTGGGGGCCGTGCGAGGGCAAGGCTTTGATGGATAGCTTTATCTGACCGGTCCTCCCGGCAGAAAGTACATGATTTCTCAGCCTCGGTCAAGCCTTTGGGGGACGAGTCAGCCCTTTGCCTCCGTCGTGACTTGGCTTGCATGGCAGCTGCCGTTGTGCGGTCTATGTCGATGTTTGGCGTCCCGTTGCTGTTCCGTCGTGATCGCGGTTGAACAAGCGATGTCGTGGAGGGGGCTACCAGCCTCAACGTCTGCTGCGCAGTCGGCCGCAAGATGTCTTTCGAACGAGATCGAATCAGATCACGCATAGGCGATGGACATAGTCGCTCAGCAGACTGGTCTGGTGTTGAAGGAAATTGTTCCAACTCCTGCGCATGCTGGCTGTGGGCTTGTGTATTGTTGAGCTTGGGCGCCGACTTTGCGACGCGGAGATGAACTCTGCTTCGGACCTTTTTCAAAGTGTCCATTGGTTTGCGGGACAGAGACTTGGGATCGACTGACTCGTTATCCGAGTCCGACTCCCAGACAGACTGTTCATGCTGGCCGACTAATCCTGCCGGCGACGTTGCCGGCCGCTTAGTGATTGGATGTCGTTCAACGGAGGGTGACGCTGGACCTGGGCTCGGCACTGGACTGGGACGGTCATTCCCAGAAATGAACATAGCCTGATCAAAGTGCGAAACATGTGGCTCTTTTGTCACAGGATTATACCAGCAAGGAGGTGAAATCATGGAAGGGGCGATTGGAGGACGGATGGCTGGCGGTGGCCCTTTTCGTCCGCCCTTAGTGTTCCGGTTGCGGACGCCATTTGGGAGAGATGGCAATGGCTTCCCCCGATGTGGTACAGGATCGTGACTATTTACCTTTTGCATGACCAAAGTGTCCGTCGATGCGTTTGATTGACCTAGCTGCGCCTTCAAGTGTCGGGTCGGTGTCGAAGGCTCCGTTGCAAGCGTCGTTTGAGACAAGTTGACAGGCGTAGAAGAAGCCGGATATACTTGGCGTCGAGGACTAGGCGGTGCCTGCGGATTGTGCAACGAGGAATATTCTGGTCCTGAGGTGATAGTTTCGCGATTTGTGAGAGCGGAGTAATTAGAAGAGAACGAACTGCTCGGAGTCAAATCGGGCGTTGCGTCGGTTTGCGCGGAACTAAAGGACGCTTGATCGTAGTTTGGGAACTGCCCTCCCCAAGGGTGAGTGGCAGCGATTTCACGGAGACTCAATTGATGCTCTAGTTCAACCACAGACAGAGTGGATCGATTGATATTCGACCGCAATCTCGCGGTATCTCCACGCGACGAGATTGTGAAAGGACCACCTTTGTTGTTGTTGTGCACAGAGGCAAGCATCAAGTACTGGCTGGCTTCGTCACTATGTCTAACATCACGACTCTCCGGCCGCCCAGGGCCCCAAGGGCCACCCCCCGCCAGAGTGTGCTCTAGATAGAAGGGATCTGGATTCGATTCGTCCACGATTCCAGGGCCTCTAGTAGGATAGAATGACGAAGCCCGCTTCCTAGTCGGCGTGACTTCGGGACAAACTGTAGTTTGTGATCCGTTCCGGCTATTGTATGAGGCGCTCACTTCGCCGCGCATTCGAGGGTATCCGTTAGCCATGGGCTATGTTTCTGTTGTAGAGGGTAGATCCGTCGTTGTACATTCAGGCATGCAAGTTGTTCATCAGAGGCATAAGACACAGAAGTGGCTCAGTCGTATGGCAATTGAAAGGAGAGACATAAAACAAAATGAAAGAATAGTGGTGACTGTAAAACGAAGAATGGGCAGGGCCAAGGGAACAATATGTTTATACGTGTCTCTCCAAAAATAACAACATTGCCCTGGTCAACCTAGGGCACATCCTACCATTGCAACGGTGGCTAGGCCGGGGAGGAGCAGCGACGCATGCCAATGCTCATAGGTGTAAACAAAGCTCCAGCATCCGTGGGGACAGACTCCAATGACCTATCAGAACTTACATCTTCCTGTCCTTCGGTAGGGATGAAGATGTGCAGCAAGGCGGCCGCCCCTCGACGCAAGAGCAAGGGAGGCCCGGAATCCCGATCCGCAACTTAGTTGACGCGGGGTCTGATCATGAAATCCAGAATTATGATTTTGGCCATTCCCGTTAAGCTTCCCTGTTGTGCACGAACTTCGAAAGAGGAAGGATATCATCGTAGTATAGCGAGACTGTTCTCGTATCCCCTTGTAGTTCCAACCACCGGGTCGGATTAGCACTACGAGTGCCAATGCAATATTGCTCAGTGAAATGATTGCTCATGCTTTGCGAGTAACAGTGTTGTGAGTAAATCTGTTAGAACATGTCCACACGACATGAATTCTATTCCATCCAATTGCGGTAGCCAATGTTCGAAGACATGCGGTAGAAGTGCACCAGAGAAGGAATTGAGGCCCGGAAGATCTAGAAGTCCTTCCTGTGCGGAGATCAAGGTGTCCAGTCCCAGTGTGATGGCAGAGGATGAGCAAATGTGAGAGATCAGGTTCATCCGAGACGCTGGGACACAGACCACACTAACCTAGTGCCGCAGTGATACGTCGATCCTACCGTTGATCTTCTTCCCCCTCGATCGTGTCAGTCGTTCCCATCACAACATCCTTCCCAATCCCTTGTCAAGTCAGGTCTGTGATTCTATTCGGATTTCAGATCAATTGGGAGCCGACTTATTCGGACAAAAGTTTGCTTGTGAGGAATTTCGTCATAAACTCGCCGTTGCTTGCCAATAGCTACACAATACTTAGATATCGTTTTCCATAACTCGGAGAAAGTTGAAGGCAAGTTTCCGCATCGTCTGCATTCCAGAAAACCATTCCAGGTTGCCATGATACCGCAGGCTTGCATTAGGGTCCCAAGAGCTGGAACCAGATCTGGTTCGAAACTTGTCTGCCTGTCTTCCAGCGCCATCCCTATCGCAGTCCAGTTATAAGAAGGAGCCGGCCCCTCTTTCTTTTATTCTCCGACAGGCTGGTCTGCTGTCCTGGGAGTGTCCTCCAGAAGACCTTGCTGGAAACTCTTCATTGTCCAGGCCGAAAGTCTGAAGGATAGTCATCCCTGTCCAAGCTGTATTCTCCCGCGCGCAATCTAGGCCCAGATCTGCCCTTGTGAACAATTGGAAAGTTGTGAAATCAATCCTTCCTGCGAAGTACCCTGCGCTCTTCCTTGGATTGATCTGTAATTGTTTTAAACTTGCGACCATTGCCGTCTGTTTCGTGGATTTAGTAGTCATGAAGATCTTCTGGAAGCAATGGACTCAGCAGAAAGTTGTTGACCTGTTTCGGTGAGAGAGAGAAATATATGTGTATATATACCTGTAAGATCTCCTCGATAGTGCTGGCCAGCCAATTCACAAATTTGCATGGCCGCTCACCTTCATCGTCACATAAATAGCAGTCGACTGATTCCTGCCAGCCTTGTATATTCAGGACCACTCAGATGGAAGATTGTCCCACGTACGTGAAAAGCCATGACAGACCAAGCTCGCGCCGAAAGTATCTCAAGTGTATCTGCTGGTGGTGTTCATCCCTCCAAGTAAACAACGCACTATAAGGCCCGCATTCCGGAACTCCTCTCCGTATGCAGGTCCCTCTGTGAACAATATCATCTGCATACTTTGATGCAAATACACCTCTGAGGGACCTGCATAAGTTGCAAATCGCCGGCAGAGTCTGAAGCCAATAGCACAATACAATTTAGCCATTAGGATCGACATGATAACGTTTCCTAGAGCTGTAGACCCGTGCCTGAATTACTTTACTGTTGTTGATTGTCATCCTGGGAAATTTTGCATGCATATTCTCTTGAGCTTTCTTCACGGGGACTTTCTGCACAGCTTTTCGACCACCACAGCTGTCACCTTCTCCTGTTCGGCTTCGTACTTTTGTAAAGTAGATTCAAAGAAGAGCGATCAGATCATGCGATCATGTTAGGCGCCTTGTGATCTGCACGGAAGATCGAGACCTGACAGGCACAAGCAGCGTTCGCTTGACCAGTCTTCCACATCTTCTAATCATCGTCTAGCTCACGTTGGTCGCAAAGTGAAATTGGAGGCGATGTGAGAAAAGCAGTTTTGTGTGTGAGACCAGCTGCAAGGCATTTCGATAGGTCTGAAACCGGGACGGATGAAAGAGCTTTCCCAAAGTCAATTGAGACCCGAGCCGAAGGACCCTTGCTCCTTACTCGTCTGCTTCAAAAGGCTCAACGACAATGGCAAGCTGGCCAGGTAGCCGATTCCCTTCGATTGCCGAACGACATGATTCCAGTTTCCACCATGATCTGAACAGAAGCCGAAGCGTCACCACTGTGACTACTGTACAACCACAGCGGGAATGGCGTTTGACCCACCTAGGGGACAAACCCATTGGGTTATGGTTTATGGACTTGAGTCATATTGGTAGAACCCAAATCTGAGGATGGTAGAGAAGCAAGTCCAGATCGAATATCTCCGGATCGATCAACGGCTTCTCGTGCGACCGTGAAAAAGGACTAGTGACTAGCCTAAGGTACCGTCATCAAGGTCCGTGCTTTGCTGATGGATCTGATGTGGAGACAATTAACAAGAGTCCGGAAGCCAGAAGTTGCTGGTTCACTTCGCCTGAGGCTAGTTTTTCATGGATTCACAATCACTGAGGAAGTCATGTCGAAGTTGTAATTCTGACATATACATCCGGCACCAGTTGAACATCCATGGCTCTGCGGACTGCACAGAGGAGGCGTTGGCTGACAGCGACCGAATAGTGACGCCCGGTCGGGACTAAATCCCCATTCAGTAACTAATCGCCAGCACATCAGCCTAGGATTGGGCCATTGCAAGGACAAAGCTTGTACTAGCGCTGGTTTCTATATATACTTAATTCTGGTCGGCTTGTTGTGATGATGCAATGGCTCTTCATCGATATGAAGAGAGAAGCTATATCCGCGATGTTTGTGGGCTTCGTGTTCAGAAGGAGAGACCTGGCGGCAGTGGATGAGTTTCAAGTCCCATTTGGAGGCAGTCAATCCGCGATCAGCCGAAGCACACAGTATGGAGTACGTAGAACACACATCATACCCAAGCAATTCAATGGAATCAGTCATCTTGGGTAGTCAGATTGTTGGTTGTCGGATGAGTCCCCAGTCGGCCTGAATTGACCTGTGTGCAACCTGTACAGGCGGGGGTTGGAAGGCAAGGAAGGATTGCTCTGGTCCTTGCACAGAAGTAAATCAACGTCATCTTCTCTTATCCTTCCGTATCCCAGTCCATAAACACCCAGTAATAGTAATCAAGTGGTGACAAGGGTAGTCAGAATTGGTGATCGCGATCGGGTAGATTTACTTTGAGGAGCCTTCGGCGGAAGAGGCAAGCATCTGGCAGTGGCACAGACAGGCATTCATTCTTTGGGACCTGTTCTTTGGTACCCGGCTAAAAGTCCCGTTTCACCTTCCCTCAGTTCTCTTCCCCTGCTGCGATTTCTTCTTCCTCTTCTTTTCACTTCGATTTCTTCAATTTCCGCTCCCAATCCAGACCGCTTAATAGCTTAGGCTTCTCCTCCTTTATCGTAAGGAGGCATTGGGTTGTTCCCTCTGCTCCATGACGGTCACGGGCCTCTAAGCAGTGCTCGTTGCGGTCTGGCAGGGCGCTTTTTCAGGAACAGGTGAGCGCAAGTGCAGCTTCGGATCCCTCCCAGCCATCGCATTTCCCGCAACGACCCTTCTCATTCGACCAGCCACTGTCAATTTTAGCTGCGTGGCTCGCTCTGAAATCTTCTCCTCTTTCTCTTTGCTGTCTTCCCCCGTGTTTCAACACCCCCGAGAATACCCACATTCCACTTTGTTCACTACTGACCTACCATTGCCTGTCCAGTGGCCGGTGTATCGTGCGTGTGCTGGACAAGAAGCGGAGTCGTGCCAGAACTGCACAGCGCCCCCTGACACGTTACCAAGTCCACTCTAAGATCGCAAGCGTCCTGTTCCTGAAACCCATTGAAAGGGAATTGAGCCCCAGTACTCACGTTGTCGTCGCATTCGCTTCCGCCTCGCTCACCTACTACTGCGGCGGTGTCTTATCCTTATCGCGGCACGTTTGACGAGACCTACGAATTTCACGACCCTTATACGTTGACGACTCTCTCACCGCAACGCCAGCAGCAGGCTGCTTCCCGACCCTTACCTGACCCTACCCTTCACTCAGAACGTCGACCCTCGAGTGCTCCTGGGAGTGCTCGATCGTTGCGGAGAACTTCTCGTCATTTCCAACGCCCACCGTCAGTTGATGTCTCCGGACGTCCCTCTCAAATAGAGCAATCAATTCCTGTATTGGTGCAGTCTGTGTCGGATCACGGTAACGGAATCGCTGCATTACGTCCTGCACTTTCCGAGGCGCATACAGAGTACGACGAAGAAGAGGCCGATTCGGCACCGGAAGACCACCTTGAACGGGCAGACACCTCGTACTGGCCCCGTAGGTCCACCCGAGTTTCTCCACGTACGGCATCTGCTATCCTCTGGACTTTGGAAGAAGCAATTCGGACACCATTTCCCTTCACAACGGACTGGGAAGAAGTGAATGCGCATATGTCTGACGTAGTAGGTGTCCCTGGTTCGGCCAGCTTCGGTACCAACGGCCGTACGCAAAATGGATCTTCACGGGCCGCGCAAGGCCCAGTTCCTGTCAATCCACATCCCCCAAGTGGTGTGCGGACACCAACGGATATTATGAGACAGCGCCGGGATCGGGAGGCTCGTAAGAAGGCGGAACAGGAAGCTAGGGATCGGGAGCAGGAGCAAAGCAAGGCTCAAGGGCAAGCTCAGCCTTATGCTGCTGGCGTTGCCGGTGACAGAGGATCACAGCGGAGAGCAACGCAAAGGGCTCCCACAGGGCCGGAGGGGCAGCCAGAATTGCGCACTACCACCATTCCAGAACGATCGGCTACCAACGCTCGACGACCGGACCCATTATCTCCGACGCAGGCACCAGGTACTGGTGTGGGGCATGGTCATCCCAGGCCGAGTACATCGGCAGGACAGCCCAATCCAGCTCAGCAGTCACATGTCCCACCCCAGGGTTCTGCAGGGTTTCCGAAGCCGCAAGGTCAAGCCCCGGCTTCCAATCAACAAGCCAGTGGAGCTCAGTCTCAGCAGCAATCCCGTCGGGTGCCTTTCCCTCATGCGTTCGAACGATGGGAAACCCTGTCGTCTCACTGGGAAGGATTGACTGGCTATTGGATTCGCAAGTTGGAACAGAACAACGAGGCGCTCGAGCGCGACCCTCTCAACCAACAAATGGCCCGTCAAGTTACTGATCTTTCTGCGGCTGGTGCAAATCTTTTCCATGCCGTAGTGGAACTGCAGCGCTTGCGTGCCTCGTCCGAGCGGAAATTCCAGCGCTGGTTCTTCGATACTCGCACAGAACAGGAACGTGCCAAGGAGTTGCAAGCAGAGTTGGAGCGACAGGTTCGAACCGAACGACAAGCTCGCTCGGAGGCTCTTACCTCTTTGCAGAAGGCCGAAAGTGACAAGTCGCGCGTGGAAGAACTGCTCAAAGAGATGCGTCGTGAGCTGCAGATCTCCAAAGAAGAGGCTCGCCGTGCTTGGGAAGAGTTGGGTCGGCGCGAACAAGAGGAGCGTGAGAGGACCAATTCCCTCCGCAATGGCGAGCCCACATTGGTCGGAGGAGTCCAGGTGGTGCCTATGATCCCTGGAGCCTCGCATCGACAGCCATCGACCACCCGTCCTCAGACACGCGAGAGCCCCTACGCTACCGGCGGAGCAACTAGTGGAGAAGGAGTGCCGAAAAGTACAACGGACACTGAAGGTCAATACTATGGCGAAACTCCTGCATCACCCACCGGTACGGATCCTTTTGTTGAGGGACCGCCCCCGGTGACCTCGTCTGCAGAAACCGAGAGGCAGTATCCCGCGCACTATTACGAGCATGATTCCGGCTATCCTGCTCGACCCACGTCGGAAAACGATGACCGCTCCTATGGACCTAGTGTAGCTAGCAGCGAACCTGGCGAAGACGAGTTTGGGTCCAGCTATCGCCGCAATCTCCCAGGTCCGATCGTTTACCCTCCTACAATGTCTGAAGGGAGCGACGATTATGAACACGGCTCACTGGACGAAGCTGGGTACCCCCCTAGCTCGCTGCCCGCGTCCTCGGGGTCTATCTATGGGGGCTACAACCAGGCCGTCGACTACAGTGGCTCGGGTTGGGGCGTCGGCTCTGGGTGGGAAGCAATGACTCCCCGACATCGCCATCCTACTCGTCTGAGTGATGTCATCGAAGAAGAAGAGCCACGAACTACGCCTAGCCGTGCCAGTATGGCCAGCCGAAGTGTACAGTGAGATCGAAACCTTTGCCGTACAGTACATACCGCATACAAGAGAAGAGAATCTTCGGACATCGTCATCTGACCAAAGCTCGATCCCCATTTCGTTTTCCGTTTCTATCCGATCATGCTTTCATTATTTTGCTTTGCCTATAACAATACCTCTTTGCTCTGGTTTCCAATTGTTTTCTTCCAATCACATTCCCATGTGCCATATTCGATCCGCATAGGCTTTTGTCTACCAGCGACCTGATATCTAGTGGGCACCGCTTGTATGGCATGGTTTCTTGCTGGATCTCTGGTTTCCGCTTTTTAAGGGAAGGGCGCGGTGTAATTAATGTAATGCTACACAAGTCATGATTCCATTCCTTGTTTTTCATGCATCAAAAGTTCTCGCAGCATAGTGATTCACATAGAAGCCTCACGTAATGTGACCACGGGTACAAATCACACTAGACCGTAAATGGCATTATCAACCAAGCCCCGACCGGGCGGGCTCGCAGCGCTTCCCGACACACCCGCGACCGGCCGCCCGCCGTAGTTCTCCGTGCGAGAAACGAAATCTCCGTGCTATCAGGCCACTTCTTTCTTTTCACACATCCTCCCATCAATTGACCCAACACAATGGCATCCTCAATCCGACCCGCGAGCCGCGTCCTCGCACGTGCATCGCACACATCTCTGTTCTCCCTCGAGTCCACCGCATCTCGAACCCTTCAACGCCCAGCGACACTCTTCCCCGTGCACAACACAATCGCCGCCGCAGCCCGCGCCACGCGAAGCACCAATGGCACTCCTCACCGTGCATTCTCTACCTCCCGCGTCCAGCTCAAGAAATCTCCCACCATGGGCCAGCTGAAGGCCCGGAACTCGACGGGCCCGTTCTCCTGGAAGTCGGCGCTGCTGTTCGTCCTGACGGGCGGCGGCATGATCATCTACTTCCGGGTGGAGAAGGAACGTCTGGAGCGCAAGCGCATTGCGGAGATGAGCAAGGGTGTAGGCAAGCCGAAGGTCGGAGGCCCCTTCACGTTGAAAGATCTAGATGGCAAGGAGTTTACGGCCGAGGATCTGAAGGGGAAGTATAGTTTTGTAAGTTGACTCTGTTCCCCCCACCACCCGACTGGCATAATCTCTACATTTGACTTCCAGCAATGGGAGCATTCTGGGAGCGAGCGTAGATGAGGAGAGCGTCTGTGACTAATACCTTTTGTTCCACTGGGTTTAGGTTTACTTCGGATTCACCCACTGCCCCGATATCTGCCCGGACGAGCTGGATAAGATGGCCGAAATCATCGACAAGGTGAATGAGGCCACTGGCGGCGAGAAGATCTTCCTGCCGGTCTTCATCACCTGTGATCCCGCCCGCGATACGCCCGAGGTGCTGCGCGAGTACCTGAAGGAGTTCCACCCCGGCATCGTCGGGTTGACGGGCACGTATGACCAGGTCAAGAATGTTTGCAGACAATACCGCGTGTACTTCAGTACCCCGCGGGATATCAACCCGGGAGAGGACTACTTAGTGGACCACAGTATCTACTTCTACCTCATGGGTGAGTTTGTCCGGTGATGTGACGGAGAGACGAGAAGGGGTTCGGGTGGGCTAACGTTCTTACTTATATAGATCCCGACAACGACTTTGTGGAGTGTATCGGACGCCAGGACACGCCTGAGTCGGCGACGCGGACGATCCTGGAGCACATCAATGACTGGAAGCGCGAGGGCAAGCCTTTGAGGAAGGATTAGAGGTCTGCGCGATTTCTGTCTGGGAGGGGCCAATATGTACTATAGAATACCCTACTCTGTAAAATCATAAAAGACTTGTCTTGGGATCTCATTCGAGTTCAACTCAACTCAACTATATACCACAACGACATGAACGGGCCCTATGCATCACTATCAGTCTATATATACAAACACTAGCCCAACAAGCCCTCCTCCCCACTTCACCAACTCCCAAGAAATCACCCCACCAAATTCCCTTCGCGATCCCTCTCCCGATTCTCCCTCCACTCGCCGGCCCCATCGACAAACACCTCCCGCTTCCAGATCTCCGCCTTCTCCTTACACAGCTCCAGCACCTCCTCGCCCGCCCGCCACGCCGCGCCCCGATGGCCCGCGCTCACCGCAATCACAATACTGCTCTCCCCAATCGGCACATCCCCCAGCCGGTGCGCGATCACCACCCCCAGCAGCCCGTGCTTCTGGACTGCGTTCTCGGCGATCTTGACTAGCGTCTTCAGCGCCAACGGCGGGTACGCCGTATAGCTGAGCTGCGCGACCGCGCGGTCGCCGAAGGTGTCGCGCGTGGTGCCGAGGAAGAGGACGTTGGCGCCGGCCTGCGGCGAGGATACTTTGGCCAAGGCGGCGTTGGCGTCGAGGGGGTCGTAGGTTAGGGTGATGTGGGTGTTGAGGGTTGGGTTGGTGGTTGTGCGGGGGTAGGTGAGGGGGTTTAGGTGCGGGGGGAGGTGGTCTTTTTGTTCTTCTTGTTGTTGTGGGTTGGGTTGTGGTTCTTGGGGTTGTGGCTGTTGTTGCTGTTGCTGTTCTGGATGGAGCTGAGTTGGTGTAGACATTGTGGTTCTGGTTCTGGAAAAAGGGGTGAAGGTGTGGAAGTGAGTGTGAGTGTTGGCTTGTTTCTTGTGGGGGGGCGGGATTAGATTGAACAGCGGACAGGCGCTCGTCGGAGGAGAGGGCTTGGTGGTTGTAATGGTTTGTTTGAGATGTATATCTGGCGGGCTAGAATTCTGAGGATGAGTCAGGCTGATAAGTACGTGAAGAGTGCTCGTAGGGCTTTTTGCGAATGGTTTGAGGAAGCAATCGGTTGTGGAAGACCGAGAGATGAATTGAGGAACGAGCTGAGTCCACATGCCATGACTACATTCAAGATAGCTTATCAATGGGTGATCAACGCGGAGCTGTTTAGATAGGCAGGCGGTCGAGCATGCATTTACTCTCCGGCTTGCCCGGCGCCGGGCGTCATCCTGATGGTCCCCGGTCGGGTTTGTTCTCGGTTAGCCTCTTTGGGACTGGCAGTAAGCAGGGCTTTGATGTTAGAGGTTATGTCGAGGTATCATTCTTCTTGGTCCTGTTAAGACCGCCTTGTTTATATTTGATAGCATACTTCAAGGCCATACTGGTACCGAACGACATCTGGTTTCGATCTCGTAGGACTTTGTTTTGTCCTCGCAGTTACAGTTACAAGTAGTGTATATGGTCCTCTTTAACACAATCTTCATCAACCAAGCAAAATAACCTAGGGATCAATAGAGGCATTCTCATCGCGAGGGCTATCAGCTTACTCCGAAGCGTTTTGTTTCACTGCTGGGATCATTTAACTACTTTCCCAGGAAAAAAGACTTACCGATCCAGTTCTTGTCATTAGTCGCCGAATGCGCGATTTTCGCGTTGACGGGAAACATAAAACTATCCCGATAAAGGGCAGACAAAGCCCGCCCTTCCACTCCTCTCTTATGTCTCTCGATTCAGATTCTCACAGGAATTGGAAACAATAGCCGGCATTCAGAATGTACCTGCACTGCAGAACCGTCTTTCCTCGGCGAGCGAGATTATCTCCTTCTCTATCCTCCCTCCTTGGCTCCCGCCAGAAATACAGTTGTCCACCTAAGGGAGGATCGGAACCATGCCACAAAAATGAAATTCAAGCCCAGGATAGCTCACAAATATCTTCATCCAAACCACCGCCCCGACCTTTGACTCCTTCCGTACTTAATCGATCGTTCTGGACCTGTCGCGCATCCTGGAAGCGAGCCCGAATCAACACCCTCCGGTGCTTGATCGGCTGTACAGTCGGCGACTTCTCAGCCCTATGGATGCTGCAAACCTTTGCCCCGGACCTCGGGATGAGTACAATAATGGCGCTATCCAGTATGTTTGGCCCTTGTCACAAAATATATCAACACTCCAGAGATGCTGGAAATGTATGATGGAAACTAATTTATGACTCTACAGTGGCATCTGGGATTACTAGTTCCATCATTCTCGAAACCTTTCTGCTTTGGCGGGGCGCAGACCAGCTTTCTTTGCCTATGGCATGCCGAACTGCCATGGGGATGAGCATGGTGTCCATGCTGGCGATGGAATTGGCCGAGAACGCCGTGGACTACCATCTCACCGGAGGAGTGGTCAATGTGGGGGACCCGCAGTTCTGGCTGGCGGCTGGGGTGTCTGTGGGCGCTGGTTATCTGGTTCCCTTGCCGTACAATTATTGGCGGTTGAAGAAGTATGGGAAGGCGTGTCATTGAGCGCAGCTTTCTTGTGGATTGCGAGGTTGGGTGATGTGAAGTCTGGGTGCACTTGATGGGCCCTGTTAGGCTTGAAATTGCCCAATCATTCGGAAATATCTAGGTGTCAGCAAGATGAGGGATATGGCAATGTAAGATAGCGGAATGTTTGTACAATCAATTCTTCACTTATAAACTACTATCAAATGAGAGTCAATCTAACTTGATCGCATTCTAAATTAATGGCGGTTAACATCCGTTTGCTTCTCGTTATATAGTATAGGGCCAAGCACATGAAAACACAATTCAAATCGCTCTAGAGACAAACAAGCTTTCTTTCAGACTCACATTATCCGCCCTCACCTTAGAACTCCAAGTCATAAGCCAACGTATCCTCACACAACTCCTCCCTCAATTTATGCACCCTGCAACCATTAGCCCTCGAGTTTTGCCAGTAGTGCGAATCGACTTACTCCAGATGCGCCGGATGTGCCGCATAGACCTGTACATCTTCCGCCTTCTCCAGAATTGCCACGAGGCCCATATCAAAGCCCTTAGCTCTTGCAGCCGTTGCAGCGAGGGGGCTGCCGGCGTGAAGTTCTCGGAGACCTGGGGTGGTCAGTAAAGGATTCCGAAAGCCTTCAACACGGGAAAAGAAAGTTTACCGGGGATCTGTCCGACCATGCCCTTAGCCACGTTGGACCAGTGGTCCAGTTGTGCTTTGGTGACGCCGGGCTTGAGGCGGAAGAGGACTGAAATGGGTGTTATTAGTTTGGTTCAAGTGAGGGGGACCTATGGGAGTCGAGGTACCGATGTGGTAGATAGGCATTTTGCTTCAAAAGCTCTTCTTTTCTTCTAGTTTAGGACAATATGGGAAGTAAAGGTGTTATGGGTAAATGATGACTTCGACTTTAAATAGGAAGTGGTGACTCGAGGATGGAGACGGACATTAACCGAATCCCGCCGGGAAAAGTCCGGTACTTCTTTCTGCCTGATCTATCTACAAGACCTTAAGCGTACCCCATAAGTCGTGCTTACGCTGAAGCTATATCTAATGTCTGTGATCTCGATCTAGACTACTGATGCTTGAGATCTATGACTTGATGGAGATCCGGTGGTAACCATCGTTAGGCTTTTCGGATTGTTCGGATAGCATGCACGGAGTCAGGTACTCCATGCTCGACTTACAGATCTGGCTACCGTGGTTAAGAGAGGATGCCATGCAATAGGAGATACTCAGAGGTTTGCCTTCCCATTCATTGTATACCGATTGTGCCTATCAAACCCAACGTGAAAATGTAAAGAGAAGATTGTCCAGCATTGGACCGAGAGGAGGGGATGACTTGCATAGTGGCGGTTGCCAGTTGGCCATCTCCGGTGCCCTTCCAGACGACCATCTCATCATTCCCCCACTTCTCGCGTACCTGAAAAGTGGGTTGATGCGCAAACCAGATGTCTTCTGGAGGGTGTGGTCGACTGATCCACCTCGACCTGGAGTATGAGTGGCATAACCACCCTGAAGAAGTGGACAACGAACCCACCGAGAATTTCTCCGCATGAGACACGGGGGGTGTCGATGAGCAGCACAGCGCAGCAGTGCACTGCCCCTCATTGCCAGCGACACAACAGATAAGAAGGATGACCCCCACCCTCCTTCATCGCATTCAGTCACTCAAGGTCGTCACCTCTTACGAGTATCGCCCATTTCCAACCCGGGATGTCCAAATCTTCCTCTCAGATCCACCGCGCATGGTGGAAGGAAAGCTCCGTCTACCAGATCTGGCCCGCCTCCTTCAAAGACAGCAACGATGACGGCATCGGTGACATTCCCGGCATCGTCTCGAAGTTGGACTATATCAAGAACTTGGGGATAGATATTGTGTGGCTATGCCCCTCGTACAAATCGCCCCAGGTGGACATGGGGTACGACATCTCCGACTACTACAGCATTGCGGATCAGTACGGCACGGTCGCGGACGTCGAGAAACTCATCCAGGGCTGCCACGATCGGGGGATGAAGCTTCTCATGGATCTGGTAGTCAATCACACCAGTGATCAACACGAATGGTTCAAGCAATCGCGCAGCTCCAAGGACAACGAGTACCGGAACTGGTATGTCTGGAAGCCGGCTCGATATGACGAGCAGGGTAACCGCCAACCACCCAACAATTGGGTTTCGCACTTCCAGGGTAAGTTCTCTAGCTATAGAAAAACTATGAGAACCAGCGAGTATTGAACTAATAACTCCATTATGTAGGAAGCGCCTGGCAATGGGACGAACACACGCAGGAATACTACCTCCACCTGTACGCGACCGAGCAGCCCGATCTCAACTGGGAGCATCCGCCCGTACGCCAGGCCGTGCACGAAATCGTGCGCTTCTGGCTTAACAAAGGCGCCGACGGGTTCCGTATGGACGTCATCAACTTCATCAGCAAAGATCAACGTTTCCCAGACGCCCCGGTCAAGGATCCCCGGACGCCCTGGCAATGGGGCGACAAGTATTACGCCAATGGACCGCGACTGCACGAGTACTTGCAGGGTATTGGTAATATTTTGAAGGAGTATGATGCTTTCAGCGTTGGTGAGATGCCGTTCGTCAGGGATACGAACGAGGTGCTCCGCGCTGTGCGCTATGACCGGAATGAGATCAACATGATCTTCAACTTCGAGCACGTCGACATCGATCACGGCACTTATGACAAGTTCGAGCCCGGCAGCTGGAAGCTCACGGACCTCAAAGCGTTCTTCGAAACTTGGCAGAAATTCATGTATGAGAACGACGGCTGGAATGCTCTGTACTGGGAAAACCATGACCAGCCGCGGTCCATTGACCGGTACACGCACGCCAAGGAAGAGTACCGCACCGAGGCTGGGAAGATGCTGGCTACGGTGCTGGCCTTGCAGTCTGGTACGCCGTTCGTGTATCAAGGCCAGGAACTGGGAATGAGAAATGTTCCTATAGAATGGGACATCAGTGAGTATAAGGACATTGACTGTCTTAACCATTGGCACAGGTACACTCGTCCCCTTTTCGGGTAATAAAAAGCCAAGCTAAATAATGCTGACTGGTACTCCAACTGCAGACTCCTCGAGCACAAGCCCAACGACACCGAAGCACAGAAGATCGCCCAACAGGAATACCAGAAGAAGTCCCGAGACAACGGCCGCACCCCGGTGCAGTGGTCCGCAGGCCCGAACGGAGGGTTTACCGGTCCGAACGTCAAGCCTTGGATGTCTGTGAATCCGGATTCCGAGCGTGTCAATGCTGAGGCGCAGGTCAAGGACTCAAACTCGACGTACCACTACTGGTCTTCCGTGTTGGGGCTGCGCAAGAAGTATCTTGACATCTTCGTGTACGGAGACTACGAGCTGGTCGACAAGGAGAACCAGGAGTTATTCGCTTACACCCGGCAGTACGAGGATCAGAAGGCGTTGGTGCTGGCCAACTGGACCGAGAAGACGCTGGAGTGGGATCCAGTCGCTAACGGCGTGAGAGGGGTGAAAGAGGTGGTTTTGAATACGTATAGCAGCACCGAGAAGGCCAAGGAGAGGTTCCAAGATGGTGGTAAATGGTCACTTCACCCTTATGAGGCGGTGGTAGTGCTTGTGCAGGCGTGATGTTATCGCTGTTGGGGACTGTACCGAGATGACAGACTGAACATTGTCCGGCTTCTAATGATATGGTGGCTACAATCCCGAAGATAGTTTACATTCCATTGAACTCAAGAGATAATCGGAGAAGTCGCAACCATAGAAATGGTAACTATCCGCCTTGAAAGAGAACAACCGGCTGTGGTTCACAGAGATAAAGGATGTAAACAACCACCAAGATATAGGCCCTAAACAAAGACCGATCCAGCTTCCACCATCCTCCACAAGAAGTTGAAATGCCCATGAATAGAATCCACCTGCTCCCATCAACATACAGCTACCCTCTACACAAACAACCCAGCACCACCCTCCACCTTCAAACTCAAACTCAAGCTCAAGCCCACACCAACATGAACCTCCCGCTCATCCTCCTAGCCCTTCACACTCCTCTAACATCCTCGTTCTCAATCCCTTCAACAAAAACCTACCTCGAAACCCCACACACAAGCGCATTTCCTCACGGTATCTTCTCCTGCCCGCAGCCCTCCCCAAACACCCCAGAATCAGCTAACCGTATACCAGAACCATCACCACAACCGAAGACCACCAGAAGACCCCCGATCCCACACCGGGAGCCTCCCTTCATGCCCAAAACCACCCACCAAGCCATCCACCCGCTATCCCCCCCAACCCAACCCGATATCCAAATCACACATACACCAGCTCCCAGCACAGAACAGCTCGTAACCGCCCAAGGTAGACACTCCTACCACCTCATCTGCCCGGGGTTGAGCCTTGTGATCGCGCGCGAGGATGATGCCTCCTTGGCTGTTCATACCCGGGCCCCGGATTCGGGGGGTCCTGGTGGTGGTGATGCTGCGGATTACAAAGGTTTGGTGGTGGGGTTTAAAAAGAGGACATTCGGTGAGGACTGTCTATCGCACTCGTTGGATTTGTTTGAGTTCTGCTGGCTGGTGGCGAGGTTCGTCTTTCGTGTTCTGGATGCGCTGGGGATGCTGGTGTTGTATTCGATGATTTTGGGGCCGAAGTTTGGGTTTTGACTACCGGTGCTGATTATGAGGGTTTTCTTGGGAAAGGGAGTTGGTATTTTGGGTGATTTGGGGGATTGGGTTGCTTGTTTAGGGGGTTCTATTGTTCTTCAATGGTAGGTTGGTGTTGGGGTTGAGCTTTGTTCTTTTTTTAAGAAGAGGTTTGAAGCTGGTGGTGAAAGTTGGCTCTAAGACTCTGATTATTTCTATTTGTTGGGGGATTTAAATCAAACAAGCCCACAAAGCGACTACAGGAATAAAATACAAAAGTCTCCCAGACGGGTATGCCCCCATCGCCCCGGACTTCTTCGCATTCACCATCAACACACTCGGCTCGTACGCGGCAGGCTCCGTGCTATTCCGTGTTCCGTCCCAACAATACTTGTCGAAGCACTGCATGCAGACAGACGGGACCTCCGTGTTCGTGCGGTCGAACGACCGGGCCAGGATGGCACAGCCGGCACAGGTGGGCCAGTCCGAGTACGAGCTCCGGGTGCCGTTGCCCATGGTCACGACGTTGTATCCGTTCGTGATCATCTCGTCGCGCTCCGAGATCTCGTACTTGAGTTGGAACGTCGACTTGTTGGAGTAGGTCGTGTAGGGGTAGTTGGGCAGGTAGACGACCAGCGGAGCCTGGCCGGTGATGTTGGAGCTGTTGCACCCGAAGAACGTGGGACGCGTGTTGAGTCCGAGGTTGATGAAGGTGCTCTTGTCGGGGATGCTGGGGAACACGGTCCCGTTGCCGATACCTGTGGAGTTAAGACTGCGTTCGTACGTGGCGACCAGGGGGCTGCCGTTGGGCCAGCTGTTGGATGTGCTGGCCGAGGAGTCTACTGCAAAGATCACGTCCACGTTGCGGGTGGGCTGAATCAGGGGGTGAAGAGGCAGGTTTTGCTTGTCTTCGCCGCCGTCAACGACGTTGAGATTGGGGGTCTGTTCGTAGGCGACGGACGCGTTGCGGTATCTATAGAAGGGATTGGGCGAGTATATGGCGATATCGTCGTTCCGGTCGCCAAGCTCTTCGAGAATGTCAGCGGCGATATGCTGAACGGTGCTGGGGAGATCCGTAGTATTGAGCTTAAGGATGAATTGATTGAAGAGACTGGAAGATGTGCCCATAACGAACCCGGCATTATCGTAGCCGCGCACACAGGTCGAATTAGAAGGAACCCGACCGTCTTCGAAATATGTTCCGAGATATTCAAGAGGGGCAAATCCGAAAATAGAAGGATCAAAGCTACCGAACTCCCAGGGATTGAATTCGTAGACGGTCGAATTGCTGCCGATCAAAATCTCGCCTGGGTTTCGTCCGTCCGCGACAAGGAGAGGCAAAGGCATCTTTCCATCCTTGAAATCTTGGGCCAACGCAATGGATGACCAAGTGTAGCTGGGTCCACCATCGGTAGCATTGATGAGTTGATATGAGAGAGCGCGGCCCCAGTAGTCGGTGAAGGAGATGTTAAAGCCAGCATCGCGTTTTCCAGCGACGACCTTCACCAGGTCGTCATAATACTTCGCTGTATCCCAGATCTGCAACCCCTTGGTCTCTGGGCCTTTAATGATCGAGTTCTGGAACTGCCACACTTCGCCCTCCTTGTACGTCTGCAAATTCGAAATGGTCGTGAAGTTATTGATGTAGATTGATCCCAGAAGCCAGCCACCTCCAGACAGGCCCGATAGATACGTTGCTGACTGCAGAAGACCACCGAGGTGACCGCTTTGGGTGGACCCTTCCGTACGACTATCAAATGCTTTAATTGCACCTGCACCATTAGTCAAGGCTCTGTAGCCCCCGCCCGATACAGCGATTCCAATGTTGGGTACATTGGAGACGTTTGAAGCATGCTTGCTGATGTACGACACGGCATCGAAGTTGCTCATATTTAGATGTCCGAAGAAGTCTTTCATGGCAGAGATGGTCTGCTGTCGACGCACATCCAGCCATGCCGTTTCATTCTTTGAGAGCGTGGATGCGCTCCGGATTGTTGGCCTGGTTGACGGGCAGGTCACATTGCTTGGGGTATATTCATCTGGGGCGTTGGGAAGGGCACGCCGTGCGATATCCTCAACGATCAAGTCATTGGAGGTAGGTACAGAGACGCTGCCTATTTAAAACAGAGATAATATTGTCAGTACTTGTATGCTTCAGCAGGAACCACGAACACTTACCGGGGACTGACCCCAGAGCAAGAAGTGTTGTGAGGGAGATGACTGTCAGCTTCATAACGTAACGATCGCCAAGACTGGCCAATTGAGGACCATCCGAATACACAGGGCGATTACCCTCAACTGGTGGGATCGTCGGTTTTATATGGGTAGGGGCACATCCAGAGCAAATCGGAAGTTTCTTCAGTCTTCAGCCTTGTGGCTTAGAAAGGGGACCTGAACCCGGGTAAGCCGCATGGCTTGTTTTATTTTTGCTGCCTGGAATGGAGCACCCACGGATTGCTGCATAACCCATGTCATAAGGACAATGTTCGGACTCCGGAGTCAAAGGATTGAACAACCATTGTAAAGAGAAACAATTAGATCCTACAGTCCCCACTGGACCCTGACCAAAAGCTGCCGATTGGGGGATCAATCAGGCAACAGAAATAAGAGGCTCGGAGGTGGAGTTCTCGGGCCCCGAAGAGCTGGAAAAGTCAGCTCTGACTTCAGCTGTTGTGCTGGGACCAGGTGTGACGAGGTTGATGAGACCAATTGAGGTGCTCCGCGGCAGTGATCAAATGCATGTATCGTAGCCGTGTATGCTGTCATTAGAGACCGTTTGGTAGGTTGCAGATGATCCTCAGTGTACAGTACGTGTAGAAGTTTTAGGAGACCCTGACCCTGAAGGCTCAGCCCTACGGGGCGCGGGAGCCTCGGCTGGGGCGGCAGAAGCCTTTCCTGAAGCATTCCTGAGCTGATCGTCGTGAACTACTTGGTCTACAGGTATTTTACTATAGAAACAAAAATATGCTCAACATCAAAGTCGTAAAGCGGTTAAAACGAACTGATGCGCTGGCGTATGATTGGGATAGCTCACAAAAAAGTAGAATGGAGAGCGGACGACAACATAGCTACCGTTGTATAAGATGAAGTTCCCAGAGCCGATCAACCAGCCAACGTACAGGGGATCGCAGAGGTGAGATAGTATCTGGTAGATAAAGACACCAGTCATGGGCTTCAAACAGATGCAGAGTACTTCAGTGCTGCGCATTCGTAATGCGCTGGGTAGAAGCTGCTGAACTCCCAGTCAATAATTCCCGAGACACGGTTGCTGCCCTTATTGTAGGTATCCTGTTTCACCATGATATTGTCTATCCATACATCACCATGGATGAACCCTAACTCCTGCTCGTAGGTAGAGCCTTCATGCCTGCTCTAGAAAGAAGCGAAGGAGCTGGACCTAGGTGGGACTACCATGATGACGGGCGCAAAACCGCAACTCCTTAAATCCTGTCGCTGTTGTGAGGCCTTTGAATAGGGGGCATTCATCGACGCGAGTTCTTTCACCCCTTCTCGAGAATCTTCACCCAACGCTCTGCCGTCATACGGAATCTTTTTCAGCCGACAGAAGATGTCCTCAAGCTGGCTTGTATGGCTAACTTGTCCTCGTGCGTCATGGCGGGCCCGGCTTGAGTCAATGTCATGCCCGAGTATGTAATGAAAACAACGCAGAATGGTCCGAGCGCTATCAGACTATGAGTACTTGAAACAGAAATACCAGGTGGATGCTCTGCGAGATATTGAATGATCGTACGTTCCGTATAATCATCATTTCTAGTGGTGACTTTTGCAACAATGCCCTCGCTGCCCGGGACCACAACATCTCGAACAGAACTTTCCCAGAGCTTGGATGGATCCCACAAGGGATGCTTAACTGAGATAATGAGCAGTTCTTCTGAGACTCTCGAATTTGACTTCGGCCCCTCCCCCCCACCGATAGATCGAAGACAACAGTGGCAGTCCCGGCAAAATTCCGGACTGATGCGGAAATCGGGACGATGCTGAGTTTTAGGTATATATGTCTGTGCATCTGTTTCAATCTTATGGCTTATTGCCGTTGTGATTTTGCGAGTGTACTTCTTTGGAGACTCGGATAAGAGAATGACTTCTGGTTCCCTCCTAGGTATGTTGCGGAGATCGTCCAGCGTCCGGGGATCGATTTGGCTAGCCAAAGATAATTGGCAATACCGGGCGTATCAATGCTTATCACGGTACGATTTTGAGGGCATTGACATCAAATCAGCAGCTGCGTCTTTTTAACAGCACAGCTTAAAATTCGCATCTTTGTTCCATTGAGCTGCTTCATCGCTGGCGAGAAAAAGGGGTAGTGCAGCTTCGGCCATCGCTGCAAGAAAGACCAGTGCCTAAGAAAGTCTATTCAGCAAGACAACAGGGAGATTGGCGAATAAAGCACTCGAGCCGTGGTTAAACTACATCGTTCGGTAAGCGTTGCTTGGTTTACTTTAAGAGATTCACGAAAACATGTGATAGACGTAACTTTAACACTAGAGATTGAGAACACTTCCGACGATACAATCAACATCGGAGCTTAGTAAAAACATCGCTCTTGCCTGGTAGGGATTCAAAAGAGTAATCGTCCGTTAGACCCTGCAGCCTAGGGTAATCCTTGCTGCTTGGCCTTGAGAGCCCCTTTGTTCCTGATATAAGTCTCGTCTTCCTGGTCGATACAGCCACTTTCCTCAAGCTTATCCAGGAGCCCAAGAACGTAAACCTGGCAGTCGAAGCGGAGGTTTCATTGTCAATGCTTGTTTTTTCAGCAACATACTTGATCTCATCGATCTTGGAAACATCCACGGTACAAAGGTAGACCAACTCCAAGAGGCTCCGTGCGTAACGAGCGTTTGAGTTTCTGATCTCGAGAACAAACCTAGACAATCAGCTTATTCATCTTCAAGAAACTCTCATAAGGCGTGAGCTAGGGTCAGGGCTCACGAGCCGGAGCGGTTGGTGATATGCAAAATGGTCTTCGTCGTCTCCGTGGGCCCGTCGATAAAGAGACCCCAGTGTCTGACTATGCTATTGCCATAAATGGCGACATACAGTCCTGCAGTGGCAGACATATCGTGAGTAGTTGGCAGTTACGATGGAAGATGGAAGGCTTGAAGTGGGCGAAACGCGAGCCACAGATTACGGGCAGCAAGACGGTTTCGAAAGACCTTGACAAGGCTGCCAACCTGAACAGATAGACCGAATGGGATAGACATAAACGCCGTTGAATAATAACAGCTGAGGCCAGAAAGCATCTCAAGGGCTTGGATCAATGCGGCCTTTTCTTTTTATACTGCATCACTCCGGTAGTCCTCACCCGTATTCAAAGTACGGCGTTTGTTTTTCAGTCATACAAGAAGTACGTACAGCCCCAGCAGCAGTATACGAAACATGTCGAGCGTAAGATGACTGAATCTGGCGAAAGCCTTATCGGATTAGCCATTCAGAGACGCTCTTACGTCGGCGTAGCAAGTCACAAGGGGTCAGACGGAACACTGAAAAGGACGAGCATGGTAAGGTGGCATTCAGCGCGTTTGCAGTGTCACTTCAGCCTTCGCATTAGCGGGCCTGAGAGGCATCGATCTAATTCGAGATTAGGTCCTAACCTCGGCGCCCAGTCCAGCTGCCGTCGCCTGGATGGGCACATACAGGTCAAATCAGAAGCTTGAAAGCAGTACTCTTAGACAATGCTAGAGTAATTTGCGGTTGATGAGTAGACTAAAAAGAAACGCGTGGTGAATTAATGATCTCCAGGCTGGCTGCGCAGTCTAGGGACTGATACGAGTCTGCTTGGGACACAGAGAGTCAATAGTAATTGTGAAGCAGGCCAAAAGGGCGATGATTGATCCATTTTTGCACCAGAGAAGCTGTTGGCACTCCGTAGTGTATATAAAGACTGAAGGCAACGCCGTGAGACAAGGGAATGAGGAAGCGATAAGGGTAACTAGTTCCCACCGCTAATCTCAAGCTGGACAAACGGAGTCGAGCGGTATCCTGTTGGCGGTCAACAATTCTGCCGCATGCGCGCCTCTCCAGCCATTTGACGCACCTCGCTCTAAGCGCAACCCAACTTCTTCCCTCTTTTACACTTTAATGACTGTCCATCATGTCGCAATTCCATCCGGAAGATAACCGGTACCCTCCGGGACCTCCGCATCGACCTGTTCCCCGCCGTGATGACCGGGACGGCCGTATGTACGACGATCGCTCGCCTTCCCGATCGCGCTCGCCTGGCGGTATTACGCTCTCCTCCCCGCAATAGTACTAGCACAGGGCGAAAGGCTTTGGCTTTGATGAACTGTCCACACCTCTTGCTTTGGACATGGTAATAACTGACTCGGAATCGTCATGAGAAGATCTACCCCACTCGCCTCCGCGGGGGCCTGCTGCGGAGAGAAGAGGAGACTATGCCAGAGATCGGCCCAGCTCTAGACCCCGTTACCGCAGTCGGGACCGTGATGACTTTCGACGCCGCTCTTCGCGCACCCCCCCACCACGGCGTGGCAGACCGGCTTACAGGGACCGGGATCGCGAGGGCTATCGCTCCCCCGGATACGCCAGCCGAAGCAGAAGTTACAGTCGCAGTCGCAGCCGCAGCCCCCGTCGCAGTCGGCATTCGCATTACGGGCAAGAGAGTCGCGAGGTGATGATGGACGGATTGCCGGTGGATATGGTGGAAGAAGACGTTCGACAACTCCTTCCCCTTTCAGTTTTCGTTGTCCGGAGCTCCAACGCGGTGCTCCCCGCGACACCATATTTGATGGCAAGAAGCTGAGATGTTCGTTGGATGTGTTGAACAGGTTTCGAATGAACTGAAAGAATTCTACAACGTTGAGGGCTTGGATGATGTCCGGGTTATTCGGGACCGGCAGACAAGTGAGTGATGTCGGAGTCACCTTGCTGTCCATGAGCTAATTGTGGTGTACAGAGGTCTCACGACAGCTGGGATTCTTGAGATTCCGAGACCTCAACCAGTCGCGAGCGTTCGTCGAGCGCAATTTCCCACACATCTACCTTCAGGGCCCTAGTGCACATGATGACCGGGGCACTAAAGTGCGCATCGCCTACAGTCGCGAAAGAGAGGACCGTGCTCGGGCCCGCGCGGAGGCTGACTGGACCTGCATGATGGTGAGACTCAAAGTCGAGGCAGCTTGAGCCTGAGTCAAGTGCTAACTCTTTTAGTGTTCCATTGTTAATTACTCCACCCGCCAAAAATGCTTTCGTTGCCAAGCACCGCGACCTGGTATGTCACTCAAGCGAACCTCTATTTGAAGTTGCTCATCGGAAGTAGATGCCGGCCCTGCAGGCCCACCTGGACTACCGGCACCGAAAGTCGAAAACCATGGCGATAACGATGCAGCCCCTGAGAACCAGCCTTCGCAATTCCTTCTCTTTCGCGGACTGGAATCATCAGTTACCGAAGAACTCCTGGCCAAAGGTGTTGCCAAGTTGTATCGTCCTTCATCTTCTGGAAATGATGCTACGGGGAATCAGAAGAAGGGAGCTAAAGTGGCCTCCACCACCGGTGACTCTAACCTGGGAGCTAGAGATGGTTCTATCCGCCGTGTCCTGCTGGTGAGAGGCCGCAAGTCCAACGAGAGCTGGCGCTACGGCTTTGCCGAGTTCGCGACGATTCAGGTATGTCTGTCAATCTGTCGCCCCTGGCCTAGCTAACACTGACATAGGATGCACAAGCTGCCATAACCCGGCTCAACTCCTTCGACAAGTTTACCATTTCCTCGAGGCCAGTCCTTGTCAGCTACATTCACGCCGGTGTTTTTGTCCCGGTGCTCAATCCCACCGCAAGCAATGAACGATTTACATTCAGCCCCCTAAACAACCCGTCACTGAAACTGATGTACTGGGATGAGGAGGCGTATGTGAAGGAGCTCACGGTATCGACAGCGGAGCTCGATAGCGCGAAGGGAGACAAGGCAGCTGGCCAGGATGGACAAACGAAGGGCAACAGGGATGCAGACAAGGCCAAGAAACGCAAGGCCGATGCTGCCGCAAGCGCAGGAGCGAAGAAGATGGCGGTCCCGTCGCACCTGCAGTTCTGGAGTAACCGCCACGCCGAGCTGCATGGAATCCAGAAGAAGGACGCCGAGGAGAGAAGCGGCGGGGAGCAGCCGCCGGAGCCTGCAGCATCCCCAATGGATCCGGCCGCTCCCCCGAGTCAATCCTATGCTAACCCCAACCAGAATTGCTGTTACCTGTGCATGCGCAAATTCAAGTCCACGGCTCAGGTCAACCTGCATGAACGCCTCAGTCAAATGCACCGCGACAACCTTGAGAACGAAGAGCGGATAGCACATGCCACCCGCAAACTTGTCAAACACGGCATTATCCCGCAACCGACGGAGTATCGCGATCGTGCCAGGGAGCGGCGACAGGCGTTTGGCAGATCCAAGGCTGGAGCCAAACCACGGCCGGCAGCGCCTCCGTCCAAGGAAGAAGAGCCCGCGGTGCAGACTACGTCCAAGGGCGCATCGCTTCTCAGCAAGATGGGCTGGTCTGCTGGTTCTGGACTGGGTGCTCAGGGGACCGGAATGACGGCTCCGATCGCGACCGAGGTGTACGCGCAGGGTGTGGGCTTGGGTGCTCAGGGCGGCAAATTGGGCGATGCCAGTGAGGAAGCCAGCCGTAACACGCGCGGTCGATATGATGAGTTCTTGGAGAAGACGCGACAGACGGCGCGTGAACGATATGAACAGATGGATCAATAGCAGCGTTGATTTTTTTGTCTTCGCCGTAGCTGTCATAAGATTAACCATACCATTTTATGGTCTTTTCTTCCGTTGCCAATGGTTTGAGAATGCGATAAATACAAGAGTAGGGTATGTCATGCAAAGAAAAGTAGAGAAG
The DNA here is from genome assembly GCF_003184865.1 of Aspergillus homomorphus CBS 101889. NCBI lineage: Eukaryota > Fungi > Ascomycota > Eurotiomycetes > Eurotiales > Aspergillaceae > Aspergillus > Aspergillus homomorphus. Next base: position 226,619 of record NW_020291904.1, read on the forward strand.
AAAGATATGTTCATCCGAAAGAAACTCCATCCCATCCGATCCCCTCAGCCAGCCAGCCCTTTCCATTCGAATCCTCCCCTATTCCCCACCCCGCAAACGATCGTTTAAAGGAGATCAATCAATTCCCCTCCCCATCCCGCTTCGCGTTCTCAGCAAGTTCCTTCTCGCGCTGCACCTTCAACTCCTTCCCGAACTTCTCACCCAGGACGCGGGCAGCCCACTCCTCGACCTCGCGCTCCATCTCGCGGTCCCCCTCGACGAGCCCCTTGGCCGCGTCCTCCTCCGAGAGCGCCGCCCGCCGCACGTACCGCCGCATGTCATCCACGCCGTTGATGTCCATGGCGTACAGCACGCCGCCGGTGCTCATCATGGCGAAGGAGAGGACGTTCAGCGTGGCGAGGTTGAGGGCCTCGAAGGCCTCGACGCCGCCGCTGACGGCCGGCTTGTGGTAGGGCGCACTGGTGTAGAACGGCGGGATCGACGCCAGCGCGCGCTTCCGGATCGCCCGCCGCGTTGTCAGCACGCTCAGCGTGAAGAAGGCGAGCCCGCCGACCAGCAGCTTGAGGTTTGTTTGCGGGGTCCAGAGTTTGGGGAGTGGGGGGTCGAACTCTGTGGTTTGTGGGCGGGAATTTGAGGGGTCTGTTGAGGTTGATGTGGGTTCCTTTGTTGTTGTTTGTTCTGAGGGGGTTGCGGAGTTGGTGGAGGGTTGTTGTTGGTCTGGGATGAAGTAGCGGAGGAGGCCCATTTTTGAAGGGTTGAGTTGGGCTTTTTGGAGGGGGTAGGGAGGTTGGATTCGGCGGGTGAGGTTGTGGTGGGTTGTTAGAGGTTGTATTTGAAGTTTCAACTGGGGCGTTCTGATGTTTTGCGCCTGAGAAGAATTGATTGAGTGCTTGTTGAAGTCTAGTGAGGGGATCTCGGATCTTAGAGAGTGAGGAGATGAGGAACTGGACTGCTTAGTCAGAGGAAGATAAATGGGCATTTAACTCCTTTTTAAGTCCGTGATGGATCTTGGTATGTGTCATGTCGACTCTTCCCTGCTATTCTCTCGCATTCCTTGCTGATGACTCTTAGATTGCTTGGTATTCTTAATATCTCTCCCTGGTTCCATCCAAGGAAGCACTATAGGTTTGTTTGTCTCTCTCTAGTGAATTGTCGGCGATCGAGATGATAATCGACGGGCCGAAGGCTTGGCCTGTTATGGTAGCACAGACCGTCGCTCAGGAAACATTGTATAAGTTTGTCAACTGATAAGAAATCACTCTTTGTTGCACCAATCGTCAAGCAGACTCGGGTCTAGTCTCGCTCGGAATGCTCGCTTGCCCATCGTAAGTGGCATGCTCAGCTCAGCGGACGGGACTGCAAGGAACATTTGTAGATGATAGAGTTAGGACATCCCGAGAAAGAGCATCCAATTCCCCAGAACGGGTTAATGTCTATGAAATTCCCTGTCTTGTAGTGATAGTACTGTGGTATATATGCTGAGGTATGAGTATACACAAAACAAAACGTCTATTTACATGGTATCTTGGTCTGCAAATATAAGTTTATATACAGGGTTAATTCGAATCATGCGATATCAACTCAACCATGCTGTAGAAGGTAGCAGGAAACATATACATGAGTGAGCTTGCAAGGTTTCTTCCAGGCCATTGTATTCGAGTCGGTAGAAGAGTTAGAAGCCCGAATCATATGTGCCTGGCCCCTGCTAAGTGAGTTCTTTCGAAGGCAATTTCATTGACGTTTCCGTTTTGGTTCTGAAATGTTGCATCAACATGTTGTGGCGCATTCCTGCTGATTCATGATGATGTTACAGCCTGAGAATCGAGGTTGTCGTGGACCCCAGTGAACGCACGACACAATGTCCTGTAGGTAGAGTAGTTGCCTGCTTGCACCAGAAACATTCCTAGTCCCACTAATTGCACCAATTCTCTCCCAGTATATGTGTAGGGCTTCGTCAGGGCTCCGCTCGAGCGACACACGTGTATAATGGCGATGGACCATACATGCAAGGGATACTCATTATCTTTCATGTCAGTCCCCGAAGGGCGAAAGAGCGAAGCTGTTGATTCCAGTGCTTCGGGGCCAAAGTAGCTTGGGCCGTCATTGAGCAACCAGCAGACTCTGCTTCAATCATTGGACAACCTCAACCGAGTCAAATGTATAGATTCGCAGCACACGTTGCTTTTGCTCCAAGATCCATGCATGTAGCTCATCAGTTAGAGGAAGCATAGCCATGTTCAGTAAATTAGTCGATGCGAGCCATCCCCCAAGAAGTGGGGAGGTTTGTCGATGAGCCGCAGTGACCCGGCGGCCATCGGCCTCAGGATAGTCGATCTTCTCCATGCCCATCCTGGCCGGCATCGACTGGCTTCCGAGAAAGTAAGGAATGGTGGCACAGATTCCCGTTGCGAGATCTTGGATAATGTCTAGGGCACACTGAATATTGTCTGTGCGGAGGGGAGGCGGAAGCATGCGCAGACAGCCGAGAATGATGTTCTGGATGACGATGCGTGAGTCGCGATAGAAATTCCACGTGCTGGCAATCCAGATGTCCGAGTAACAGTCGCATCGATTCTTGTACATGCCTGCCTTGCGGATGGATTCGCAGATCATTGTTGCAGGGACAGGATGCCAGTGGAGGGGGAGGGCATGTGTCCAAGCTACGAGTCTGGTGTCAAGATGCATTGCCCGCGCGAGGATCGCCTCGATCTCCGTGACATTATCGGCTCGGACGTCTAAGACAAGCTTGTCCCATGCTTGTCGAAGGCTGACCAACTCAGATGTCGCCATCAAGAGTTGTGTGGAAGCCGATTCAGGCGCAACCGGGGCGGGTGGCCAAACCTTGGGTGTCTGCATAACAGGGTACGCTAACCCTTTGGAAGTTTTGATCTATCTCATTAGTCAGAGCTCAAACAAGTCGCTGGAACCTCACGCTTACAAGTTGTGCATGTACTGCGTTTTCCAACGTTATCGCAATGTCCGTCTCCCGCTGATCGGGACTTCGACTGTTTACCAAGGCAATTGCGCCACGTAAATGTGTCTTCCCTGGAGGCCTCCGCTCCTTCAAAGCCGAGAATTCCTAACCAGATCCATCAGGTCTGAGCATTCATTTATCGATCTCATCACTCACCTCATAAATGGACAGCAGAAGAACAGTCATCAGGATCTCATCTTGGTTTTGGTCAATGCCACCTTGAATCGCTTCTCTGGTCTTCGATATTGCTTGAAGACACAGCTGCTCGGCAGCTCGGAGGTATGACCGGTTGCCTGTCCATGCCGACACCGAGAAGAAAGAAACCGCCAAAGTGATGAGTTTTAAGTGCGAGCCAGGCTGGGCGTTTGAGTAGGCCTGAGGCACCATCTCCATGAAACCTTCTCTTATCAATGGGTCCTTGGGCGAATAGAGATAAGAACTGAAAAACAAAGATGTCACCGTGTCTTCCAGAGGCAGATGGACACTCTTAGGTATATTGCAGGTCTTATCGAATACAATATCCATCCAATCGGCTCTAGTGACATTCGACGACACGACATTTTCGGGCGGTGCTGAGATCACTGCGGTGTTTAACGCTGCTAGTTTGGCTTGGTCCACAGGGGCTGTGTTCGAGGCCTGAGTATCCCGCTTTTTGCGTTTGAAAGCAATCTGGTCCCGTAATACAAGATCAAATGGATCCGGGTAACCCGGACAAGATCGGTTCGTCCGCACACAAGCTCTACATTCTGGACGAGTTTCATCGCACTGCAACAGACGATCAGCAGCGACATCTTAAAAGGTCCACAGAATGCTCACCTTGATGCGTCTTCGACGGCAATTTTGACATCCAGTGCTTACTCCACGGTAGACCATACTGAAAGATCCCTGCGTCCGGAGAGACTCCAGGTTTGAGATCGGACTGATTGACCGTGGGGTTCACTCGTACGACCAGTTCAAGAATTTTGTTCGGGGAACTGATGCTTTGAGGTGCATCTTCAGGCACCAAGCATTCCAGTCAGCTCTATTGGTTGTCAAACTGACCTTTGGTTCGTGTTCTAGACGTCACAAGCTCATACCATGGACATGTTATCGGGATGGCCAGGTAGATAAGCTAGGCAGAGATGACTGCAGTGCGCCATCGGACCGGAGAGCCCGCGCTATCACAAACATGGTTAGTCTTGATCTCTTAACACGTGACGCTACTATCAACTTAGTATCTAATGCCGATGAACCACAAAACAAGGTCTAGACAAAAGTTTATCAGACACATGATGGCGGTTGGCGCATTCTGAATGTACGTCTCGAAGGATATTAATATAGCAAGGTGGCAAGGAGAATAGGGCAATTCGAAATACAGCGGACAATGAAGCATAAGTTACCAAAGAGAATCAACGTCAAAGGCTCATAGATACATTAGGGCATCAGTACATCTCATTAACATTAAGTAGTCCATAATAGTGGCTTGACATTCGAATCATAACACATAGAACGGGTTTTCGTGAGACTCATCGATCAATCATAATACATGAATCATTTGCAAAGAGGGGAAATGCTGTGGGTTGTGCACGTAGGTCGAATAAAAGTGTCCCTCCTGATTTTGTTGGAGCCGAGCTTGTAGTACGCGCATATGCACTACCTCGCATATCCGGTGGTAATCAACATATCCGTCCGACCAGGACGGTCAAGGCGGTCAATACCTAGATGTTCTTTTCCATCTCGGCCGACATATATTCCAAATCCGTACACCGAATGCTCTCTGTCCCCAGGAGGTGCGACAACCAGTCGAGTGACAAGATCTACTTTGCTTCTAGGCTCGCGCAATATCTTGTCCGCAAGGAGGGGGCTCTGGTAGAGAAAGCTCATCAGATCGGCCAGCGTGCTGATATCATGAGGGAGGTAGCGTTGGCGGCGGGGCCAGATACACAAGAAGGAAACGGTATAAAGCGCACAGAAAGCCACCAGGGCATAGAAAGCAGGCATCGAGGCTGCAATCTTCACTGCATGCTCGGCCGGATAATTAAGCGCAATGAACACCCCTCCGGCGAGTATAGGAATGACGGCAGATGCAACGCTCATGAATGAAATCCATGCAACTTTGTAATGTTTGTTGATGACCGCTAGTGCAGTCACCTGGAAAGGAAGGCAAGACGGATATGCCAGTAACAGACTCTCCTCTGCGCGCGCACCTTTCGACGATGACAAAGAAGCAAACGGCTGCGAGGCGCGGAAGAAGACGTCAATCGGCTGCCATGCGAGAAAAAAGACATTTCCAATGAGAGCTGGAACAAAGCTGTAGCAGAAGTTGGATGACGAAAAGGCGCCTGTAGAAGGCAAAGTTGGCAGTCGTGGGGGGAAGCCTCCTCGGATAGCGTCATGGATAAAGCTGACCAGCACGAATGCAATGAACAGGGCACAGATGATCACCGTCCAAGCAATCACTGATGAATCCTTCAGGAACCATGGAACCCATCGGTAACGAACAGAAGGGGCGTACAGATGCTCACAGTATTCGCCCTTTTCTGCCATACCCTGGCGTTCATGGTCAAACGAGACCTTGGACAGACCGTGCGACTGCATTTGAAGATTCTTTTCCAGGTGATGTAGGGACGGCGTTCGGATTGGAGCATCAGCCTCACCAATCCCATAGAAGGTCTCTCCTCGATTCGACAACTGCCAGTATCCCAGCCGGAGAATTCGAGGATCGAGTGACTCCCCGACGTGCGGTAATGTTTCGGACTGTTCAAAATCGTGTAGAATGTTTGACCGTTGGATAACTGAAATCAAATCGGCCAGGCTAACAGGGTCCCACATCAAACCTGACCATGTGCGCACAAAGCGAAGCATAAGCAGGATCAGTCCAATAGTCATCAAACTGTAGATAGCCACTAGGGTCCACCCAACAGCCTGGACTGAAGCCCATCGCCACGTGCCTTGGTTATCAACCACATACCACTTGGCCTGGAACAGACAACTGAGGAGCGGCAATGCGATGAGATTTGAGATCCACATTGAAAGTAAAGAGAAACCGACAAGCGCTTCGCCATGTCGAAAGTGAGAGAAATCAGGCACAATGAAATTGCGTGACAGAACCGGCAGGCTTTGCAGAACTCGATCGAATGGTCGTTCTGATGCCATGATAGCAAATGGCATGACACGGTATACGGCGGCTTGGACAACGAATGTCCAACCGGTGATGGCTATTCCTAGAATCTGGGGTAAGAACTGCATCACAAAGTAATGGGAACCAGTTTGCTGCTCATAGCCCCAAAGTCCTTGTTGCCTCGTGGACCAGATATTGCAAAAGATAATTCCTGCTATCATGAGCAAGCAGCAGGTCGTAAGTGCGGCCAACGCCCATGTGCGCAGTACAGGAGGCACATAATCTAATGCCGGATAAAGTAGACTATCTTCGGGGGGTTCCACTGGTATGAATGATTCCGGGTCCACCGACTTTCGGGGTGATCTCCTTGCGGAGACAGGAGATGCTTGCTGATGTCTGATTTCCGCAGTCGAGGAAGGACAATGCGAGCGGATGAAGCAGCCTAGGCCATCATCCCAGAGCAGCGGCTCGGCGGGAGAGTCATGGCTCACAATCGAACTCCTCCTCCTGGGACCCGCGACTTCTTCATCACGCGTGAGCTGGCTAATGGCGAAATGGATATACGGTGAGTCGTCCATTCCGGGTGTTGGTGGGCGTCCCGCGTAGCTGTCAGCGGGCGCCTGACTGGATGTTGTATTGGACATGGGGCTTAGGTGGACTTCTCTATCCTCAACGGAGCGTATGGTATGGGACGCGGGTGTAGTGAAGTTTCTATTGTCGCTCGAGGATTCCACGGAGGGTTGCGATCGCGTGCCAGCCACCGGCGGGGCGAGATGCGTTCTTGATATGCTAGGGGAAGGAGTACGGGATGCAGGTCGCGAATTGGGAGTTGCATAGCGCACGACATTGACTCGACTGCCACTCATGCGAGACCTTGCGCTGGAGCTCTGGCTTGAGAAGGAGTAATAGTCATCTGAAGCGGCAACGGACTGTTGGTCCTCGGTATGTATCATCTGCGGTCTACTTGCTGTATAGAGTCAGTCATGAAACCACAATTCAGAATCGGTCGAGATCTTGGGTTGACCGGCTGTCAAACAAATCTAACATTCCACTTACAGCTGACAGTCCGCAGACTCACATTACCCGACCCCGGAGCTAACATTGCGGTCGGGATCAACCGAGGAATGTATATGTTCAATTGCTCACTTGCAAAACAATATGAGATATCTCATGAACATTCCTAGCACACAAGACCCTAACCGATCGAGAGAGAAAGAGTAAGAGTTGGAATGGCCGGGGCAGGAAGCAAGGGAGAAAAGAGCTCTGAATTGGGCTGCCACTGACCGTTTGAGGTGGTTGGCTATACGACCGCCAGTCTTTCCCAGCCTCCGCAGCCCAGCCACCGCAGGTCCAACGAGAAAAGAGCCAATGGAGCCCGACGACATGGCATCGGTGGTGATAGATCAGGGCTCGACATGGCTTCCAGTCATTGGCGAATTGCTCTGGGCGGGAAAGGCTTGATCGGATGAACGCCGTGGTGTGTCAGTTCGGTGGTTGTGGTGGCACCCAGAGATGGATCTTGATGGACAGCCCAAACTCCAGACAATGCCAAGATCGCGGCCCGAACCACTCAAGGGCCATCCACACCTGTCAAATACTGGTACTTATACAACGTAACGAGTTCTACGAGGTTGTCGGAATCGCTGGAATAAGATGAACTAAGCGAATACATCAAAATGAGATAACTATAAAAAGGTGCTTTGCATCGCATTGGCCCTCATCAGACTTGCAGTCACTCTCCAAATATCTACCCAATGCAGACGTGTTGCACACTGAGCTTGTCTGTCGGACAGACCCACAGAATTGGATCTGACGTTTGTCGAGGTTGAATGAACATCAGTACAACATTTCACGAGTGTTGGTCGAGACCGAATAGACATATGATATAGCATCATCTACTCACTCTCATAGTGACAGTGCTTTTTGCAGAAGGGGTGGGCTAACGTCATCCATTCCACTTCCGCGTCACCATCTGGAAATACGAACAAACTGCTTGCGCACTCGGCACTAGCCAGAGAGTACTCCATACCTCACTGATGGTTCTTAGTAGAGCTGGAACTTTTACATTACCTTTCTCTTGTCAATTACTACCGAAGTATTCCTTGACGGGATCCCTGCCTGGATATATCTTGCCAGCCGGGAACGCTACTACCTCAAGGGAGACGGCATAGAGTCCAAAAAGTGTAAAAACTGAACGGGTACGTGCTGCAGATGATTTTCGAGGGTCTGGGTCTGCTAAAATTAGAGCCATGCTCAGGACTGTAAATTCTGGTCCAGCAACCTGGGAAGTCCATCCTAATTTCGCAAAGAATGGAGATTCGTCGGCTCTTATAATGTCAAACCTAGGCAGTCGCTATTCTGACTCGAGGCAACTCGTGGGACACGGCCCCATTATCACTATCTCTGGCTTGACGAATCAGAGAAGCTCTCGGCGTGGGCACAGGGGGGGGCACTGCTGACTGCGGCATCTGGAGATGTGGATAGTGGGTACATGTGCTATGCATTGGCGCGACAAGCGGGGGAAACGAGAGTGTGAACTGTGAAGGCAGCAGAGATAGATAGTTCAATGGGCAGGGCCGCTGCTTCGTCCGCGTAATATCTGAGGCAGAAGCAACTCAAGAAGCCATTGTCGAGTGAGGAGCTGGCTGGCTGCAGCGACAGCGACAGTGACAGTGACAGTGACAGTGGCAGGCAAGACTCAGAATGAAAAATGATTACTTGCTTAGTGCAAGTTGGATCGTGGCGGCAATGACTAAGGAATCTTCCTTTCTGCTCCAATCAGAACCCCGCAAATCTTGCAATCCCACCCGGCCGTCCCTGTCGTTTTCCCCTCTCTTTCTCTATCTCGGTCGAGGCAGCATCATCCACTGCAGTGCATCCTTCCCTTCACCCACTTCTCTCTGCTCTTCCTCTTTTACTACCACTACCTTCAACTCCTACACTTACACTCATTTCCAGTCATTCCTTCAATTTCTCTCCTCTACGCTATTTGCCTCTTCTCTTCTCTTCTCTTCTTTTTCCGCTGCCTTCACCCCTTCGCCCCCCTTTATCATCTTCCATTATATCCTTCTTTCTCTTTTTTACCTTTTTAGATTCTCCGGCTAGTTAGTTAGTTAGATCATACCTTATCTAAGGGCGGATTCGGTTCGCCTCCCTCCTCCAATCTCCGAACCAACCCTTCTTTGTCACCATATCTGTCGCGGATTCCTCAGGCTTCCCGCCTCCCCCTGCCCCCATGTCGCAGGAGGCCAGCAATCATTAAGTCCTTGCAAGGTTGCGCTCAATGTTTCGAACAGCTTCGGGACTTTACTTGTGATCACGTTGCATCTCAACTCGCCGTGGCCTAAGTAATTGTGGTCAATTCCTGCCTTCTGCATTGCTGCCACTCCTGAGTCCCCGCTCGCCTCTCGATCGCGGCGACAGTGTCGCTCCGCTCTCGAGTCGCCATGCTGCTTAAACCGGCCACACCGCTTACTATCCTCCTTCTGATCGCATTTGCCCTTCTCCTCATCTCCGTCCTCTCGACTCCGATTGTCAAAAGCATACCGCTGGCTACCTTTGAGAATGTCGACTACGGTGTTTTCGGTTACTGCAAGGGTGACCAGTGTACCAGCATCCATGTTGGCTATGCCGACGGTTCGTTGCCTTCTCTCTCTCCTCGGCGCATTCTTGTCCTTCCTCTCAAGCAGGGTTCCGTGTGCTTGTCGCGAATAATTACTCACAATTCTCGTCACAGATAATATCATCCCGACAAACACGAGCAGCAGCGAGTTCAACCTCCCCCCTAGCACTCGGAAATCGCTTTCGGCCATCTTGATTGTTCATCCCATCGCGGCGTTTCTCACTCTCATTTGTCTATGTTTAGCAGCAGCAGCACACTTTCACGGCCCGTCGCATTCACCGCGCTATCTTTTGGCCTTGCTGATCCTCCTTCTCCCTACTCTCCTCGTGTCTCTTCTCGCTTTCCTTGTCGATATCTTGCTGTTCGTTCCGCATCTCGAGTGGGGAGGATGGATCGTGCTCGTGGCCACCATTTTGCTTGTCACTTGTGGCGTGGTCACATGCGCAATGCGCCGGACACTTGTGAGCCGTAAGGCGAGAAAGAGACGCATCGCAGAGAATGCTGAAATGAGTGGGGAGAACTTCTACAATCGCCAGAACGCAGCAGCGGCAGCGGCAGCAGGAGGCTTGAGTCAGCCTGAGAGCCTCAATGTTGACGTCAAGGAGCCGGTTGTTACCGGCTCTCCTCCTACATCTGATGTCACGCCCACATTCGCTACGTTTCGCACGACAACCCATGATAGCGACGACGATCGTGCGCCTTTGAACGCCCGCAATCCATCTAGTGATGCTGCAATGCCTCCTGGTCAATATGCCAATATGCGCGGCGACGTGATGGCCTACAACTCTCCACCGGATCATATCGAGAACCACGGGCCTGTTCAAGGACCAGGGCCACGGATGCGCCCCGGACCCCCCGATGGTCGACTTCGCAATCAGTATTCCGATGGCAGTATGGGTTCGCGACGCGGTCCCCCTCCTCCAGGATTTGCTCCGCGTGGACGTGGTGGATATGGCCCGCGAGGAGGCTACGGTCGTGGGAACTATCATGGGCCTGGACCACGAGGACCTACTCCGGGGGGTCCAGGAAGAGGTGGACATCCATCGGCAATGGGACGAGGCTACCGAGAACCTCCTCAGCCAATTGGATATGGTCCTTCACCTGGGCCTCGGCCGACCGCGCCTCTCGAGGATGAATACGACTATCGTGGCCCAGCGCCTTCAGCGGGTGCTCATCGACAACCATCCCCGGGTCCGATAGGAATGGCCGTTTCTGCGGATTATGAGGCGGCTGGACAAGCTATAGAAATGCAGCCGCAGCCAAAACGCCTAGACTCAGCTAATACTCTGCCGCATGAGGTGATGGTCGATTCCCAACCACATGCCTTGTCAGCCGATGGGTATCCCGAACCCATCAGTCCCTCAAGCCTTTATAGCCGGACTCCGTAAGCCATTTCTCTGCTCGGTGTTGTACGTGGTGTGTGTATACTGACAACCAACAGATCGTACAATCATCCGCGCGCTGGCTGGGCCCAAGCTGAGCCCGCCGCTCATCACTCACCCTCGCCTATGCATGCGTACGGTTCTACGCAGCGGCATGCTCGCTCCCCTTCAACTGATTACTTTGAAGATGCGGATCCTCGATTCGCAAATCCCAATGAGTCAGCAGTAGGTAACACACGGTTGCCTCCTGCTCTGACACCGGGTGCTATCGGTGAGCGGAAACCGACGGATGATTCGGCTGAGGCCCCTAACTCACCCACTACTAGCGAAGTAAGCCACTTCACATCCATCTCTCAGCGGCCCATCAATCCTCGCTGGCGACCACCACCCGTTCCAGCTCAACAGAAACATGATGTGCTACTGGAGAATAATCCAGACTTTGACCTTCGGGCGGGCGCCGGGAGAGGAGGGCTTGCCGGAGCAGGAAGTCGAATGCCGCCTTTGTCCATACCCCGAGACGCCTCAAGATACCCACTTCCATGAACATAATCTTTAATGTTACACTGTGCCTCCGACCTTTTCCGAAACACGGGTCTTCCGGGGACTTATGAAGCTAGTCACTGGACTGGACAGGATCTCCCATGGGGCCGACGAGCCCTTGTGCTATGCCTGCGCAGCATGGCATCTGCATATAAGCGCATTGCGTCTGTAGCTGTGGCCACTACGAGTGGACATTGAAGAAGAACAGATGTACATTGATGAGAGAGAACCCGATACCATACGGACTGCTGTTAGTTTATGATTGTTATGTTAGTCTCATAGGGCATGATTACTATGTTTGTTTCAACAATTATTTTTGCGACCAATCATACTTGGTAACGATTGGATGAATCCTTCCCCTCGTTGATGTGTCTGGGGGAGTCGACCGAAGCATTTCCATTGAGCACTGCGTAAACTGGGAAGTGGTGATGGTTAGTGGCCCTATTGTCTGTAGGTTGCCCCGCGTTTAACTCAATCATGTGCGTGACATCATGAATACAGTCATCTAACCAGAATTCCAGGTAGTATGACTATCTTTCTGCCTGAGGGCTTTAGTGCAGATCTTCTCTGCGGAAACGAACGCCAAGAATGGATATCAAACTGCCCAGCGTGGCTCAGCACCTGAAGAAGCCAAGCTGCATGATCATTGGCGGTCGAGCGCATTGCAGAACAAACTTCAATTTTGCGGCAGAGTCGCGATTATCTTCCTATTGCATGAGGGGACAAGAAAAAAAAGCAGTGAAATACTTGGGAACGAGACTTGTCGTGAGCACATCCAGCCACTGTCTCGTGACTTGTCCCAATGGAGGATGCTGACAGGCCAAGTGTCTCGTTTTCGGCATTTAGATGATTGATGTCTGCATCTTTTCGAATGAGAGCGAGGAACGGTTCCCGACAACTCGTATCCGCCAAGATCCCGCTGGCGCTCCCGGTCAGTTTTGGCGAAACCCTTGTGGACTGGATCTTGGCTTATCGTGATCGACAGATGGCTAGAGCCTCCCGGGGCTTGGAGGCTATCGACGGAGCCAAGTTACAGACCCGTGCCAAGGGTTTGCCAAGCGGCTCTCTCTGGCAGGCGATATGATATGTCCAATATCATGCAGACCGAGACTGAAAGCGCTGTCGCCTGATTGATTTGGACATGGTATATCCATCTCAAAACCCATGTGTCGCTCCAGGATGATGCGCGTATCGCGACGGCACATTGGGCTGATATCGGAAACCGCTGCTTCGGCGGTGTACCACCCCACTCGCGTCTTCTGGTAGGCATGCGTCTCTCGAGACGAGAATATCATGGACACATGGTTGCACTGATTCTTATCAGTATCTTGGCGTGAAGAAAGGGTGGTGGGGATGGAAAACTCTGTATCGAAGTCCATTGTATATAGGGATGGCCGTGATTTGGCTCCAAGGATGAAGGCAGCAATTTTCTCAACCCCATTTTCTACACCGGCACCGGTTGCGCTTCCCTGTCTCATCTCACCATGCAACAATCTTCCGCCGATAACATTCAGCCCGCTCCGGCAGCTGCCACGGCATATAATAGACATCTGCAGTTCAGCGAGGATCGAGGCGGCCTTTGGTCCTCAGGCAACAGCACCATTGTCTCGCTGAATCAGTCTACTGACGACGAAGAGACCACTTCCTATGCGAGGATAGCTCGCCACTTCCAAGCCGAGATCGATATCTCTTATGCCGATCTGCCTTTGATCGTCTGCGGCTTCGTCAGTGGCCTGGTGGATGGATTGTCCTTCAATGCTTGGGGGAGCTTCTCCAGCATGCAAACAGGTATGTTCTGGCCATGTCACCCCTCGTTCCACATCTCGTATACAAACAACACCCCACGTCACTCTTGTTTCAGCCCCATGAGCTAATTGGCTGCGCCTCAGGAAATACTGTCTTCATTGCCCTTGGTGCTTCGGGGCAACCGAGATACCCCGCCTACCTGTGGGCCAAGTCCCTCATTGCACTCTGCACCTTCATCACCAGCAACATCCTCTTCATTCAAACCTCCCGCCTGCTCGGTCCGCCCCGCCGTCGCTCCTCCCTCATCCTCTCCTTCGCCGTGCAATCTGTCTGTTTGCTGGTCGCTGCACTCCTCGTGGAGCTTGAGGTCGTCGCGCCGCGACCCGAGAACCCGCGCGCCCCCATCCAATGGATGCAAATCATCCCCATCTCGCTTCTGGCCTTCCAGGCGGGCGGCCAGGTCTGTGCCTCGCGCATCCTGGAGTTCGATGAGATTCCCACAGTGGTGCTGACCAGCCTGCTGTGTGACTTGCTCGTGGATCCGAACTTGCTGGCCCGGAAGAACCCCAAACGAGACCGCCGGATCGGGGCCTTCCTGGCTCTATTCCTCGGTGCCATGACAGCTGGTGGACTGTCCAAAGTGACTAGCATGGCGAGCAGTCTGTGGTTTGCTTTTGGTCTGAAGCTCATGATCACCTTGGCATGGATGGTTTGGAAGACAGACAGGAGTGGAAAGATGGGCAAGAGCGGAGGAAGTATAGTCTGATCCTGTCGTTCGTTGTTTGTCCGTTGGGCTCTCTGCGATACGATCCCTCGAGCTATTTGTCTCATGTCATTGATGAATGCTTGTAGGATGTTATGAGTTATGATTTCTTTTTTGAGGGTTCCTGCTTTATATTTATGACCTGGTGGGCGAGATTGTTTGACCGATGTATGAACCTTCCTGGACCTTGGCGTTCGCTGTTTGCTTGATGATGCTTCGAAAATGATACCACTTAACGATCGGTCGACTTTCGTTGTCTTGCCTTTCTCGGGGCTTTTTTGTTGCACCGGCGGGGTACAAAAGATCCCTCGAGGGCAGTGATACTATTCCAACAAATCAATTTACTATGTTTCTACTATCATCGCCAGACACCTAAGTTGCTACTATTTGTATTGTCTCAGAGGGCACAATATACTATAAGTCTGATTAGAAACATTATATAGGGTCGCAATCACATAAGCTAGGCGGTCGTCAGCCAATCTACTTACGATTAGCACTTGGATCATGGAAGATAGAGAACTGGATGTACTTCCCGTTACATAAAGGCTTCATTCACAGGCCTAAAAATACTTGTTTTATCCAGACTAAGGTAATCCAGGGATCCTTCTTCGCTTCGAGATAAGCCCAGCTCTCCATTTTGCAAACTCCCCTTATCCAAATGTGCCTTTAAGACCCACGGAAAAAGTTGCACTCCTTCCAGATACCCCATCTTGGGATCAAAGATAATAGTATACTGCAGTCTCATATTTGCGGATGTTCATTGTGAAGCCATGGATCCTGCGATAGCTCCTTTGCTGTACTCCGCTCTTCAGGTTTCCATTTGATCATCCGTTTAACGAAGTTAATGAACATCCTCTTCTCCTCCCCATCAAACTTGGAGAGAGTGCTTTCGAAGCTGAAATTACTGGGGATAAGGTCTTCATCTTTGAGTGTTCCTATGTTGCAGCGTCAGTTATATCTAGAGATCAGAAATTGAGGGACTCCCTTACCAGCAGCCGTAAAGAACATCGATGTCCTCTTACCACAGTCAACAAAGCCTTTGGGGGCGGGACCTAAGAGCGAAGTTATATACGCAAGATGCGTTTCGTCATCATAATCTTCAACAGCGCGTGGATCAGCTGCTTCAAATAGTGTTCGCCCTTCTAGGAAATCCCAAAGCTTCATTCAATTGTTAGTTGTCTGCGCTAATATGGAAGGATTTTGTGTACCATAACTCCCAGACTCCATATATCGGCACTATACGTGTATCCTCTGTCAAGGATGACCTCTGGCGCACGATATACCTCGTCCTGGATGCAACCATCCTGCGGAGAATCGCCTTGGACTGCTAGATCAAAGTCCACAATCTCGATAAGTCCGACGATGTCCTTCAGCGGCCCGTAGTTATTGCGAGACAGATATATGATGCGTCCATCACTGCAGTGCTTCTGAGGTAGTGGATTTTCGAACTCATCTCGGGCGTCCTGGGACAGGAGGGCCCGATCTTCCAGTCGTACCATGATGTTATCTGGCTTTAAATCTGGTGATTGTGAGTGAGGATTAATCTTTCGACCAGCACAACTGAGAGCACCTACCGGTATGGATGACACGGCATTCAGTGTGGAGATAATCAAGCGCTTGAAGTATTTCTTGGAGGATTATTTGAAGATATCTGGGGGCATTACACCGCCTTGCCATCGCCGACAATATTTTTCAAGTGACTCACGTAGAGGTTCGAAGATGAGACGTACATGGTCCCCTGAGACTCCTTGTACGGAAAACGAGTCCAGTGATTTTCGAACGAAGTGCCAGCCCTCGTGTTGCCGATTCGCTCTCGTGATATGTCGCATGATCTCCAGCTCAACGTCACCAGCGGCTTTCCGTGCATGGGTGTTCTTGGAGTTAATCTTAAGAGCCACATATCGCTCGTTTGACCACCGCCACCTAGACTTGTCAATATGTACATTTTACTGTGATGTTTGGGCAAATACGAACTGATGAAGGTCCCTTGCAAGCCACACAGTCGATCTGCTTCCATGGCCAAGCTTGGTCGCTATTTGATAACGGTCATTGAGGATGACCCCAATACGCGCCGGATAAAAATAGGCGGTCTCGTAGTAGGGTGAGTTCTCCTCTTCAACCAGCAGGGACGGGTCAATTCGGGCGGGAATGGCGGTCGAGATTGCCCAGGGCGAGTGACGCAATACCTTTAAGGGTTGCTTGAGGATAGAGAAATTCCGCGTCATGGTCTTAAACAAAGCCAGAAATACTGGCGTTGGTGTATCTGGTCATATTGGGGAGAAAGGCATAGTTCGAGCTACGGATATACTAGGTAAGCTTGTTGGGATGCCGTAGGCTGGCGCCGCAGGTCACGCGAGTGGCTGGGCATCTTATTCGCCGTATATTTCGTCCTACCACCGTAGGGTCAATAAGCATATTTTATAGAGCAAAGAAGGCTTGTTAATATCATATTGTATATGCTTATATCATAAGGTCATTGGACTGAAAAAAAATCAAGAGTTTATGATTTCCAGACCACGAAGAGAGTAAAGTTGTGGAGTCGAAGATTAAGCGGGTGGATCCAAGGCTCAAGGCTGAACCTGAAATTTAGGGCGGTGGAACCATCCACTACGGACTACACAAGCGTTGAAGGACGGCATCTACTCGGTACTTTACTTCCTCCTGTCACTTGTTTTAGCCTGCTTGGGTTAAGGATCATGCGAGTAGTCTGATAAAGATGTTACTAGGGTCTATACTCACCCTCAGGAACAATAAGAATGTCAAACAATCAATGACATACGTCGGTGGCTGCTTTGTCACCGCCACGTAAAACCGAACTAAAAATACCCCGTGCCCAGCCACGCGCTAACCCAGTCGGGCAAAGAATTTACAGGGCGGGCAGTAAAAGAACGCGTAGGCAGCCAACGCTCATGTGAGAAGGGGCCCAGTCAGAGTCCAAATAAACTATCCCCAGGCCTTAAAAAGGGCATCGGGCTTCTCTTGAGCTCCCTGCACTCGGCTACTACCGGTCTGCTCAAACAGAGTCTAAATAAACACTTCTCCAAAAACACCCACCATGGCGCCGTCTTACATGGTCCTCGATCAAAGGTCCTACGCCGCAGCAGCAGGGCCGCATCTGCTGAAGCGCGATCTCAGCGTCACCCACGCTCAGGGAGTGACCCTCGGAGTGATGGGTGCATACGTTGTCGTCATAGCACTACTCTGGAATTTGCCCTATGTTCGCTGGTCGCTCTGGCCGTTCAAGGTGAGAAACTGTCATTTGGTGTTCTTTAGTACCTTCTTTGCTGACGCTGCCATTCTTTCCGTTCGGAAAAAAAGATGCTGGTTATCGCTTTCCACGAGTTTGGCCACGCCATCACCGCATGCTGCACCGGCGGTCGCGTCAAAAGCATCTCGCTGGATCCGCACGAGGGCGGCGTCACGCACATGTCGGGCGGCATCAGCGCCGTGACCCTGCCAGCGGGATATCTGGGCTCGTCGATTATCGGGTCCTTGTTGATTTTTGCCGGTTTCGATATTGTCGCTAGCAAAGTTGCCAGTATCGTTCTCGGGGTGTGCTTCCTGCTTACTCTCTGGTGGGCGCGGAAGGATTGGCTCACCATTGTCACGATTCTCCTCGCGGTTGGTTTGCTGGTCGCGTGCTGGTTTATCGCTCATGGCCAGGCTTTGAAATGGGTTGTGGTAAGTTTCTGCGGTCCTCTAGCGGAGAGGAAGGATTGCGGCTGATTCATTCGTGATAGCTCTTCATTGGTGTCATGTCTGCGCTATACAGCGTCTGGGATATTGTAAGTCTTTTGGTCCCGGTCTGCGGGTGGTCGCGCACCTGCTTGTCTCGTTCAATGCTGACAAGTGCGCTCTCTGCAGTGTGATGATCTGATCCTTCGCAAAGTAAATACCTCGGACGCCAGCCAGTTTGCCAAGCGCTACGGAGGCTCCTCGCAGTGCTGGGGGGTTATCTGGTCCTTCATCTCTCTCGCATTCATCGCGGTTGCGATTATTGCTGCTATAGCGGCATTCCGCGAGTCGTTCAGCCAGCAGGAGAAGGACTCGCAGCACTTCATTCCGACACGTTAAACTGGAGCTGCGTTTTTCGGGACCATGCTTATTTTGATGACTTATGAGTTTTGCGCATCGAATACCCCTCATGAGGAACGGAGGTCGTCGTCATCCATTTATTGTGTTTTTGTCTCGTTTGAGCCTGTTCGGAATCTGCTGGACAGATAGCTTTAGCCTAGAATTGCTTGACTCTAAACAAGCTTGCGTTTCACTCAATCGCGCGATCAAGCCAACTAATGAGACCATGCCAAACCATTTACCTGGATCCACTATCGACAGGATTACTATTACTATATCGGTGTAGCTGACACAGATGGTCGACGAGCACGGGGACCGCATTTTTTAGAATGCCAAATTCTACCCACAGGCAACTGTTCGTACACCGCAGGTCGAGAAAACTGGAATGGCGCTCAACGGGGTTGCTCCTTTCTTGAGCAGTTATAACCGTAACATTAGTATTGATCTGATTAATATCATAAGTTTATAAACATGTCCGTGGTTGACTTGGTCGTGGGTTTTAGTTGTCCCGGAACTTTACTCTCCCACTTAAATCCGTAAATCCGACCACATCAGCGTCCGCGATCCATCCCCTCCCCACGCCTTCTTCTATCCTCGACTATATCGTTCCACCCGTGACCGTCTTCCATGTTAATGAGACATAATATGCCTCGTCTCAGCCAGCGATGGCAGACAGAAACGCCACCCCAAAGACTCCTCCAACTTTCAGGGGAGCGACACGCAAGACCCCTTCATGCGTGGTCTGCAACAGGCGCAAAGTCAAATGCGATCGCCAGGATCCTTGCTCTGCATGCACCAGGAATGGAGTTGAATGCATATACCGAGCACATTTTCCCCCGCGACGCCGGAAGAGGCAACGGTCTGATGGAGCCCATCCCAGTCCTTTAAGGCAAGACCCAGGCCCTGCTGGTTCTAGAGGTCGGCATGGAATGCTTTCGCCAACTATCACACCTAATGCGTCTGTTACGTCTGCTCAGGCTGATCCGGGGTTGTTGATTGCAGGAGGGGGGAAATCTGTCTATGTTGATGGGTGAGCAGACCGGTGTACCAGAAACTCAATGCTCAAGGACAATTGGCTAACAGTTCAACTAGGAACATGTGGTCGAGCATCCGGGCGGAGGTATGGAAATACCCATCTTAGCTCTATCTCCAGGCAGCTGCTAAAATCATCTAGCTGCCATCTGCGGAGGATGTGTTACGTGATGCCTCAGTCTACAGTGACTCGAGTGAGCCCTTGCCGGAGATGGACGATGAATCTTCTCTCATTCTAGGCTCAAAGACGAAGAAGAAAATAACGGAGTTGCATCCTGAAGCTTTACACATCTTCAAACTGTGGCAGGTCTTTCTGGAGAACGTGAACCCGTTAATCAAGATTCTGCATGGTCCCACAGTCCAGCAGCAGATCATCGATGCCACTGGGGATTTGGGCGCCGTGCCAAGAGGGCTCGAGGCGCTGATGTTCTGTGTATATTGTATCTCGTTGATCTCGATGACCTCACAAGACGTGCAAAAGGCTTTCGGCCACAGCAAGACTGCACTCCTTTCTAGGTTCCGTCGTGGGGCTCGGCTTGCGTTGTCCAATGCGGGCATTTTACGAACGTCGGACATTGTGGTTCTGCAGGCCTTTGTCTTGTATTTGGTATGTATCAAGCTTTGTGCACGTGTTGTTGCATCTAGTTCGAGGCATATTTCATGAAGCAAAGCGACTATATTTCTGACTCCACTCACAGTTCTCAATGCGCGCATTCTCTGATCCACAATCAATCTGGTCCCTATGTGGTGTCGCCATCCGGCTGGCACAGCGTATCGGACTTCATCGCGATGGCTCTCTTCATGGCCTTTCTGTCTTCGAGACCGAGATGCGCCGACGTCTTTGGCTTCAGCTAAGCATACTGGATGCCACCACGGCACAGCTTACAGGGATTACTTCACAGACCTCGTTGATGGCCGCTGATGTACGGCGTCCAGCAAACGTTAATGATTGTGACTTGGACCCACGCATGACGGACAGTCCCCGTGAACATAGTGGAGCGACTGAGATGATTTTTTGCCTGGCACGTTGCGAATTCGGAGAGTGGCTAACTCGATGGTCCAAGCTTTCAGGTACCTTTCCTACCAGTCAGGGGTTCCTGAGCATTTCTACAGTTTCGCTAGCTGAGAAGGATAGAGCAATCGATGAGCTAAGTCATATCTTCGACACCAAATACCTCAAGTATTGTGATGCCTCAATTCCACTTCACCAAATGACAAAAATCGTGATCCATTCTATCGTCTCTCTACTACGGTTCTCTGCACATCATCCTCGCCACGACGCTGAAATGGGAGGCCACAAATCACAAGCCGAACGAGACCAGGTATTCTCCATATGCTTGCGTCTGGCCGAGGGCTGTGATATAATTCAAACGAGCGACATCACCCAACGATATATGTGGCATGTGGAGAACCATATCCCCTGGACCCCATTGATTCACATGCTCTACGAGTTGCGATACCGTGTCGACGGGGAGGAGCCGGACAGAGCTTGGCTCTTTATCGATCGGATTTGTAGTCGACATTTCCACGATGTGAAGGGGCAGCGACAGAGGACGGCTTTCAGCGTGGCGCTGCAGAACCTGCTTATGAAATCTTGGAAGGCA
This sequence comes from Aspergillus homomorphus CBS 101889, assembly GCF_003184865.1. Lineage (NCBI taxonomy): Eukaryota > Fungi > Ascomycota > Eurotiomycetes > Eurotiales > Aspergillaceae > Aspergillus > Aspergillus homomorphus. The sequence continues at coordinate 247,456 of NW_020291904.1, forward strand.
CATGCAGCTGAACGCGCCCATCGCAACAGGCCCCCGTTGACATGCCCGACTATTGTGTCTATTATTTGGGATATGCGGAGCAGACAACAAACGGCCTCTTACAATGAAAATCCGATCAATTCTCAACAGGAGGTTACAGTGGACAATGGTGACCAAAGCCAGAATCAGCTCGATGGGGTAGTCATGCCTCATGGACTCGGGGCCTTTGATTTGGACCAGAACAGCAGCGACCTGAGTCCCATGGACTGGAATCAGTGGGATCAATTGCTTGAAGATTTTCAGCACCAGTGCACAAATGAGGGCGAACCCCATCTCAACTTAGCATGAGTAAAGGGTTGCCACTGTCTCAGAACGTAAGCGATGGTGCCCACTCTGACGATATCATACTCCACTTGATCGCGTTGCGGATCGATGAGATCTTGTATGGCCGCTCCTTCTGTCTATATTGGTATCACTGCGAATCGACTGTAAGACGCGAAGGAAGGCTTGTCTCAGCACGAATTGAGTGACAGAGCTGCATGCAATATAATGCATTCTCTGGCTTTCTGGGCCATGAGAACATAATTTGGAGAGAATGATGATCGGAGACGCGACTTTGGGCCCACCCAGCCAGGATCGTCCCGTTTGTGATTTCATCCGGATAAGCATTTCCCCTGGGGCAGCTGAATAATCGCAAGTTCCAATTCTGTCTCTCAAAACGAGCGCCAAGCGCAGTTCTTGAAACTTATTCGAGGATTGTTTATCAATTGTTCTGACTTGCGTTTAAAAATGAGCCATCTCCTCGACCATCTCCGCCAAGCTGTGAAGCAAGCCAGGCGGCATCCGTCGGCCCAGCGTCCCAAGAAATCGCCCATGTATGTCGGAATGCCCGTGGCCGAACAAGTAAAATTGCTGACTCAAAGATAGATTTTCAAAGTCTGCGAGTAACACTCGAACGATATGGGAGAAGCTCCCAATGAATGTTCTAATCAAGATTCTTGTGCAATGTGAATTGGGCGAGATTCATTCCTTTTCGGCGACATGCCGTCTCGTGCACCAGCGGGTCTATCATATCGAGCCTGCTATAGCCAAGGCCTATCTCCAATGTCGAAGACACAAGGGTCAGGGGAGTGAACTGGCTATCGGCGACGATCTCACATTCATCTCTGACCTCTTCCCACCGCCGCCTCCCCACTATACAGAGAGTGGTGCGCTGGAGGAATCGCCTGATTACTCGTTTGGGTACTTGACTGATCTCACCCGGTGCTGGAGGACATGCATCCGGTTGTCTTACTACTTTGCTGAATACCTCGTTCAGCATTACCTCGAAACTGACACTACGGCCCGGGAACTATGGGCTTCGTCCAAGACGGAGAAGGAATTTATCTACAGCAAAGGTGTCGGCGCACTTCAAGCGCGTCTGCTTCCGTCCATGTGCGTGCTCTCGCTGCCTGACTTCATGTATCATGCGCGCTAACCAACGCCCAGTGCCTACCTCGTCTACTTTCTTGAATCTTTCGCCGACACTACCACCCCAACGCACTCCCTCGACGCGCAGGAGCGTATTCTCCAGGAACCCCCATTCACAGACCCAGAGGTCCTGCTCTCCACCCACCACACGATGCACACTCTTATTCACACCGTCCGCCACCTCATGGCCCCAGACATCCCATTGACCTCCTCTCAAACATGGGTCAGTCTTCTCCTTACTACCTCCACCCTGGAGCGCATCGTGGACCTTTTCGCCGCTGTAGCCGCCGACAACCAGCAGCCGGCGGAGAAAAACAAGAAGCATGAACCCGCCACCAAACCGCACCACCACGATAACCATGAACATGCACACCACCAGACCCAGACGACTAGTTCTCATGGACATAACCACACACACTCGACCTCAACCACCTCCCACTCCCACTCCCACCCCTCATCCCACTGGTCCCACCGCATGGACTTCCTGTGGCACATGCGCCGCGATTACGGGGATTTCCTGGCCTCCCTAGGCGACCAGGACCCAGAAACCGGGCATTCAGGACTGGTGCCTCGGCTTCGGGAGATCTGGTTTGATGTGGCCGAGCGGGAGATCCGGGCGAGGGGCCTGGCGGCGCATTCGGCTGAGGTGGAGCCTGTTTTACATGGCGGTGGGCCGCGGTTGGGCTGTGAGGTTTGCTGTTCTTTGGTGTAGACTTTTTAGATTGTACATTTGTTTTGATGTGTTGGAGCTTCTTGGTTCAGATTGGGTTAGATGTGTTGGGTTGGAGTGTATATACCTAATCATTATTTTTCAAGAAGGAGGGTGTGATTGACGGAGGGCTGTACATTTATACTCATCATGCTACTAGAAATGCATACGCTATTATTATGTTCACGATCTCGGGATGACGATGAATTGAATCTAAGGTTCGACACCACTTGTGGCTTTTATACATATTGCTTGCTATCACGCATGAGAATGAAAAAAAAAGAAGGTGCTAGTAGTGACATGAGGGACCTAGCAGAAACGAATAAAAGATTCCACATAGAAGATCTAGCCATGGCCAAAAAGGATGGGAGAAAGAGCAAATAGAAACAGAAAAGAAACCCGAAGCCTGCATGTTGCGGGTAGGCAGGTAGGCAGGTAGACAACATGCCTCAGTAAACGACGGGCTACGTACATGAATTCGTTCAGGCACAGCAAGATACGAACATGGACCTGATATTAATACATTATAGGGGGGTTGGGGGGAATTTGGGAGAATGTGGGAAAGGGGGTGGGGGGTTTCTATCCTGATATCAACACCCAGAGAAGGAAGAAGATCTAGTTTGAGGTTGAGGTTAGTTTATTGGACCATGGTGGGGTCTCTGAGGCTGTTGGGGGATGCGTACCATTAGAACGCCAACCATCTTGGCGATGAGCCAGCGGTTGCCCGAGACCCGGGTCCAGTATTTCATTAACTCGCGCTGCGCGCCCTGCACGTTGTCCACCACGTCCTCCGTGTTGGCGTCGATGCGCTGGATCATCTCCGACTGCTCGCTGACCATCTGGGCGAGCTGCCCGAAGATCCCGCCCAGCTCGTTGATTGTGCGCTCGATGGCGTCGATCGCCTCGCCGCGGCCCTGGATGTAGGCGTTGTTTGTCTGCGCTTCCTCCATCACCAGCAGCTGCTGGTCCGAGTGTATCGACGGCCGGCCGAGCGGAGACGGGTTCGTGGGTTCCAGGGTTAACAGGTCGGAGGCGCCGCCCGGTTGCGGCGTTCTCCGGCCGGATGGATTGTAGAGCGGCGAGTCGGAGCGCTGGGGATCGAGCGCCGTGTGCGACTTTTGTGATACGGATGAGACGAAGTTCTCGGTGCGGGAGCGCGAGGCTTGGATGTTCTTCGTACGCACTTCCAGCACGTCCTTGAAGTTGGCGCCGACGTCCGCCAGTTTCCCTTGCAGCATGACAACCACCTGCGGATCGATCCCGTTAGCCTTGCTTTTTACCTATGTGTAGGGTCTTCGTGCCCTGAGACATACATTGTCATTGTGCTCGCCTTCCTGGTCGGCCTTGGATCGATTGTTCTTGGGATGTTGGGAGAGGGTGAGCGCCTGGAGCGAGGCGATCTGTTGGTTCAAGGATGCGAGATCTTGTTTGATCACGTAGGTCAACTCGGAGATCTCGACTGGTCTGTCGTCGAAGAGTGTTTTCCGCTTCGCCACTGCGATTTCAAGAGAGTCCTGAAGTCAGTTTGCGAATTATGCTGTTTCGGGGTTGGAGATAGCCGACTTACACTCAGCTAGCCGCTGCAACTTCGCGGTCGTCGCCGTGATACCGCGTCCGATCTCCACGGCTCTGCGCGCAAAATCCGACCGTCGCTTGCCTGGGTGTTGTGCGTCCGCGGATCCATTGGCTTGTCGCCGTTGGGAATCTGACAAGAGCGCCTGGCGCTGAGATCCGGCTTTGTTGGAGGCTAGGCGTTTCTGAGCTTGGCCTAGAATGGCGTGGAACTCGCTCGTGCGATCCTGGATGGACGGGCCGGCCATTGTGAGGGTTGTGAGAGTGGTGGGTGGTGGTGTGGATGGGAGGTCGATTCGGCGAAGATGAGATGGGATGTGAGGGGTGCAGGCGAGACACAGAACTATACTCCGAGAATATATGGAGGAACGTCTAATCGCCGAATCTAGAACAAATAGTCGGCTGCGGTGCTATGGGGGGGGTTTATACGGCACGGAGTCCGGACTAATCGATAAGGAGGTAACTGAAGACGTGTTCGTTCGTTTCGTCAGGGCGGAGGTGGAGGTGGAGGTGGAGGCGGAGGCGGAGGCGGTGACAGCACGTTATGCGGAGGGAGGAGCCGAGATGTTGGTGAGTGGACAGAGTGAAGAAGAGGTTTACAAGGCAGCCATTGCAAGCGACCGAGCAGCATTCAATGAAAGAGGGAGATTGAGAGAGGAGATTCGCGAGGCCCTGGCGGCGATGGCGGCGATGGCTCCGGGCAACTTTGGCGGGCGGGCAGTTAACTTGCCGTCGCCGAAATAGGAAAAGGCGGACAGTTCAATGCAGTGCCCGCTAACTTCTTTAAGGCAGTCCAGCCACGTGCACACACCAGCCACCCCACATCTGCCCTAGCCACCAAGCTCCACACCAGCCACACTTTGCCCGCTTTGGGACTGTAGGCGGCCGTCAAAAAGGCCAATTAGAGTTCAGGTTGGGCGGAACCAGGGGCACCAGATCAGCTGAGAGCCTGAGACTCTGAGAGGCCCGGTCAAAGCGATGCTATACCCGATCATATAACGAAGGTTGTATCTCCAACCAGCCCCCCCCTCATTTCAAGGTTGATCTATCGCAGTGAGATACAACAGTTGGAAAGTACTTTTCTTTACTGTTTAAAAATAGCTCTCTCAATCACATCCACGTCAATCTACTTCTACTTTGTGCACCGCCCCGTCTCTTGGCGCACTGCCCCCATTTCTCCTCCCACGTCATCTCCGTGACACCATTCTCTCTCGCTGCCTCATTTCTCTCCGCTACACCCGCTCAACGTTGCGCCCACCGCGCCTTGACTGCGGATCAGACGTTTCAATTCTTACATCGATCTTGGCACTAGATATGCCAATCATCGGTTTCAACTACTACCTGCACTGTTGATGCTCTTGATCCAGCCTAGCTGATCGGTCGTGGGAAAACAATGGCGCGCCCGTTTCAGCCTTATGAACCCGAGCTACAGAAGCTGTAAGTCTATGCAGCCGCCACAATTCGGATCTCAGTTGACTGTACTAACGTCTCCGGCGCCCCGTTCTGCAGCTCGTCCAACGCAGAGAGCCCCATGTCGCCGGTTCCAAGGGGAGAGACTCCAGTATCGTTCAAGCCCAATGTGAATCGAGCAAAGACAAAACGCTGGGTAGAAGCGAAGAAGTATTCGTATGATGGCAATGACTGGGGCGACGACGAGTACGGCGAGTATGACGACGATGAGCCTCCACCGGTCCCACAACACAACCTGAATCAAAGCACCGGAGATCTTCCAAGCATGTTCAAGCGGGATACCTCGCGACCGCCACTCCCGTCGATGGATCGTTCTCGGTCGATGGATCATGTAGCGACTCTTGCAGGGGAGTCGAGTCGCAGCCGATCTTCAGAAGCCACTGCCGTCGAGCCAGCTACACGAACTGTTCCGATCATTCGTCCAGCCGATATCTACAAGCGTATGAGGGCAGATAGTGCGGCTCAGCAGGATCCTAGTCAATCAAGCCCAGCTCCTGCTCCTGCGAACGCGACTGTTCCGGGCCTCACGTCTGCTGAACTACACTTGCCGTCTACCAACGAAACACCAGCCGGAACAAACAATTATAAGCCATTCCGACCACCAGGCGCTGGTGACAGTGTGCAGGATGAACAACCACGTCAAGACACCCTCCAGTCTGAACCAGTAGGAAGCGGCACACCGACAGTTCAGCTCCCAGATGTGAAACGTCTTTCAAGCTTTGACCCCGACTTCGCGGGCGATTCATACTTCCCTTCCTCCGATGCCCAGGGACCTGAGCCTGAGCAGCATCAACTGCAACACAATCCCTCCATGGGGTTCCGCTCTGTAGTTCATCAAGCATTTGATGTGCCTGATACGCCCAGCACGACGGTTGACAGCGTTGCACGATCGAACAGCGATAGCACATCGGTGATCAGCCCCATTATCTCTCATCGGACTCAGAGCGACCTAAAGACACCCACAATTGTGGAAGAGCCTGGCGAGAGTACGCCCCCGTCCAAGAATGCGAGCGACGGGCTGGTTTTCAAGCCGGGTCACCGTCGTGATATTAGTCTTCCCAGCCCTAACAATAGCCCTTCGAGGACACCCAAGGTCACAAATATTCAAGGCTCCCACCCATCTGCAGCAGGCGAAATGTCTGTCGAAACTGCGACTGAGTCTTCCTTGGATTCGCAATTGGATTCGCAACCGGCTGGGCAAACACCACAGATAGCTCCTGTGCAAGTCGCAGACATCGGCCCTGATCACCCTGCTCCTTTAAGTATTGGTAGCCACTTGGTAACATCGGCGCCTACAGTTACACACGACGGTGTCCCTATCATTATACCTTCCATGAGCACTGACGATTCTCCTCAAGACACCGAGAGTGATCGTTTGCGAAAGGAAATCATGCGCTCGTTGAGTCGCGAGAACACTCCCTCGAAGGAACAAGAAGATGAAGAAGAAGAATCGGTAGAACGGCCAGAGGCTCAACGCCAAGATAGCCTCATCCCAAGTGAATATGAGAGGTATTGGAGCGCTGCAGAATCTACAACCAGCCCCTTAGCCTTGGACCAGTCAACTCCAGAGTACGTCGCTTCCCCAGTTGCCCTGCAAGGTTCGAGTCCTCCGGTGTTGCCTCCTGCTGCTTCGGAGTCAATTACATCGCCTTCGACGGAGGCTTCAAAGTCAAAACTGGCACGACGCTTCTCGTGGGAATCTTCGTCGTCCTCCGAAGAGCCTGCTCAGGCACCAAGTGTGCAGTCGCCTCCTGCTCCCATGCCAGGACAGTTCCCCGTTTCTTCTGAGAATCAAGTCCAGCCGGCCACGGAGACTGATCGTACGGAAGCGAGTCCAGCGAAAGCCATTCCGGTGGAGACCTTCTCTTCTGATGAGGTTCTGAATAAGTCCCCTGAAGAGAGCGATAGCTCCGTTGGGCATGAAAAGCCCAAGTTGACCATATTGCCTCCGGTGCCCGACAATCGTAGCATTATCTCCGACAGTCAACTGCCGGAGGTTTACGATGCTGAAGCCATTCCCAATACCTATACGGATGATGCACCTGCCATCGCTGGCCACCAGTTCCCACAGTGGACGCCTACAGCCCCTGCATCCGTCGAGCCTACGCTACTGGGCTTCCGGGAGATCTTAGCCATGAAGAGTTCAGAGGAAAGGGTCCAGGCGTTTAACGATACACGAACCAAGTTTGGAACAATCGACACTGGGCTCAGTCACTGGCTTCAAGTCACCGTTCAATCTCATCCTGAGCACGCAGATGTGGTTGATAAGAGCACGAAACTTGCTACCAGAGGGTCCACGGTCGCTGTAACCCGCAAGAAGTTCGCCAAATTATCGTCGCTCGGAAACTTTGGCTCTTCTCAGCTCGATGTCTCCTCGCCATCTGGGTCTGGCCATGTGCGACGACCGTCAGCTCCCCTGGGCGCCATGATGAACAAACAACAAGTGGAGCAACGAGGCAAAGAGCTGTTGCATTCAGCCGGCGTCCTGGGTGGCCGGGCAGGCGAGGCTGCCAAGGGTCTGTTCGCTAGAGGCCGGAGCAAACTGAAGGGAGGTCATTCTGACAAGGTAGATTCATAATCTCTTTTGTGATTGGGGGTGCTTGACAGCGAGTGGAAACTTCTTCTTTATGTGTGACTATGCTTATTGATACCATGCCGTAATTGAACATATTTCGATGCTTGAGAATGTGACACAAGTGATGTCTATCCTGTCTTTCCTTCCGTTGTTCGCGCTTCGTTTTATCGCCTCTAATGCGGTGATGCGATGTAGGGGTTTCAAGCGTTCCGGGGCTATCGCAAGCCTCTCCCACTCACCGAACTTCAGAATGCATCTGCCATAGACCTGACCGACAATGGGAGCACAAATTACAAGCGACATACGGTCCATTTCGGAAGCCTGCCGCTTCCTCGGACGCACTCCGGCTTCATCCAGCGCAAGTGGCAGGTGAAGCGGAAGGCAACCCCTACTGAGGCTGCGAGTAGAGCACATCTGGCGGAACTAGGTGACACAACTCTCGATGTCCGAATTAATGGCGATGGTCTCGGGCCAAAACAGCAGGAGCCTTTCGTGCAGTCGAGTGGTGCTATCACTGTGGTTGGTGAAATGGGAACATTCGAGGCCGATGATAAAGTGCATCCCAGTAACCGCTCAGCACAACTGACAAATACCCATTTATTGCCTGATTCCACCGGGGCGAGCCGGATCCAATTCACAATCAATGGTACGCCAATGACTACCCCTGCAGACGGACCTGACCATGGGTGCACTGCTTCCGGAGAACAAAGAGAGGCGGGGATCAGTATTGAAGGTAGGCCGGCGAACCAATCCAGCGACTCGATAAAAGCCACAAGAGACGAGGCGCTTCTGTCTTGGACAGTGGGCAACCCTCCTGCACGCTTTGTTGAACACCGGCGTGAAGCAAGTCAGTTGTCGGTCTCGTCATTGGGCACGGCTGACGATGGTGGCCCCAACCTGGCGCTTAACAGTGAGTTTCTCCAGACTAATGCGGGTGAAGACATGTTAATCTCCGCAGCACACGCAGCCTCCTCTAGTCTTTCCCTTCCTTCATCCCTGGGCGGCGGCATGGATACGGCTGCGACCGGCGATGCTCGGTCTATGACACCGAGTCGACTGCCCCACGGTCGTCATCTTCCTCATCAGCACACTCAGGTCAGCAGTATCTCGTCCTGTCCTCCAAGTCGGACGGCCACACCAGTGCCCGCCGCTCCTCCAAGTGCTGAGCGCAATGACCGGGCTTCGGCATCGCATCCAACCCCGCAAGCGAGACTCGCGGCAATGAAGATGAAATACGGAGAGAAGATCCGTGACATCCGGCGGATTTCCATCAGCGCGAAGGAACCAGAGCAGAAACCGACTCCACCCTACAAGAATGCGTTTGGCAGACTGACGGTAGGTTGCTAGTTCACCACATTGACTGTCGCCCGCTAACCAACGCAATAGGGACTGTTACGTCCTCGTCGCGGCAACAAACCAAAAATTAGCAGTGTCGCGGACACCGACTGCAGACCTGCCACATCAGCATCGATACGCTCCCCCAAAGTCGTCGTTCCCATTAACCATATTGACCCGGCCCTGTCTAAACCCGGCCATGCTCGCTTCTACTCCGTCGACAACAACAGCAGTCTCAGTGACCGGCATCACCTCGAGAATGTGGCCCCAGATCAATTACGCTCTACTTCGCTCACTCCGGACCCTTTCCACCGGGCGCACATCATTCCTCCCAATGCTTCTGATCCGGTCATGCCCACCAGGACAGCCAGTCAAACCAGCAGCCGCAGCCCATCTCGAGGCCGCGACCCCGAGCGCGGCTACACGCGCAACCTCCACATGCGATCCCGCAGTCCCAAGCCCTATGCGCCCGGCCCAGAAGGAGAGACAGCCTCAATAACCGATATCACTGACCCTGCCCACAATCTGGGAATATTTCGCACCCGGCCGCGAACCAGCCGATCCGGCGACCAGGAGCTCCCTTGGAAGCTGAGCATCCCCGGTGGAGACGATGAGCCAGAAGAGATTCATAAGAACGATCGAAAAGCGCATCATCGTGAATCCTCGGAGCTGTGGTCCGCACGGATCACGGGAGAAGTGCTGAGCTGCATCGGCAATAGCAGCATCCTGCAGCCGCCACCGCCACCGCAACCGTCCGAACCCGAACCTCCGAAGAACAACACGCAGAAGCAACCCCCAGCAAGAGTTGGAAATGCTCCTCTCCTCAACCCCCATCCGAGCCCAGGCCGAACCCTCCACCGCCGAGCAGGGTCCAACGTCGTCGCGTCAGACGCTATGATTCCGCCTCCGCCTCCGCCGCCACCCCAGTTCAAGCTTCCGGCGCAGCCCCTTACGCTCCTCGCGGGAAACCCGGATGAATCAAAGAATAAAGCAGCAGAGCAGCAGCGGCCCAGCACATCCCAAGCGCCCGCCCAGGACACCAAAAGAAACAATGACGAACCAGACAACCCCCCGCCCCCGCAAACCGCTCATCCCCACCGCCCCGAACCACCACGCGCCATCGTCAACACACCGATCGAGCTCCCTGTACCCGCCCGCGACGGCGCTGACGATTCAACCGGTGATTCCCACGAGGACGATGAGAGCGAGATCGTGATGTCTAGCACAGCGTATCCGGGACAGGAGTGGAAGCCCGTTGGGTTCATGGGGGTAGGGATGGGATACGATTGAGGGTTTGAAGAGCAATGAATAATGGAGAAAAAGCCTTTTTTTTTCCGCATTCTAGGGGCATAATAATGATAGCGTGATTCTGCGGGTTTTGAATAGAGGATAGGGATATAATTCGTTATTTATGGGGTTGAAAGAGTATTTCTTGGTTTAAGGGTTTTGATATAGGGGGCTTACTGGGGGTGCATACTCGTACTGATTATGGATTATATTGGTATTTTTGGTGTTCTATGCTTGTGCTTATGTAGATGGGGTTTTCTAAGTTAAGTAGCTGCTAGCGAGATAGCCGCTGGTCAGATGACTGGATTTGAGTATACTCCCATCTACCCATCTTCTGTCCATCAACAGGTATATCGAAGCTTGGCAGTCTTTTGAGAATTGGACCAAATGCACCTAGCTTCCAGTCAGTATACCCCTTGTCTTCCCTATCCAGACGTAATGCAGAGGATCGCGCTCGACCCCTACATCAGCAATACATGAATATATAAGTACCTCTTTTCACCCCATATGAGTGCTCTTCCTGCATGACGAGCAGGCCATAGAGCATAAGTGCAAGGGTGCGGGGGGGGGAGAGGCAATAAACGAGGACCGTGTCGAGGGAGGCGAAAAGGAGTAGTGTTGCTGCTGACGCCGTGGAGGTAGGCTAGAATTACTGCGCGCAATGAAGTTGCCGTCGTCGTCGATATGCATGATGGTTATAGGTATGTTTACAATACCACTAGAAAGATGGTAGTCAGGTTTTTATCCTATTCTTCCTCCCGAGGCGAGTTTGATAGCATAGCCTGAGGGCAATTAGATGAATGTCTTCGTCTGTGAACCTCGATCTGTCTGTCCGCACTACTCAAGACATACTCAGGCACACACAAAAGGAAGAGAGAGAGAAAGAGAGGTAGTGCTTGTGGTAGTGTGTGTCCGACAGGATGGTAACCTGGTCTGGTGGTTTGACGATGCTGCAAGCTACCAGCACCCTGCTTGCTCCTGTGATTGAACAGGTAGCCTCTTTAAATCGTTTCACCTCACTGGTGGGTGCCTTCGAGTTACACCCCAAGGCTAGGTAGTGCTCACGGGCATACCTGGATCAGGCAAATCATTAAGAGCCAGCAATTCTTTCTCGGGGGTCTAGCTCCATTCAAAGGCTGACATCTGTTTTGTGTGTACTTTGTCTTGAGTCATGCTTCGACGTGGGCTCAGTGAGGGTCTAGTGTTCACTGTGGACCGCTTTTGCCTAGGCTTCCGGGCATGGGCTGCAGAGATCTTCCTTGAGCGAGGCGGGATATTGAGTCGGTAGAGTGAGCCCTGTGAGTTACACGGGACATTTAAAAAAGCAAAGGAAAGAACAAGGCTATGCACAGCGAACTATGGCCCACGGAATTGGATCTAGAGCGGGGAAAAGGTCTAAGTCTCTCTCTCTCTCTCTCTCTCTCTTTCTTTCTTTCTCTTTCTCTCTAGCCCTCAAAAATATTACTCCCCAATTCCACGCCCATATCCTTAGCCACACCGCGCATCTGCAACTCGATCTCATCCTCCATGCCGCCGCCCAGTCGCAGGAACTGACGCACCTTGGTGAACCAGAAGAACAGATCCGTGCCGAACAAGACGACCCGGAACACGAGGTGGCCCCAGGCGCCGCGCACGCGGGCGACCACGCCTTCGGGCAGATCCTCGGCGAGGGCGCGCGAGGCCCACGTGCCGGTGATCTTGACGCGGTTGACGGGGCTGCCCAGGAACTGGTTGTTGGCCTGGACAATGCGCAGGTTACGGCCGATGAAGATCAGCGGGCGCGGCCATTTCTCCTCATCTCCCAGAATCTGGCGGATGGCGCGGCGGGCGGACTGCTGCATCTCGTAGTGCAGGGTCGCGGGGTCGTTGTTGGTGTCGGTTGACAGGGTGCGGGAGACGGAGCGGTGGGTGGAGAGGTCGCCGCCCTTGTAGGGCCGCATGAGCGTCGCGGACGCGAAGAGGTCAGTGTTCTGCACCCCCCACGAGGAGACGATGCTGGATAAGGCCGCGTTGTCGAAGGTGAGGAGCGCTTTCCAGAAGCGGGCGTACTGGTGCCGGAACTCCGGGTCCATGTGGATGTACAGGCCGTGGTCGATGAGCACGAGCTCCGGATTACCGGAAGGCGTGCGCCGGATGAAGATGTTGCCCGGGTGCGGGTCGCAGTGCACGTAGCCCCAGAGGAACATCTGCGCCGAGAAGAGGTCGACCATCGTGGTCATGACTTGTTTGAGGGAGAGCCCCAGGCCGCTGTTGCTGTAGCCACCGCGCCAGTGGCTGCGCTCGGGTTTGAGCTGGGCGGCGCTGGGGTTGATGGTTTCTTGCGTGTTGGGCGGGTCGAGAGGCGTGCCGTGACAGCCTGGCGTGCCTTGACGCCAGCCTCCGCGCCAGGGTTGCGTGATCGACTTCTTGTCCCAGAGGCGCACACCCTCAATCCATTCGGCGGTCATCACCCGCTTCGAGCTGAGCTCGCGGTAGACCTTTGGGATATACACCCGGTCGCGGAGGCGGGGCTCGCCCGCCACCAGCCGAGCCATGTTCTCAGAGTTGTCAGCTTCATTGACAAAGTCCGTCTCGAGCGATAGTCGCTCGGTGACATAAGGGACCAGGCTGTAGAAAGGGATATCAAACATCCGGCTGTAGATCCACGTCACAACCCTGCTAAAGTTAGTAGCGCAATCATACGACTATTGCACCGAACGGGAACCATACTTGAATGCCCACAAATCCCACTTGATCTGCTTGCCGATCTCCCGTTTCTGGATTTTGATAGCTACCTCCCGCCCGTCAGCAAGACGGGCCCAATGCACCTGAGCAACACTGGCACTGGCGCGGGCCGTCCGCTCCATGACACCCTTCCCAGGCTCTCCGGTAAACGAAACCCCAAAGACATCCTCGGCAGAGCGGCCAAAGTCCTCACGGATGACCTTCTCAACCTCCTTCCAGTCGTTCTGAGGCGCATCGTCAAACATGCGCGCAAACATCTTCTGGAACTCGGGCGGCAGAATGGCGGACTGCATGGCGATCGCCTGGCCGATCTTCAGATACAGGCCGCCATTGTGCCGCAGCAGGTCAGACAGACGCTCTGCATTGCGCTTGTGCACGGCGGCAATGGAGCTGGCGAGCGGTGGGTTGGGTCGGAAATTGATCTTGTAGTCCAGTGCCACGATGAGACCTAGGCTGAAGGTGCGCGCTGTGCGGGTGAGGGCGGCGGCGTAGAATTGGTTGTCGATGATGTAGATCGCCCCCGTAGTCAATGACAAATAGACGATGCGCCGCAGCCATTTGCGCGTGCGTGTGTAGGTTTTCGCTGGGGTGGGCTTGCCTAAGGAGACCGGTGAGGGCGGGACGAAGGGCTGGTATCGACCCGGATGAACATGGCGGCTGGAGAGGACAGGGGACCGCGGCGGAGCTGGGATGTGGGCACGCGAGCGGAGGAGAGGAGAGGGGAGGAGGGAAGGGCGCAGTGTGCGGAGATAATTGGCTGATGCCATTATACTAGTGTGTCAGATGGAAGAAGTTTCATGGCGGGTTGACGGAGCAATTGAGGAGAGCTTCGTTGACGTCGTAAGAAAAAAGAAAAGAGCGGGCGTTGCAGTGCAGGTGTGACTTGACGACGACGCAGCGAGGATGACGTGAGGCGGTAGTTAAATCGGCGGCGGGTGGGTTGGCGGGCGGAGTTAAAGGCGGGACGGAGATAAGCCGATCGGGGCAGAACCGAAGCATACCTACTAGGTAGTATACTCGTCGCTTCATTTATATCAAATGCACTAGTGACTCGAGATGTGCGTACTTTAGGCCCCTCTGCAACCCTCAGTCGCTGTTTGGACTACCAGCTCTACACACTTCTATTTTCATGAATTCCTTCCTCATCTCCGCTAATTGTCATTTATCAAGCCCCTTTGCCCAGATCCAAAGATTCGATCATACTAGTAACGATCCAGAGATATGTTTTCAGAATGTTATCTTATGCAACGACTATTGGTGCGGATGAACATACCGATGTTATTGAGATAGTCATTCCCAAGCTGGACGAGCGGGAGATTGCCGAGTTCAAGGCTAAAGAAGAGGTGGAGCAGAGGGTGATGCCTTCGTCAAATGAGGTAGAGTGGTAAGCATATATATTACTGCACATGATGCTAAGGTGAAAACCGGCTAACAGGATTTGCAAAATGGCGGCTAAAGTAGCCCTATTCGGCCGCCTGCTGACTCTTGCAATGGCGAATGGAGCATCCAGAGAATCTATATTCTCAATCTAAAGCCTTTCTATTAACACCTGATTGAGCGATAAATGTTCAAAGATTAAGTAGACAATTGTTCTAGGGATGGCGTTACTATTCATGAGCTCATCTATGCCAGTCAGGGCGAGGGGCGGCGAAGCACGGAGTAGCCAACAATATCTGATATAGTCTTGTTGCAGCACAATCAACCTAAAAACTATACATCTCCCCCATAACCACCATCTCACCCCCTAAACGCCGACACACGCCCGCATACTCACGCATTTTCGCGGGGATGATCTCCTCCCAGAGCTGACTCCTCTGCACCCAATCATACTGGGCGCGACAGACGGGCTCGGAGGCTAAGGGCAGCAACCGGGGCAAGTGCAGCAGCGCGGCCCGAACGAAACTCTTTTTGAAGCAGTCGCCGAACGCGGTCAGGGTCTCGCTGTCCGCACAGACGTCGCGGCCGCGGAGTAACGGGCCGCATTGACGCTTGATGAAGGCGGCAACGTCGTCGCCCAGGCGCATCATCATCGCTTCTTCTTCTTCTTCTTCTTCTTCTTCTTCTTCTTCTTCTTCTTCTTCTTCTTTTTCTTCCCCGGGGGTTCTCGGGTGATCCACCCATTCCAGCAGACTGCGGACTGCGGGCAGGAAGGTATTGTTGCGCGTCCAGAGGTCCCAGTGCGAGATTGTCGGTCGACAGCCTTGGTCGCAGATCTCATGTTGAAATTGCTCCAGGAGAGCGTGCGGACGACTGGTGAGGGCGACGATGGCTTTGATGCAGGTTGTGCTGAATTTGGATGTGGCTGGGGTGATAATAAGGGTTATCATCCAGAGACACAGAAAGAGATACCGCATGGTGAAATGCAATAATGGGTTTTCTGTAAGGAGACGAAGGAAATAGAGAGTGAACTAGATAGTTAGAGGTAGGAGAGAGAGAAGAGGGATTGGGGAAGAGGTGCTGCGGGAATTCCCCTGGATGATCGACAACCCCCCGTTCCCTTTCCCCCGCATCGACACCGTCCGCTCTACTCGAATTCATGGCCCACGAACTTGGACTTCTCAGCCCCCTCGAGAGCTTCGATCTCCGAAACCTCAACTTACCGGCCGTTCCTCCCCCAAGACAGACAAGACTCCAACCTCCTGAGTAACAAAGAAGACAGACAGCGCATGCATGTCCATCAATGGGGGAGGGGGTCTATTCCCCCACTATCGCTTCCAGCGCAAGCGAACAAGCTGCATACACCTTCCATTTCAGGCCCCTCGATATGATACATCTAGACTGTCACTCCCACCTTGAGATATCCTCTTGCCCGCCGCAACCGAGAATGCCCGGGGAGGAGCACTACGGGGGGGTTCTCCATCGCGGTCAGCGCGGGTGCACCCGTACGCAGGAGGTCCGTGACAGCCATGAAGATGTATCGAGACGGATCCTGCAAACGATAATGATGGCGCGCATGCATGGACACCACCTTCACCTCCACCACTTATTCCGATCATCCACACGCAGCACGACTATTGAACGATAGACAACCCCGTTTCTGCAGGTAAGAACACCACCCGTGCAGATGATACTGACTGCGATCTGTCCAATCCCTCAGCTGATCGGATGCACTGGGGCCATGCGGAGGGGGGATTGAGCAGATTACTTGATTGAGAGGCTCGCGCGTGCCAGGTCAGATGGGAAAGGTAAGACGCAGGAGGCGGTGTCGGGATTCTCCCTTCCACACCTCCGCACCCCTCGTCAGGGACCTGGTGTTCAACAAGGGGGACGGGGGAAGGGAGAGTGAACTCGGATCAGAGACTGAAGCCAATCATTGCGTCACGGAGCTGATTAGATTGGGTTTGGGGTTAAGGTTCCTCCCTACGGAGCAATAAGGGGCTGGCTGGCATTACAGTGGGGGGAAGAGCGTGGGATGTTCGGTTGTGAGTTCACATTGATTCATTAGATTAACCGCTATCCGTAAATGTCAAGTCCACCACTTATGCTAATGCCGAAACCGTTCGTACCAGGTGTATATCCCCCCTTGCGTCTGATGCCCGAAACTCCTCGCTAATACCAACCAAACCCGAAATGAGAACATGAAGAGAGATGACAGTGAGAAAGAGACAAGTGGAGAAAGATAAGAGATGTCAAGTGACAGTACAAGGAAACGCCTCAAGGAGTGAGATCTAGAATGCTTGTAGAGATGGTGATGGTGGTGACAAGAAGAGATGACAAATGAAAAGTCGTCGTCCCGGACAGGGTATTTGCGCTGTGAAGATGCATGAGGAAGATTTCTAAAAGAAGTAGAGAAGGCTCAAAATGCGAAGTCAAGAGATCAGATGAAACAAGAGAAAGGAAAGAAGAATGTCGAATGCAAGACAATGATTGGAGGAAGGAAGGCAGGAATGCCCGTCAGGCATGTCGCTGGCGTCGCCGTAGCTCATCTCGGCTCAAAAAACGACGAATGCGTGAAACAAAGCGGCCAGCAGTGGAGTCTGCGTCAGGGTTAGCGTGGCTCACATGCATCTGGGATGACAGGTCACACTGGCGGGCGAGCATACCACTGTATCGGCGGCCGGAGGACTTAGACGAAAAATGCTCCGGGGTGGATGGATAAGACATATCCGTCCAGTAGCAGGTATCCGGATAGTCTGCGAGATGGCGAGCCTTGGTCCATGGGTTTTCATCGGATTGCAATTGCAGAGCGACCACATGAGGGTAGAGAGATCCCAGGGGGTAGAGAATCTCTTCTGTCGAGCGTTGTCGGTCAATGTCCAGGCTCTGGCTGGTCTATCGATTATCAGTATGGGTGATATGGTGAATCCGGCGTCGTACTCACGTAAGGCTCGTAATTGCTCTTGTAAGTCATGGTGAAGTTGAAAGACGTGGATGTGGATGTGATGGGAGAGATCGGAAGACGGGGAAGTATAGTTCGGCTTGCTTGATCGAAGTGTAGAACGACAGATAGCGATCGGTAGATATAGATCTCTCGATGGACAGAGAGAGGCGAAGAATGTGATTGCTGAAAGAGAGACACGTTCTCTGGAAGAGACTTTGAAATTGGATGGGGACAGGCTCGGGAGAAACCTTGATAGTTATATAACATACGGCCGAACAGCCGTGCCCTGGTGGAGGTTGAGGAGATTGTCAGCCACGCCTGGCTGGCCTTGGTGGGGTGGGGGGGGGGAAGCAGCTGCCACGCATCGACCTGACCTGACCCTGGCTAGCCTTGTTGTTTAATTGGCATTTTCTCTTCGGCTTCTTTTTCTCGTTCGCTTATCCTGGCAACCATCGAAAAAAGAAGGTTTTTTTTTCTTTTTTTTCCCAACTTCTTTTTCTTTCTGCCATTGTTAATTGATTAATCTATTGTTCACCATGGCTTCAGAATTACGAGATCGATCCTGCCGCGAGGATCGTCCACCAGGATAATCCCAGTCGTGCAGCGGACCAAAAGTCGATGGATCGCAATGCTGGGCCTGATTTGAATTTAGGTCAGGAATGATCTCATCATCACTCAGTCGCCGCCAGATCGATTTAGAGCGAAAACCGGGCGGGAACCGGGCTAGTCGCGTTGCCCTGGGCTAATTCAGGTCCGACGGCTTGGGTTTGGTTTTAGCACTCTGACTGCGACCGCATTGTCCAGGCTGACTGGCGGACAGTCTCAGGGACTAGCTGACCCTAAGCAGGATAGCTGAGAGTATCTTTCATCTGTCCATTTGTGACCATCCAGTCAGCTATTTGGGATGGTCGCTGGTGGGACTCCACTCAGTCAGGCACTGGTTTCAAATCCGGATCCAGTGCGTCAGAGGGCGGGGACTGCACTGGCGCTGCAGGAGGTACTGCTGCATCAACTGCACGCCTGAAGCAGCCTTTGCTTCGCAAGCTAACTCCAGTACATGTACACTAGCTCCGCAGCCTTCGTTAGCCGGCGAGGGCTGATCGACCGCCAACCTGGCCGCTGGCCGGTGTGTCCGATGAACGGCGATCCAGCCTGTGTCGTCTGTCTCCCCTTGCATGGACAAAGCCGGGTCACGTCGGACTATCGACCACGTTGTGCCGTTCCTGGGGGGTTGCATATGTAGGGTGACGCGCTTGTACCACACTCTTCTCTCTTTATCTATTTTATCGAGGAGGAACAAGAAGTTGGTCAGGATGGGCGACCAGAGTGGGCAGAAGGGGGGTTGTGTCACGATTGCGTCGGAGAACCACAGCGAGAGACATTTTGTGCGGGGATAGACAGACAGGAGCGGAGCTGTCACAGATCGGTGGGTGACTATTGATTTGAGAGACCATTCCTGCCTGGGAGCCTGTTTGCTCAGGAGGCCACTAACTAAGTGAGTGCTGAGTGCTGACTACGGAGTACTCCCATACACACTCCCCTTCTTCTCCTTCCCCGCCCCCAAATTCCATCGCTACTCTTCGCCATTCTTCTCTTAGGCTCTCAGCTAGCTCTTAATACTCGTCGTAAGATTAATCTATTTCACCTCCTGTGAAAGGCTCGAACAAACGAAATCGCCGCTAATGTCCGTGTTTTTCCAAATCCTGGTGACCTAGCGCCATGAGCTGTCCAGGTTCTCGGGTCTTGAAAGACAATCCCTCGATAATGTGAAGGTCTAATCTGAGGCTGTGGTCAGCGGTAAGCATTAAGGGAGGCTGCTAACTAATTACCAATTGACTAATTGGGGGGTTTAGTGGCTAACTGACCAGGATGAGATTGCAGGGGTTGATGATGATACTCGAGTCCCCTGTCGGGTATCTGCATGCCTGGAAGCCTGAGGCCTTCAAATAAGGCTGCACAGCCACGCTACTACGGCCCCGCCGGCACCAAACATATGCGGACTGCGAACAGATCTGTGGCGGTCTAGCGGAGAAGACCGTGGCTTGACCCTGAACCCCCCCGTCCGCTCCGTCTCCGCTTAGGGCGTCAATAGTCGGGATAGCTTCACGGCCTGACTCGACCGGCGACTCTCCACTCCCCTGTCATGCGGCCCCTCGCCGTGAGCTTGAGTTTGTTGCACTGATGCTCGGCCTACTTTATTTCCTTTTTGGGATGGCCATCGGGCTGGCCGTCCCCCTTGTCTCGGGGGCTCAGGAAGTATAAGGAGCAGATTCCCTCGTGTTGAATCTGCTTCCAAGTCATCAATCGTGCGACTTTAACTCAGTTGTACTTGTCAGCACATGTCTATGCCCCATGGCTCTAAACCAACTTCCCTCCGCACACGACTGTTGGCAAAGCTCTCCGTCGATGGACTGGTCCGATCAGTCGCCCATCGCTTCCCCCAGCTATTCCCCCGCAAGTAAGAAACTCTTCTTCTGCCATGACCTCCCGAACGCTTCTAAAGACAGAGGACACTCGCAACAGAATCTCTCTGGCTGGACACTGAATTTCATTCCGGTTCTAGGCCTGTGAATATGTCCCCAGCAGGCGGCGGCCCATCCACGCCCGCGTCGTCTTCGTCCACCACTACCAAGTTCTCGTCATCCTCAGCAGATTCTCCCGTCTCTGCGCCCCTCAGCCAACGACAGCACCCCCTGCCGAACCCCGCGGAGGCAGCCGCAGCTCGGCCTGCAGAGGCGACCCCGATCGACCTCGACAGCTGGTACCCACAGTATCTGCGTTGCACGCAGTATTTCCTCGAGCAAGGTCAATTTGCACCGGCAGTGCAGTCGCTGGCTGCATTTCTTAACATTCGCCTGCCGTGCCAGCGGGTGGAGCGGCAGACCTCCTCGGACGCAGGGGGCCAAGAAGCGGCAGCTCACGTGTTGCTACGGCGGTACATCCGCCGACTCGTGGTGACCGCGCACGATAGTCCCGAGGTACTGATGGCCTTCTTCGGAGCGGAGTGGACGGGCGGGGTTGGATGTGTAGTCCAACAAGAGCGGCAGACTTACCTGTTTACCGCGAAGAGCAGCGGCTGGGCGGCGACCAAAGCGGCGTATGATCTGTTGCCGGACGAGCAGACGCCATTCCTGCGGCCGCTGCGAGCGCCGGCGGAGGAAGAGTTGCGGCTGGCGGAATCGCGGTGGAGTGATTGGTTGGCGATGGAGGATTGGATGGTGGGCCCCCGGAGTCCTTGGAGCTCCTCCTGATCATGATGTCTACGACTTTTTTTTTTCCTTACCTATGCATGGCTCTATAATTTCCTATGTGAATGGCATTCATTTCCTTTTGTCTCAGATGATAGTGCAGCTGAATACGATCCCGCAAGCTTACCTTGTTTGAAGCAGCAAAAAGGTTGTAGGTATGCAGATAGAGTCTGTACCACCCACGCTACCGATTCCTAGATCAGGGTTAGTCCAGATAATATGAGGATCAATTAAGAAATGGACCATCCAATTCCAAATCGTGACATCCGCACTAGCCAGGTGACTAGATGAAGTGCGTTCCTGGGCATGCTCGACTACAGCACTTGATCCTCCAAGGGGCAAAGCCGCGGACCCAGCACACTGGACCTGTCAAGTTTCGATGCCCTCGATCATCGGCGCTAAAACAATCGCATTGAGAGACCGGCCCAATGGATGAATGAAGGGCAAGGCAGGGCTCCACATGGATCAGGGATCTTGTTCCGTGTTCGAAAATCAGTCAGTCAGCCAGCCAGCCAGCCAGCCAGCCACGCATGGAATCATCCATGGAAGATTCTTTTGTTTCGATGCATGCTTTGCCTGCATGCATGCGTGAGAGAGGGGGGAAGTGGGAAGTTAAAAATAGTGATTTGTTCGTTTCATTTAGGAGTTCCCAAACACGCCTTAGTTTTGTTGCCCAATTGTCGCGCTAATCTTTTAGATCAGTGCACCGCCTTTCTCGGCAAGTTCGGGGAATCCGAGCTTGTCTTCTTCTTCTTCTTCTTCTTCCTCCTTATTGTTCGTTACTGTGTCTTATTGTTGTCCAGCTAACTTGTTCCTGGCTGAACCTGGGGCAATGGAAGATAGCAGATGAATTAATTGGGGGTGATATTAATTAAGATTGTGCGACTATCAACTGAACTAACTAATCTAGTTTCTGGCTGTCAGCATGACAAATACCCAATTCTTAATTAGTGTCGATGGCGATCATTTTCCCATCCTTCGATGGCAGACTTGGTCACTTTAATCTCTACATCCAGATTCCATCCATCCGTGCAGTGCTCGCTTCTTTCTCCCCTCAGCTTTCCCCGCGACCTGTCATATTTGAGTTTCTGGACGATCATCCATCCCGCCCAAAGCCAAGCTCCAAATCAACAAGACTCGGACATTTTTTGGTTTCTTTTTTTTTTTTTCTTCCTTGTTGTATGCACCCCAGGGGGTAAATTCTCCGTTTACCTGACTTACCGAGTAGTTAGTCCCGGTTGATTATGACTCAACAACCGACCTAACCGACCTGAATAATACTTCCGAGGCGATATCTAGACAACAAGGTAAAAAGAAGAAAAGAAAAAAAAAATACACCAAACGAGTTACAGAAGGAAAAGAAATCCTGTCCAACCCCGTATTCTTCCCCCTGCCAGCCCCAACCTCCCGAAATCCCAACACGATGGATCGGAATCTAGATTCAACCACCACCAGTCCAGTGATCCACGAGATCCCAGCCTCAACCTGGTCCCCCTGGCTCCTGCAACGCCTCGAAACCCAGCTCCCCTACTCGATCTCACTGCTGCGTCGTATTCAGCACCACATCGCCTATCCCACCGCCACCGCCCGCGTCTTGGCTACCTTTCCCGCCAAGCGTCTACTCAATCCCAATAATCCAGCCGCACCAGCCCAAAGGAATGGAGAGAAAGAAGAAGAAGAAGAAGAACCCTGGCTAATAGCCTACACGGATCTATTCGCAGGCCGTGAGACTCAGGTGGTAATCTACAGCAGCGAAGAAGCGTCCGCCTCGTCGAATGTGCTGCTCCAGCCTACATCCAGCCCCACCCACACCCACACCGACACCCACACCCATAAGCCTGACGATGGAAATGAGAATGAAAATAAGGAAGGGGATCAGATCCTCTCCCTCCTCACCACGCCAACCAACCCTCAAAGGGTCCGCGCCCAGCTCCTGGCCTTGTTCCGGTATATCAAAACCCATTTGCTACCGGTGTACACCGCGCATCGCGCTTCCGAGGATGCGGCGAAGGAAGCAGCAGGTGATCACCAACTCGCCCCGCCCCCGCCGCAGGCCTTTCTAGTCGGGAATCTGCACACGGGACTCTTTGCTTTGCTTTTCGCGGGGGCGGTGCATGAAGGCGTGGGTGCGTCTGTTGATGAGGTTGGGAGGGTGTATACCTCCTCCTCTTCTTCCACGTTGTCTTCTTCTTCACCGGAAGAAGAAGAAGAAGGGAAGTTCGTCCCCGGGATCAAGATCCATCGATACGATCACGCGCCGTACGTGAAGTACCTGTTCGGGTCGGATGTGGTGCGTCGTGGTGGTGGTTCGGCCAGGACCGATAAGACCGAGGCGTCGAACCACGCAGACAACCTCGATTTCCGCTTCCATACCCGCTCCGGAAAGCAAGGCGTCCTGCCTCGGCACTTTGCTCTTGTGCGCAGTCGGACCGTCATTCATAGGTCGGATGCTACGTTGGCTGTTTTGCCTGGGGCGGCGGTTTATGTTGATCGTGATGGCTGTGGTGATGAGGATGGTGAGAAGAAAGGGGAGGAAGAGGAGGAGGACCCCGTTGCGTGGGCGTTCCTCGGTCCGGATGGGTCGTTGGCGACTTTGCATGTTGAAGAGGAGTATCGGGGCCAAGGGCTGGCGGGGAGAGTGGCCTCGGAGGCCATGCGGCGTGGGATGGTGGAGGATGAGCGGTGGAAGGATTATGGGGAGTTGCTGGTGCATACGAATGTGGCGATGGGGAATGGGGCTAGTCGGCGAGTGATGCGGAAGTTGGGGGGGAGGGTTGGCTGGACGGTTACTTGGACAGTTGTGGAGGTTGTATAGAGTGTTGCCGTGTTGCAGTGATGCAGTGTATACATCTGGATTGAGTACTTAGAGATGATAGTATGCAAGGTGTAGAACAATCGGATTAGATATGTATGAGTATAGTACCAATGATATCACGAACAGCTGAATAGAGTCAACAATAGCAGCATGCTAAACGATCAAACAACATCCTAACACCAATAGCCATGAAAATACCAAGCCCAGACACCAGAAGATGCAGATCACCCAAAAACCTCATCCCCGCCGACCGTCTGAATACTAGCAACCATCACCGCCCCATCAGCAGTGACAATCCTCTTCGTCTCATTCTCCTCTCCAGTCCGTACTTCTTCTTCAAATACTAACCCCCTCCTCCTCCTCCCCGGAACATTGATTAACTCGCGCTCACTCCGAGCAGGTAACTCCGCCCTCTGCCGATAGAACCCTGTATCGGACAATTCCGCTGTCTCCATGCCTTGAGCCCTAGAAGTCAGAGTCTCCATTCGAACCCCAGCAAGAGAAGCCCTCTCCCCCTCCCTCTCCCTCTCGTTCCTCAACTTCACCCGCAAAGTCCCCCTAGGCGGCGAAACCGCCGGACTCGAATCCGCAGACGAGCCAAGCGGGCTCACGCCGACGTCCACCCTGCCGGCTTCATCATGTTGAAACAGCCGCGCAACGAGGAGTCGATCTCGTTCGTTGAGCGGGGAGACCTCGTGCGCGGGCGGGCGGCGGGGTGGGGTTATTGCTGCCGTCGGTGCAGGCGTAGGTGTAGCT
The DNA here is from genome assembly GCF_003184865.1 of Aspergillus homomorphus CBS 101889. Classification (NCBI taxonomy): domain Eukaryota; kingdom Fungi; phylum Ascomycota; class Eurotiomycetes; order Eurotiales; family Aspergillaceae; genus Aspergillus; species Aspergillus homomorphus. The sequence continues at coordinate 271,717 of NW_020291904.1, forward strand.
ATACCTGTAACAGGTAAGGCTGTCGCTGTGCCTGTAGCTGTACCTTCAACCGCACCCATATCCATACCCATACCCATATCCACATCCCTACCCATATCCACAGCCTGAGCTGAACGCATACCACTCGCACCACCCAAAAAAGACCGACCACCCCAGCCCCGACAATCATCTACCATCTCTTCTCCCACTATCAGCAAAACCCCCACATAAACTCTACAAAGGCGAAGCAACGCAAGCAACAAACAAGCCTAGCCTACCGGGTAACACATCCCGCCAAAAAACAGGGAAAGGGGACGAGAAACAAACCTTTCGTCTCCGTACCAGTCTCATCATCCCCAAGACATTCTTTCGTTGTAAGAGATCCCTTACTACTTCCCCTAAAGCTCCCCCGACGGCGCCAATGCAGGAGCTTGAATTGTCCGCGTCGGCGTTTCCGGGAGCGGTGGATCGAGTACGCGATGAAGGCGGCGAGGAGGAGGAGGGCGAGGATGCCGCCGGTTAGGCTTGCTATTATGGGTTTCCCGTTTATGGGGTTGCGGTTGGGGGTTTGGGTTCTGGTGGTGGTTGCGGTTGTGCTTGGGGACTGGGTTGATGTGCTGGATGTGGATGTTGATGTGGAGGTCTTGACTTCGGCGGCTGTGGTGGTCGAGGTTGTCGAGGTTGTGCTGCTGCTTGCGCTAGCAACGGCAGTACTCTCGGTGGCGCTGGCACTGGCGCTGCTGCTATCTTCCGCGCAGAATCCCACCGTGCATGGATCGACCGAGCAACACCCTCTATACCCTCCCTTGGCACAGACATACCACAGCGTATTCCCGGGGCAAGAACCGCTCGCTCGGACGACGAGGTCGGTCATCGCTGTGGTGCCGAAGATTTGTAAAAGAGCGGTGGATATCTAAGATAATAGTAAAACGAGTGGCGCGCAGCCCGGCTGGCACTGAATGAGTGTCGGTTGAAGAAAAGAACAAAACAGTAGACGCGAGATTGACCTCAGGGAAAGCGTCCTCAAGCCTACATCAAAGTGGCAGTGCTCGGAACCGTCCTCTTTTCTTTGTTTCGTGGACAGCACACCAGACCTAAAGCATGGCTGGCTACTACTCAGACAGACACCTCATAAACAAAGAAAACTCCATTGTATGGGAAAGTAAAACGGCTATAAAGGACAACACACGTGAGTACACCAAACTCATCGCCTGGAAAAAACCTTGGATATACACATATAAACACACGGAAATAGACACGGTCGAGCTTTCGCCTCGCCCTTTTCGTTTCTCCAACTCTCAAATCCAAACCACCCCTCACCTCAGAGAGACGCGCTTAGTACACACGCTTGAAGGGAGGCACCGACTTGCACTCGTTCTCGTCCAGGGTGTTGTGCTCAACGGCACGGTAACCCAGCTGGATCTCACTGTGGGGCTTCTTCTGCCAGGTGAGAGTGTGCTTCATCCAGTTCTCGTCGTCACGCTCGGGGTAGTCCTCACGGGCGTGGGCACCACGGGACTCCTTGCGGTTAGCAGCAGCAACGGCAGTTTGAGTACTAGGTCATCGTTAGCCATGGTCACAGACTACACAGATCAGATATACGTACGCGCAGGTCAACAGGTTACGGAGCTCAAGAGTCTCAACAAGGTCGGAGTTCCAGATCATGCTGCGATCCTTGGTGCCAACCTGGTCGAACATCTTGTCGATAGAGGTAACCTTCTCAACACCCTCGTCCAAACTCTCCTGGGTACGGAAAACGCTGACGTCAGTCTGCATAGCCTTCTGCATAGCGTTGCGGATATCGAAAGTGGACTTGGGGCCGTCAGCGTTGCGGACAAAGTCGAGGTCCTTGATGGACTCGGCACCAGCATCGGAGCTCAGCTCACGGTGGGCCTTGCCAGGGGTAGCGATGTCACGGACACGGTGGGAAACGGCACGACCGAAGACGACCAGGTCCAAAAGAGAGTTGGCACCCAGACGGTTGGCACCATGGACGGACACACAGGCGGCCTCACCGCAAGCATACAGACCAGGGACAACCTGGTCCTGGCCGTTCTCGTCAACGGTCAGAACCTCACCGGTGTACTTGGTGGGGATACCGCCCATGTTGTAGTGGACGGTGGGCAGGACGGGGATAGGCTGCTTGGTAACGTCGACACCGGCGAAGATGGAGGCGGTCTCGGAGATACCGGGCAGACGCTCGTGAAGGAGCTCGGCGGGCAAGTGGCTGAGCTGGAGGTAGATGTGGTCCTTCTCGGGACCGACACCACGGCCCTCACGGATTTCAAGGGTCATGGAACGAGAGACGACGTCACGGGAGGCCAGATCCTTGGCCGTGGGGGCGTAACGCTCCATGAAACGCTCACCCTCGGAGTTGAGCAGGTAACCACCCTCACCACGAGAACCCTCGGTGATCAGACATCCGGCACCGTAGATACCAGTGGGGTGGAACTGGACGAACTCCAGATCCTGGTTAGGGAGACCGGCACGGGCAACCATGGCCATACCGTCACCGGTACAGGTGTGGGCGGAAGTGCAGCTGAAGTAGGCACGTCCGTATCCACCGGTGGCCAAGACGGTGTGGTGGGCCTTGAAGCGGTGGAGGGTACCGTCCTCCTGGTTATAGGCGATGATACCGCGGCACTCGCCGTCCTCCATCAGAAGATCGAGGGCGAAGTACTCGATGAAGTAGTTGGTGTTGTGGCGGAGAGACTGTCCGTAGAGAGTGTGGAGAAGAGCGTGGCCGGTACGGTCAGCGGCGGCGCAGCAACGGTAGGCCTGGCCACCCTTGCCGTACTCCTTGGACTGACCACCGAAAGCACGCTGGTAGATACGGCCATCCTCGGTACGGGAGAAGGGGCAACCGTAGCCCTCCAACTCACGGACACTGGCAGGAGCCTCTCTGGTCATGTAGTGAATGGCGTCCTGGTCACCAAGCCAGTCGGAACCCTTGACGGTGTCGTACATGTGCCACCTCCAGTCATCCTCGTGCATGCTACAGGCCGAGGTTAGCCAAAGTCCTAACCTGAAGAGCCTCTATCAACATACTTTCCAAGAGCAGCGTTGATACCACCCTGAGCGGCGACAGTGTGACTTCTCGTGGGGAAGAGCTTGGAGACACAGGCAGTGTTGAAGCCAGCTTCGGCAAGACCGAAAGCGGCACGGAGACCAGCGCCACCGGCACCGACAACGACAGCATCGTACTCGTGGTCCTGCAACGACAATTAAAATCATAGTCTTCGAAAGAATGCTAAGAAGCCCTTACAATGACGGGGTACTTGTTGGAGATGAAGCCATTGGCCTCCTTGGCGCGCAAGGGTCCGTTGCCAAAGATCCGGGCTAGCGGAGAAAAGTAGTTAGCGAAAGGCCGAAAGGGATAGCGATGTGACTCCAATGCGTACCAGCAGGGCGGGAGGAGGAGAAAGGACGTCTCTGATCCCTCAAAGCGCGGGAAATCTGCGCAGACATACATGTCAGTAGAGTCCTGAGAGAGAGAGAGTGGTGTCCCAACGCGATCCAGATCTGGAGTCGAGACGGACAGACATCGGGATAGGGAACAGACCTTGGATGCGGGAGCTAGGCTCCGCCAGCTCAAGGAGCTCATGATGACGGATTAGAAGAAAAGAGACACTTCTCTAACAAATCCGGGAAAGGAGGGGAGATGGGGAAAGGAATCCAACAGCACAAGGACTGGGGGAGAGAAAGTCGGGGTTCAAGGCTGGTGGTGCATGCGAGCTGCACTTTTGGATCGTCGGTTCTGCTGGAAGAGCGAGGAAGGGCCGGCTGACATAAGCTATTTGCACTTGCCGACGGGGAGGACCGGGGCCGAACGGTCCAATCAACGGCTGTCGAGTGGTAATCACCTCGGGCTGCCAGCACTCGCTCATTGGCCGAGGTCTGCAGGGCACGTGGTCCGGCCTTCTTCTCACCCGGCAAAGCGCGAGACTTCCCGGAGCAAGACGGCCGGTTGACAGCCTGACTTTCGGCATGATGCCTGAGGCTTCTTACTGGCAGTGCTGTCGGTCGTCCACGGTATTTAAGCTTACTACCTAGCTTGGCTCGGTAGCCCTTGCTGATTGCCGCCGCACCGGCAGGGACAGACAACGTAGTAAATGATCATACACATGCATTCCATTTGTAATGTAACCCAGATACTTAAGTCGTCTAATTATACTGCATGTACGTCGCTGTCGAGTTGAACTTCAGGTTGCCCTTGATGACCTTGTCCACAGCTGCCAAGAAGTCCTTCTCGGTGGCCACCTTCCGACGGGCCCGGATGGCGAACATGCCAGCTTCTGTTGCAACACTGCGGAGTTCAGCACCCGTGGCGTTCGGGCAGAGACGAGAGATCAACTCCCATCGGATGTCACGCTCAACCGACATGCTCTTGGCATGGATGCGCAGAATATTGGCACGACCCTCAACATCCGGAAGGGAGAACTCGATCTTACGGTCGATACGTCCCGGACGCATCAGGGCGGGATCCAAAGTAGACGGTCGGTTGGTCGCGAACATGACCTTGATGTTACCACGGGCGTCGAAACCGTCCAGCTGCGTAATAAGTTCAAGCATAGTACGCTGAACCTCGTTATCACCACCAGCTCCGTCGTCAAAACGAGCACCACCGACCGCGTCAATCTCGTCGAAGAAGATAATGCATGCCTTCTTAGTCCGGGCCATCTCGAACAGCTCTCGGACCATCCGTGCACCCTCACCGACGTACTTCTGCACCAACTCACTACCGATGACACGGATAAACGTCGCGTCCGTTCGGTTGGCCACGGCTCGAGCGCAAAGCGTCTTACCAGTACCGGGGGGTCCGTAGAGTAGGGCACCCTTGGGCGGGTCGATACCGAGGTTGACAAAGCGCTCTGGCGAAAGGAGAGGCATCTCGACGACTTCCCGCAGCTTTTCGATCTGTTCTTTGCATCCTCCGACGTCACCGTACGTCACATCGGGCTTGTCTTCGACTGTCATCATCGTCACGCTAGGGTCGATCTTGGGGGGAAGAGGCAGCATAATCTGGTACTTGTTGCGGTCGACACTGTATCAAAATTAGAATCCGGACGTGGCGGCGGATAGGGCCATGGCGACATACCCAACTCTCATGCCTTCCTCAATATCTGTCGGACTCACTCGCTCTCCCAAGTTGACGACGAACTTGGCGATCTGTTTAACGTTGATGACATATTTGCTCTTGTCGGAATCCTTCTCATCCTGAATGATCTTTGTGCACCGGGCCACCTGCAATGGCTGCTCCTCTGCCATACGCTGTCGGTCCGCAGCAACATCCCAGAGGTGTGGAGGCGCGAGACCGGTATCGGATTCCTAAGCAGATCAGCCAAGACTTCCCCAGCGGAAAACATGACCAGATGATACCTTAACACCAATCTTCTCGTTCACACTCGCTTGTCTTTCCTTGATCTGTTTCTCGAGCTTCTTCAATGCGTTGGCGTAGGGAGCGGCGCCGTAGGTCTTTAGTACTTGGATATCCCTAGTTCCGGTTAGCCATCTAGTCGAGACACCGGTGAAATCGGATTGTCTGGTTCACCTACTCATCTGTGAGAGGAGTAATCTTCTTCTCCGGCTCTTCGTCATCGGCGAAGTTCTTCTGGTACTTCTCCCAGTTCTGGCCCGTAGCGCTAGGCATGCTGATGATGTGAGCCGGTGGCGAGGCGACAGGACAGCGAGGGGTTGCGTAAGCAGTTGAATCAGAAATCTAATATTGCGTATAGGGATACAGGATGGTGGCGGATGGTGACGGAGTTAACAAGGGACGTAATGGAAAAGGATGGAGCTTGAGCGGAGATGGTAAGAGTGATGTGGTGGTCGAGCTCAGCTTGAATGCGGTTCGAGCTGTTGACGCTAGTGGCCGCCAAGCCCAGCAGCAACACCGCCCAAAACCGCAACACCGCAGAATTTCCCAGTGCCGCCTCCAGGTTCTGGATCTCCCTCGCCTCGCTCCACCCCTCTTCATACTCAACTTTATCTCTTTTCTCTACGGTGTCTATATCGTAGTCATCTTTATCATGGCGACGACAGCCTCCCAGGGGGCCCCTGGCAACACGACCTTCAAGGTGCGTCTTTCTGCGGAGAGAAATGCGTGTGAACTGTTTTCTAATAGTCGGACAGGACAAGGAGAAGCCTATGGCAGTCCGCACAGCCAACATCTTGGCTGCTAGAGGTATGTATCGCTCTCCGTAAATCAAGATGCAATTGCTGATCAAACAATAGCTGTCTCCGATGCCATCAGAACGGTACGCTTGCCTTGAGGGAAACGTGACAAATGAGGGGCTAACGTGGTATGCAGTCTCTGGGTCCCAGGGGTATGGACAAGATGGTAAGAAGGTGGTCCTCTACCTGGGGGAATACTGGCTAACATAATTTCAGATCCAAACGCCCAAAGGAAACACCATCATCGTACGAAGACCATCCCCATATACCTTCAGCAGAAACCCCACTAACCCCTCCTCAGACCAACGACGGAAACACAATGTTGAGGGATATGAGCGTCATGCACCCCGCGGCTAGAATGCTGGTCGATCTCAGTGCTGCTCAGGATGTTGAGGCTGGTGATGGAACTACATCTGTTGTCGTTATCGCAGGAAGTCTGCTCGGTGCTGCAGAGCGCCTGTTGGCTAAGGGTATCCATCCCACCGTCATCTCCGAGTCCTTCCAAAGAGCTGCTGCTGCCGCCGTCGAAATCCTCCACAACATGTCTCGGCCCATCAACCTCACAGACCGCTCAACTCTCCTCCAGGCGGCCTCCACCTCTCTCTCCTCCAAGATTGTGGCTCAGCACTCCGGCCTTCTTGGCCCTATGGCCGTTGATTCCGTTCTGAAGGTCGTCGACCCTAAGACGGCAGAGAACGTCGACCTCCGGAATATCCGTATAGTGAAGAAGGTTGGCGGAACAATTGAGGACAGTGAGATGGTTGACGGTCTGGTCCTGAACCAACCCGTCATCAAGAGCAGCGGTGGCCCCACCAGAATCGAGAAGGCCCGGATAGGTCTTATCCAGTTCCAGCTCAGTCCCCCCAAGCCTGACGTAGGTGATCCTCTTTCTGAGATTGATCTGGAGTCGATGGGATGTACTGACCGCTTTATCAGATGGAGAACCAGATCGTTGTGAACGACTACCGCCAGATGGACAAGATCCTCAAGGAAGAGCGCCAATACCTTCTCAACATGGTCAAGAAGATCCAGAAGACGAAGTGTAATGTTCTTTTGATCCAGAAGTCCATTCTTCGTGACGCTGTCAACGACCTTTCCCTTCACTTCCTTTCCCGCCTCAAAATCTTGGCAGTCAAGGACATTGAGCGTGATGAGGTTGAGTTCCTGTGCAAGAGTCTGGGTTGCAAGCCCGTTGCCAACATTGACTCTTTCACTGAGGACAAGCTTGGTACTGCTGATCTTGTCGAGGAGGTTCAGCAGTCTGGTGCTCGCTATGTGAAGGTCACTGGGATTAAGGCCCCTGCTGCCGCCGGCAATCAGACCGTCTCCATTGTGGCTCGTGGCGCCAACAACCTTATCCTGGACGAGGCCGAGCGCTCTCTGCACGACGCCCTCTGTGTTATCCGTTGTCTGGTGAAGAAGCGTGCTCTTATTGCTGGTGGTGGCGCTCCTGAGATCGAAGTGGCTCACACTCTGGCGATGCGTGCTCGTGAGCTCACGGGCACCGAGGCCATTTGCTGGAAGGCTTTCGCTGATGCTATGGAGGTCATCCCTACTACCCTGGCTGAGAATGCCGGTCTGAACTCGATCAAGGTCGTCACTGACCTGCGTCATCGTCACGCCCAAGGCCAGCACAATGCCGGTGTCAGCATCCGCAGCGGTGGTGTCAAGGACGACATCACTGAGGAGAACATTCTTCAGCCCCTCCTAGTAAGCACCAGCGCAATTGAGCTGGCTGCCGAGACGGTGAAGATGATCATGCGTATTGATGACATCGCCTTGTCGCGGTGATTGAAGCCGAGCGGAAGTAGAAATGGAAATAGTATAGCAATGGGGTGGTGTATTATGACGAGTAATCAAACAAAAAACCACGATGTTCAAAAGTTACAAATGCCTGCTTCGTAGATTGTGGTCATATACGCTATAAATGGAGGATTGATGGTGACATGTGACATGCTAGTAATTAGTTACAACTTGGATTGCTTCTTCAGCATCCGGTTGGCCGCCGACTCTACGAGTTCCTTCCACTCATTCGAATACATCGACTTTTCCCTTGCCGGCAATTCCTCCCAGCCTTGCGCAATTCGCTGCTCGTCATCTTTCCACCGCTGCACCTCCTGCTGGATCCACGGCCCTAAAGCTTCTGCCGTGGTTGTGACCTTCTCCAGAGGCAGAGTATGTGCGGCCTTTGGAACCAGCTGATGTCTTACTCGACCATGCTCCATGCCACCACTTCCCCCGAATTCAGTGCCAATTTTCTTGGCTATCCGATCATGAATCCCAAGTTTGCACAATGGACTCTCCGCTCCACTCAAGAACAGCACCGACGGCCGCAGATGCGGTACCAATCTCCCCGCAAGGACTGTCTCACACCGATAGGACTTCTGTTCTGGAGCAAGTGGCCCCAGCACATCGGGGAAAAACAGGGGGTCATGCGGCGGACTAGGCGCTTCGTGCTGATGCTTTCGATTCTGCTCATCGGGCAAGCCCAGCTCTCTGTATCGACGAGGGTTGGCTCGCGCGTACATCAATGCCTCCTGATACTTAGTCGTTGCCAACGTCACGGCAGGCCCCTGATCCGGCGATGACGAAGCTTGTGCCGCGCCGTCTTGTGGGTATATAGTTGACGGCAGCTCGCGGTATGCGAATTCGGCCCAGCGCTGCAGCACCCGAGGATCCCAGCCCCGAAGAACCTTGCGCAACTTCTCTTTTGCGACAGCCCGGGACGGCCACACGTCGCGCTTGTTTATCGTCAAGCGGAGGAGAATGGGACCGCTCCCTTGAAGCATCCGTTCGGTGAGATATGGCTCGACCAGCATGAGCGATGAGAATAACCGGGAATGGATCAATGATAGGAACACCCTGCGAACACTTAGTCTCACTCCCATACACTGGCCAGCCGCTGTTGACTACGCGAGGAAGGGGGGAAACTAACATTTGGGTTGCACCCACGCTGTGTCCGAGTCCCATGATAGGCCGGGGCATCTGCTCACGGAACCGGTTGATCATCAAAAGGAGGTCGCGACTGTGATCAAGCCATGATGCTGTTGCAGTCAGTACTCATCTTCGATATGGGGCGTGGTGGGCTGGAGCATTACGGTCATTGCCTAAGTGGTCCTCATTGAGGATGCCGCTAGCACCTTGATTAGCGCTGTCAGCAATCCAGATTGCACGGATTCGAAATCCTTCTTTCTTGCTTCTAGCGTGGAGATCTTCCCATAGAGGCTCGTATAGTTCCTGGATGGTGATAAGCGAGAGGCTAAGGGTTGGCCGACTGGGACTTCTCCCTCCTACCTTTGCAAATGCGGTTCCATGTGCAGCAACGATGGTGACATCGCCTGGTGCGGGATTCGGATTGTCGATGGGTGTGTACTGCTTGACACAGAGTTTCAAAGGAGCATCTTGGGTGGCCGTGGCTCTAGGATACTCTCGGATGTACTGGCTGTCGATAACATGTTCTGTCACGTTATAAGGGAATGCCATCTTGAGGTATTGGATGGACGAGTACTTGGCAGCACTGCAGCGTTGTGAATGAGTCTTGAAAGTATTCTCATTGGGATTTTTAGAAAGACCTCCTTCTCACTGACTCTACGTGCGGATAGTGCAGGCGCATTGCGCGTCATAGCCTAAGAGACAGCAGTGACTGATCTACCGTGGCAATTGACTGTATCGAGACTGTGAAAAATGATAGGCCACAAACGTAAACATCAGGTTGACACCAGAAGCAAGCAGTTGCCGGAAGCAGTAGTTGCGTGGCGCCGCCTGATCGTCTCGTCTCGTGGATCCAATTGATCTCATCTCGAACTCTTCCTGAGATCTCTCAATGTCGATCCTCTTGGCGATCGAGTCAGTTCCCACCACACTCCATGGAGCACCTCTCCTGCAATAGTGACACCGTCGCGATACATGCTTTTTCTATGCTTTTTTCATCAATTCTAATATGTTTCTTCGAAGCCTGGCGAAAATAAATCAGGCGCAGTTGTCGCTTGCTTTGGTTCCTGATATGTGATGTGCTGTGAAGATGATGTATGCTTCGACCACGGACAAATGGCTGCCGCTTCTGACCCATCAACTCCACCAGCCATAAGGGTCATTCCAATCAGACTTTTTGTCTATACCATGACGAATGGATGGATCTCCTAGATGGTCTGTCTAATAACAAGCAAGGGAATCGGAACCCTTTTGTCCGTACGGGTCTTCAAATGGCCATGAGCTTTCTTCCACTTAAATCATTGTAGCGATGGAGATAGAATCTCAATACGGACTCGATGGATCTTGCAGAACCCACACGCGAGTCGGCAAGCAAGCCAATTCCATTTCATCATCTCTGGTATCGTCAATATTTCTCTTCTCGTCGATGACATGACCACGACAAGATATTTGGCCGTCTGCACGGCGGTCAATCGCAAAATCGAAAAAGCCAGGACAACAGCGTGCAGAATAAGCGACGAAATACCTTCATCATGAGCTTACATCTACTTGCAGCTGTGTGTGGAGCATGTCTGATCTACGTAAGTGTTTCTCGTGACTATCACGGGTCTACAATCTGCCAAGCCATAGAGTTGTGCATTGGCACTATATCGACTGTTCTTCCATCCTCTATCCAAATATCCCGGCCCCCTTCGTTAGCCATCCTGACAGACTGGGATGGTTTATATTATGCCTGGCGAGGCGACCTACACAAGCAAGTACAACAATGGCATGCCAGATACGGTGAGCGTCGTCGCCCAACATGCCAAGCGAGAGCGATACAGACCACCTCGCAGGCAAGGTCGTCCGGCTTGGACCCAACACCCTCAGCTTCGATTCTGCGACAGCCATGTCCGACATCTACGGCGTTCGGGCCAATGTTCGTAAAGCAGACAGCTATTGTGCAATGGGCGCCAGTCGTCGCAGCCCGACCATCCTGACAGCCATTGACAAGGGGCTACACGGCTTCAAGCGACGGATCATGGCGCAGGTCTTCTCGGAGCAGAGCCTGAAACAAATTGAGAATCGCGTCCTCGACAATGTCACAAACTTCGTCTCACTGCTGAGCACGGACGCAGATACCAACTCAGGAGGGACTGCGCCTAAGAATGTAGCCGATGCTTCCACCTGGCTCACCTTCGATATCATCGCTGATCGCTGCTACGGGGAGAATATCAACCTGCTGCAGTCGGAAAACATGCGATGGTTCTCCTCGGCATTCCGCAAGATCTCGCAACGCAGCATGATGGTGAGTACAAGGATCTGCCTTGCAAGAAGCAAAACAAACCAGCTAGCATGCGTCGGAAAGAATATGATGCAGCCCAAACTCTGCCAATTTAAACTCGACCACATCTTCCTCTCCTCCCAATATAAGGACATCCGCCGCGCAGGCAGCTGGATCCGTGAACGCGGCGAAGCCCGCGCCAGACTGGGCAACGACATTGTCAAGAAGGACATCTTCAGCGCGATGTTGAACGCCACCCACCCCAAGACGGGACGGAGTTTCACAGAGAAAGACCTCTGGGTTGGATCCAAGCTCCTTCTAGTGGCAGGTATGTACATACATACATACATACATACAGTCCCTGCCTTCTCCAAAGCCACAATCCGCAGCCAACCTCCACATTGCCCATCACTAACAGCAACACACCCCCACACCCCCAAAAGGCTCCGACACAACCTCCGACGCCCTCAGCGCAACAATCTACTACCTCCTGTACCACCAAAACAGCCTAGCCCGGCTAACGAGGGAACTCCGCACGACCTTCGCAACGGAGGACTCCATCCGCCTCGACACCGCCTCCCCGACCACAAGCCCCTACCTCCACGCCTGCATCAACGAAGCATTGCGGCTTCCGCCCTCGGTCCCCAACGGCCCACCGCGCACCGTGCTCCCCGGCAGAATCCCGGTAGACGGGGACTTCATCCCCGAGGGCACGGTGATCGGAACCTCGATCTACACCCTCCACCGCAACGCCGCCTTCTTCGACCAGCCGGATACCTTCCGTCCTGAGCGGTGGTTGGACCCGTCATCCCCCGAGCAGGGATCCCAGCTCCAGCTCCAGCTCCAGCTCCAACGAATTCCATCATCATCATCAGCAGCATCAACCACCAAGCAAACGCAGTCCGTTTAGGCCTTCTGCCCCTTCAGTGTCGGGGCCCGCTCCTGCGTCGGCTGGCGTCTGGCGTACACCGAACTCCCCCTTGCCGTTGCGCGCATGCTGTGGCGGTATGATGAGCGGCTTGCGCCGGTGGCGGCTGCTGCTTGTGCTGCGGACTCAGAGGCCGAACCCGAGGAGGGGCCTTGCTGCGCCGAGGCGCGCGCCTGCGGCAAGGAGACCTGCGGTATGAGATGATGGGGTGGGTGGTTTCGGCGGTGGAGGGGCCGGTGGCGCAGTTTCGGCGGAGGGAGGAGGGTGAGAATGGATTGTGTGTATGATTGAGTTGTCAGTTGACTGATTAGATGATTGTTTGCTTGGGGTTTGCTTGGGATGTCCAGTCAAGTCATGTGTCGGGTTTATGGGCTGTAGATGGTCTGGGAATTATTGGGAGTTTCGGTTTTGGTCAGTTTTGTCTCGTCTAAGATTGTTCTATTTAATCTGTGTGTGAAAGGGCTTTCGGCAGCATGAGTGGATGGGTATATCTACGTTTCACGCTCTAAACTCTCTCTACGACTATCATCTAGCATATTCATCATTCAACAAGAGTTGATTCATTCATATAACCAAGTTATGCTATTATTCTCAAAGTGAGGAAAAAGGTGGCGGGCGTGGGGGGGTATAAATTGCACAAGATATCCATGAAACTCCAAAAACTCCTCATACTCCTTCCTCATCACGACATGCTTCATCCGCACCTGAAATCCAACTTCGGGACAACTTTTCTTCTCTCGTTCCCGTACATCTTAAAACCAAAGAATGATTGACCGTCATGATGGGCATCAGAAACCCAGGGCCAAGAAAAAGCCAAGTATGCAGCCAATTTCCATAATCAATATTACCATAACCCATGTCGTCATGAAAATACAAACCCGATAAATTGCATGGAAGTCAAGGAAAAGGATATGCATGAGGATTATGCCATGATGCCGGAGGCGGAGGTCCCTGTTCCCCAGCGGAATCGCTTCAGGCTGCCCCGGACTGCTTCTTGACCGCAGCCGGTAGCTACTCTACCCCCTGGGCCGTCGTTAATCGCGCCAATCCCGGTGCTGGCTTCGAGTCTGCCGACTTCGCGGCCAAGCACGTAGCCTGCGGAGAAGCTGATGGCTGAGAACAGGACCACGACGCCCGCGCTGATCACCCAGGTCATGATGGTCGGGCTGGCAGTACCGATGGGGTCAACGGTGCTGCCTCGACGGGTTTTCTTTGCGGAGTGACTACGCTCCTTTGACGGACTTGACCGTCGTTTGGCTCGTGGGGGCGCGGACGGGATACTCCGGGGGGAATATGGTGGTGGAGATGGTCTTGATCGCGGGGACCGAGTTGCCTCTGCGGGATCCGCTCCTGTTGCTTCTTCCTCGCAGATCTCCCCCATCGCGACCGATTCGGAGACAAGACGGAACGATGACGGTGCTGGTGCTCGCGAGGGACCGGACTGGGTGGGTTGGGCATCAGACTTTGGCAGACCCCGAGCTGCTGCGGCGCAAGAAAGAAGTGTGGAGAGACTGGCACGGAGAGCAGCATCATGATCGGCGTGGTGAGACGGCGAGATCATGTTGTACGGACTGTGCTGGTAGGATGATCTGCGAGTAGAGCGGATGCTGGCTTGTGAATCTCGCCGGGCCCGAATAGCGGTCCGACGACTGGATGTTGACACCTCGCTGGGTTCCGCGCGATGCCGCTGTTCCGTAGGACGTGTCCATGATGGGTCCTGGGTTGCTGGCGGATGAGAGAAGACATTCGGTTGAGGGACAAATGGAGATGGGCTGATGCGCATGCCAAGTGCCGTGGAGTTATCGTCGTCATCCTCACCTTCATCCGAAGGGACATCCAACGGCAGTGGGGAAGGACCTGTTTGTACCAAGAAGGGATGCGGTCTCTCTGGCGGACGTGTCATATCCTCGGAGCTGCTGAGCACCTGATCAGATTCACTCTCGCTTTCCTCATATTCATCCTGACTGCTACTGTGTTCGCGAGATGAATAGTCTACTTGAGCTGTGGTGATAGCTGCAAGCTGTTGCAACCGTCGCCGTCGGCTTCGATGGTACCGAGCGGGATCTTGTTGTTGGACACGGAGACCGGTCGTGATGATATCGTCGTTGGTGCCTGCGGATGAGAGGGATGAGGACGAGGGCTGCGAGGAGACCTCGATCCAGGAATCTATATAATAACGCAGTGAGTACATAATGATACACTTTAGACATTAATTTGGCGAAAGGCTGAAGTTGGAGATCGAGTACCAAGATCTATGCCGAGTATGCAGGGGCAGAGTAGATATCTGGGAGGCTGCGAGGCAATGACGTACCTTCTGATCTCGTGGGGCCGCGGGTTGCGGGAGAACGTGACTGATGAGGCAGTAGATGATCGCGCGACGACTGATGAAGGTCGCGCGTCAGTCGACCGTTCAAACGAGGGTCTTCGTGTTGCACCTGACCTAATAGGTCATAGTGATTTGGTTGCATGATGGAGATAGAGAGCGAGCCGGAGGGGTAGTAGCGATAAGGCCCGGAGAAAGTGCAGACAGGGTGTGAGGAAGAGGGTGGAAGAGATATATGCTGAAACGGGATGAGAGAAGGAAACTGGGAGGGAAAGAGAAGAGGAAAGAAGAAAGAGGGAGAGAAAGAGAAATCGAGAGTCCGAGCAGAAGAGAGGATTGAAGAAGAGAAGAGAGAGAGAGAGAGAGAGAGAGAGAGAGAGAGAGAGAGAGGATGATGAGAGGTGAGGGGAGGAAGCGAGATCCACGGATGATCTTCAGGCCACGGGGACGGCAGGCGGACCGGCCAGTGATGGTCAGCGATGAAAGGAAGCGGTCAGTCCCAAAGCGCGGGGTTGATCAAGTACTACAGTAACTTAGTATGGATTGGAGGAGGGGATGGAGTGGTCGATATAGAGTTGATCTTATCAAATGTGGGACTAGACACTGTCAGGATCCCCGGTCCACCAGATATCAAAGAGAACGATAACGAGAAAAGCAGAAAAGAAGCATAACGGGGTTGGACGGTGCCGGGTTGCTTGCAAGATCGTGACGAAGAAGATGCGAACAGAGACACAGGCATGCAACAGTCTAACAACAGTCAGCAACAGCAACAGCAACATCAATAGCAGCAGCAGCAGCAGCAGAAAGAAGAAGAGGGGAACACGAGGCCGCATGCGATGATTGATCATCCGACCGCCCACCGTGACTGGCCCACTTTGATAGGCCCATCAATACAGCAGATCAGCCTGATCCACGATGCAGCCCAGCCATTGCAGCCATACATTTGGCCCAAAATCCGAGAATTGAAGCTCGTTGGAGCATAGTAGGAACCTGGCTAAGTTGACAATACTGGATCGATACCCACCCGTCGCGACGGAGACAAAGCCGACCTCGGAGGGGCTTACTGACGCCAACCAGCTCTGCCAGACAAAGAGTAAGCCCATGCACAACCATGGTACAGAGCACAGAGAGGAAAACAGTAAAGCTCTTAGCAAGATTCGAAACAAGAGTTCATTTTGGTCATGGCCATTCATTAATTGTTCTATCCTAGATATCACAAACTATGTTACCGAAGGGGGTTATCAGAAATCCTGAGAAATAGGAAATGCAGCAGCAAGAACTTTTTTGAAAACATCCTCCCGGAAAAGAAAAAAAGGAAAAAAACACCCAGTCAAAAGTCGACAAAGATACACCTACGCATGCACTTAAAAGGTAACCTTAGTGCCCTTGTACTCGGGGATAGAGCCCTTGCCCTTGTTGAAGCCACCGGCACCACCACCGCGACCGCCGAAGCCGCCACGGCCACCGCGGCCACCGCCACGGCCACCACCGCCACGACCACCGAAGCCACCACCGCCGCCACGGCCACCACCACGACCACCGAAACCGCCACGGCCACCGCCGTTGTTGTTCTGGCGGGGAGTGCTGAAGTCCAGACGGACGGGACGGCCCTCAAGCTCGGCACCGTTCAGCTCGTTGTAGGCCTGACGAGCCTCATCAACGGAAGAAAACTGAACGTAACCGAAGCCCTTGGGACGGCCAGACTCTTGGTCAGTGGGCAGACGGATGCCGACGACCGTACCCTGGGCGCCGAAAAGCTCACCGACGGAGTCCTCGTTGGCACTGAAAGGGAGGTTACCGACGAACAGGGTGTCGCTCTCAGGGCTGGCCTGGTCGCCGAAGCTGCGAGCACGGTCCTGGGCGCGGTCGCGGGGAGCACCCTGGTTGTTGGCAGGACGGCCGGTGGCGTAGTCGAGGTTGATGGTACGGCCATCGATCTCAGCGCCCTTCTTGGCCTCGAAAGCCTTGGCAGCATCGGCAGCGTTGGTGAACTCAACGTAACCGAAACTAAAATACATGATTAGCAATGCTTTAGGCACAAGATATCAATGGGAATGCTTACCCGCGAGAGCGGCCAGTCTCACGCTCAGTCATGATGCGGACACCGGAGAGCTCACCGAAGCCCTCGAACTCGCGCTGGAGCCACTCCTCGTCAACGTTCCAGGACAGGTTGCCGACGAAGAGGTTGGCAGAGGCACCCTCAGCAGACTCCTCGACCTTGGTCTTCTTGGGGGTGGCGGCACTCTCGTCCTCAGCCTTGCGCTTCTTGGACTCCTTGGGGGACTCATCGCTCTCCTCGGACTCAGAGTCGGAGGAGTCGGAAGAATCAGAGTCGGAAGAAGACTCCTAGGGACGTTAGCATCAGATATTTTTCAAGCTCAGTGCGTGTAAGCATACCTTCTCGGCCTTCTTCTCCTCCTCAGACTCAGAGTCAGAGTCGCTGTCGCTGTCGCTGGACTCCTTGGCAGCCTTCTTGGGGGCCTCCTCCTCAGAAGAAGAATCGGAATCAGAGTCGGACTCAGACTCAACCTTCTTCTCGGCCTTCTTAGGAGCCTCCTCCTCAGACTCGGACTCGGAGTCGGAATCCTCAGACTCGGACTCTTCCTTCTTAGCGACCTTCTTGGTCTCCTTCTTAGCAGGCTTCTCATCCTCGCTCTCGCTCTCGCTGCTGCTGGAGGCATCCTTCATATCCTCGTCGCTCTCAGAGTCGGAGTCCGAGTCGGACTCAGACTCAGACTCGACCTTCTTCTTCTTGTTGTCCTTCTTGGCGGGCTTCTCATCCTCACTCTCGCTGCTAGAGCTAGAGTCAGAGTCCATCTCCTCATCGCTGTCGGACTCGGACTCGGAGGACTCGGAGGGAGTAGGCTCCTTCTTCTTCTTGGAGGACTTCTTCTCCTTGGTGACAACAGCCTTGGCAATCTGCTTGCTCTTGGCCTTGGGGGACTGAGCAGCCTTGCTCACACCGGCATCCTTGACCTTGCTCAAGGCCTTGTCAACGGGCTTCTCGCCACCCTTCTTGGAAACGGACTTGGTCTTCGACATCTTGAATCTGAAAACAGGAAGATTGACTGGTTAGTGTGGGAAAGGACAGACGGCGGATGGGTCAATATATGGAAGCAAGGGTGGAGACATACCAGATAAAATTGATCACAAAGAAACTTCTTGTGCGGCAAATTTTTTTTCTTGAGTCCCACAAATCACCCGATTTGAGATAAGAATAGCCCACTGATTGCTTTCGCAAATACCCACAGGTAACCCACAACTGACAATGTTCAAGCCCACACGAGTAAGACAGGAGAGAAACGCTACCGTCTATGATATGAAACCCACGGAAGTATCCAACAGATCCCACAGAATAGAACGCAGTATGCTACAACCCACAGCCCTCAAGGTAAAAAGCCCACAGGATGTCTGTTACGGTGTACCTAGCAAGATACAGCTGAGTCAGTCAAGAAGTTCTTGTGATGAGAGTCAAACGGTGTTTGAATCTCGAAAGTAAAAGATGACAAGGGGATGAAAAGGGGATGAGAAAGAGTAGGAGGATGAAGGGAGGAAGGGAGAAGAAAAGAAGAAATTTCTACTGCTGGGAGCTTCGATAAGGCGGCCGGGAAAAAAAAAATCGACTAGTCAAAAATCTGGAGGTTGGCAGAAAAACTCAGCAGGGGTTACCGCTTGCTTTCACAGGACTAGTCGAGGTACTCCGACCCACCCGACCACACCGCATGCATTGCTGACTAGATGCACGCCCCCGGTGTGCCTATCCTCGGTAGACAGAGGCATTGTACCGGATGTAAGCCTGACAGAAGTCGATAAGGCAGTATCCAAGACGCATGTTGGTTGTAGTGCCTGAGAAGTCTTGCTCATGATGACGAGCTAATTTGTCAATTGATACTCTGTATTTCCGAAGCCTGCCATGGTCGTTTCTCTCGGAATGGAGAATAACATTTTAGAACTGCCAAGGTGGCTAAGTGATTCCTAGATCCGCCCACCGCCCGGCCATTGAAGCAACAGAGTGTCATCCCCGGAGCTGGTCCACTTGCGTTCGTACCGCACCTAATACTGCTACTACTTACCTCTAACCTTCTCTTCTCATACTTCGCTTGCACCGTCATCACACCCATCGCAGACGGATCAGACCAAGTCAATGGTATATCCCTAGTTCCTATCGCTTCGCTCCTCTCCCTCAATGGCTCCCCCATCCTCTTATCGCCCGCGGAAGAAGAGAAAGGGTCCCTCCTCGTTCGCGGGCACCAACAATTCTCTCATTGCCGAGTCAGGCGGCAAAGCATCTCCGGCATTTCCTTTGGTCTCATTCCTATGGTCCGCTCGAGCAGGTGTTTCCCAATGGCTCGTTCTCCCGCTCGTTTTAATGGCTGTCGGCCTGTTCCGCTGGGCAGTCAGCCTGTGGGGATACTCTGGTACGTTGCATGGGCTTGGTGACTAGCGCATTGTCCAATTCTAATGGCAAAAAGGCTTCCAGGTACCCCCGATGCACGGCGATTTCGAAGCGCAACGGCACTGGATGGAAATTACCACCCATTTGCCCATCGCGCAGTGGTATCTATATGACCTACAATACTGGGGACTAGACTATCCCCCTTTGACGGCATATCACAGCTGGCTGCTTGGGAAGATGTAGGTTGATCAGACTCCAACATCTTCTCGCTCTGGGGCTAATCTCGCGTAGTGGTTCTGTCATCGATCCGACCTGGTTCGCTCTCGATAAGTCTCGCGGTCTGGAAGATCCCCTGTTGAAGGTGTTCATGCGCGGAACGGTGGTGGCTTCTGAGTATCTGGTCTTCATCCCGGCTGTGGTCAACTTCCTGCGTCGCTACACCCGGATGCAAAATGTGCCTGTCTGGTCTGCTTCAATCGCTCTTGTTGCAATCCTCCTTCAGCCGGCAACAATCCTTATCGATCACGGTCATTTCCAATACAATACCGTGATGTTGGGACTCGTCGTCGCGAGCCTGGATGCCATCTTGGCGGGACGCATGCTCTGGGCTTGTATCTTCTTTGTGGGTGCTTTAGGCTTCAAGCAGATGGCGCTGTACTACGCACCCGTCATGTTCGCCTTCCTGTTAGGCGTGTGTATCTTCCCGAAGATCCGAGTCCTCCGCCTTGTGTGCATTGCTCTTGTAACACTTGTGGCATTTGCGGTTCTTTTTGCCCCACTGATCATTGGAGCAATTGGTGAGGAGGCACGAGAGATTCTGGCTTCGGCTCCGCAACCTCCTCTCCTACAGCAGCTCCCGATCGACCTCGACAAGCATTCCGTGCTGTATGCGATCGCTTTCCAAGTGACCCAAACCATCTACCGTGTATTCCCATTTGCCCGTGGGTTGTTCGAAGACAAGGTTGCGAACGCTTGGTGCGCTATCCACACGTTCTACAAGCTTCATCGATTTGAAGCTAGTTTCCTCCAACGCATGTCCCTTGGCGCCACGTTGGCTTCGATCTTGGTCCCCTGCACCATCATCTTCCGTCACCCACGCGCGTCACTTCTGCTTCCTGCACTCTCAACCGTTGCCTGGGGCTTCTTCTTGTTCTCCTTCCAGGTGCACGAGAAGAGCGTTCTGCTCCCCCTGCTCCCCATGACACTTCTCCTGGCCGGAGACGGCGGTCTCAGCAAAGAAACCCGGGCGTGGGTTGGATGGGCGAATATCCTTGGAACGTGGACCATGTACCCTCTTCTCAAACGCGATGAGCTCCGGGTGCCCTACTTCGTGATGACCTTCCTGTGGGCATATCTGATGGGTCTACCCCCAACTTCGCTCGAGGCCTACCGCAGCGGGGATGCTTCCGAGGACAACGCGGAGCCCCATGTGGTCATCAAGCTATTGCACATCAGCTTCTACCTTGCCATGATCGCATGGCACGTTGTTGAAGCTTTCGTGCCTCCGCCAGCGGACAAACCCGACCTGTGGGTGGTACTGAACGTGCTTATCGGAGCAGGTGGGTTCGGACTGGCCTATCTATGGTGTCTGTGGAAGCTAGTCCAGCAGTGCCGGAGGATTGACCAGAAGGTGGCAGAGGAGACTCAAAAGAAGAACCAGTGATTTGGGTTTGGTTTGAGGGGGGCTCGCCTCCAATATACCTTATTGTTTCTATAGTGATACCCCGTTTCATTTCCGTGGGCTTGCCATATGCATGGCTCTGATTACAAAACCTGGTACATGCATGCCGATTTGTACACAAATACAGGAGCAATCAGATCGAGTTAGTTGATACATCCATGACATCAGAGCATCCATATACAGTACACAGTATACCCATAATAAGACATGTAGTTATTGCACAAGCAGAGAAGAGATGAGAGATACCCGCCAAAGAACCCTCGCAAAGCAAATATAGTACACATTCAAGCCCACAAGCAAGGCCAGAGCGAAGCGCAACCCCAGCACACCCAAAAACTCCAAGATACGTGCATGCGCTCTTAAGCTTGATCTATGTATCGGACAAAACAGATATGGTATACAACCGCCCTCTACCTCCTGGGGAGAACTTTCCAGTAAACCCTAGGTTTATGGTCGGTCGATCGGTCGGTCACCTTAAAGAAAAGTTCCAGACCCTAGGCCTAGACCTTGAATCCATACCCGGCCATGCAGGCCTTGTACTGCTCGATCACCGACTTGCATTCCTGGGTGGGATCGTCGGTCTTGGAGAAGAGCATGCAGTCGTCGCGGGCGGTCTTTTCGGGCTTACAGACGCAGCAGGGCTTTTCAGAAAGAAGAGTTAGCATGTATTGCGCGATTGGGGAGTTGTTGCATGGGAGCGAGGGATATTGTTCGAGTTCAGTTGGCGGGGAGGACGGACCTTGGGCTTCTCGGCGGGCGCGGCTTCGGTGGGAGGAACTGCTGTGGGAGCGCTCTCGGCTGTTTGTGGTCGTTAGCCGTGGTCATTATACATACCAGTGGTGTTCATTAGGTGTACGGCAGAGGGGGGCACCAAAAGTGGTGAGCTTTGGAAATGTGAAGCGGATAATCGCGGAGACATCGGAGGATGTATGTAGACTTACACTTGGAGGAACCGGAAAACCAGGACATCGTGGAGAATGAGGGTGGTTGAGTGATTGGAGCGCAGAATGAGTGACTTAAACTGGAAATTCCTGGAGAATGCTATGAAGTGACAAGAGGAAATGAGACAATTGGGGAAAAGTAAAACAATTGCAATGAAGGACAGGACCGAGAGAAAGATCAGGCAGGGACTGCTGATTAATGGATCGAAAGATGATGCGATGGTTTCCGGAATGACGCTTCTGGTTGCTATAGCCTGCTGTAGCGTCGATCGGGGAAAATTTGCGGGCAAAGCAAGCCCGGTTGTCAGGGAAGCAGGGGGGAGAAAGGCGGGCGCATCAATCATCACACTGCACGGCATTCTTTTGTTCTTTCTTATTATCTTTCGCTTCTTCCACCCCACAATTCTTCACTTCCTTCACATTCATTCCTCCCTTTTTAAACAAACTCACTTTTAAACTTTACACCTGCTGGTTTGGACGGCTTATCGATCGCATCCTTACGTCTGTCTTTTTGACGATCCTTTCCACCATCTGTACCTCCTCACAAACAACCCCCCCTGAAATTTAATTTACCCCGCCATGGCCCCTCCGAAGGTCTTTTCGCTTGAGGGCAAAGGCCTCAAGCTGGACACTGCCGACGATATTGAGGCCCATATCAAGCCCTTGTTGGAGAGCACTGACTACACCGAGATTCGCTTCGGAGGAAACACCCTGGGTGTCCCCGCCTGCGAGCGTCTGGCTGCCGTGCTGAAGACCCAGAAAAACCTCGAAGTGGCCGAGCTGGCCGACATCTTTACCTCGCGTCTGCTGAGCGAGATCCCCGATGCTCTGACCTTCCTCCTGAACGCCCTTCTCGAGATCTCGACCCTTCACACCGTCAACCTGTCCGACAATGCCTTCGGTGCGAACCTCCAGAAGCCCCTCGTTGACTTCCTCTCCCGCCACGTGCCCCTCCGCCACCTGATCCTCAACAACAACGGCATGGGCCCCGAGGCCGGTTCGAACATTGCCAAGGCCCTCACAGAGCTCGCTGAGCGCAAGGAGGAGGCTCGCAAGGCTGGAAAGGAGGTTCCTCTTCTTGAGAGCATCGTCTGCGGTCGCAACCGCCTGGAGAACGGAAGTATGGCTGCTTGGGCACGTGCCTACGAAGTGCACGCTGCTGGTATGCGCTCTGTGAAGATGACTCAGAACGGTATCCGTCAGGAGGGTATCTCTTTGCTGCTGCAGAAGGGTCTCGGCCATTGCAAGGCCCTTGAGGTCGTTGACCTCCAGGATAACACTTTCACCATCATGGGCTCGATTGCTCTGGCTGGTGTCGTTGGCAACTGGTCCTCTCTCCGTGAACTGGGTGTGAGTGATTGCTTGCTCTCTGGTCGTGGCGGTGTCAAGGTTGCTCAGGCCCTGGCTGAGGGTAAGAACGAGAAGGTTCAGACGCTGCGCCTCCAGTACAACGAGATCACCGCCGAGGGTGTCAAGCAGTTTCTGCATGCGACCAAGTCTGGCCTCCCTGCCTTGCGCCGTATCGAGCTCAACGGTAACATCTTCATGGAGGAGGATGACAACGTGACTGAGCTGCGCGAGATCCTGGAGGCTCGCAAGGAAGAGCACGGCTCCGATGAAGACCCTGAGGACATGTGGGGTATTGACGAACTGGACGAGCTTGAAGAGGAGGAGAGCGAGGAGGAAGAGGAAGAAGAGGAAGAGGAGGAAGAGAAGGCCGAGAAGCTCCTCAAGGACACCGATCTGGCCGAGAACGAGAAGGTCGCCCAGAAGGAAGACAAGGACGTCGACCAGCTGGCCAGTCTTTTGGGTAAGACTGGCCTTTAAGCTCTCTTAGATGTCCGGTCTTCTACTCACTCCGCCTTGCCTCGCCTCACACTGACATGCCTATACACACATCCTCCATTTTTGTCGCATACCCACCCATACCAAGTCAGTGAATCGGCAGTGACTTTTCCGGTGCCGGGAACCAGACGCATGGCCGTCCCAACTATGACGAGATGCTTATCGGCATCGCCCCGTCATACCCAGCAGGAACTTAGCATGGAGGATATTATCCTCGACATACCCCATCCAGTCGACACGCCTGTTGGAGGTTGCCCGAGCGCCTCTCATCCGTGAGGCCTGCCACGTAACACTGACGCAATTCTTGGATACAATAATGCCCCAGCTCCTTTTCGCTTCAATGTTGTCATAACATAGCTTATACCCGTTGGAGAGCATTAGACCTAGACAAGAGCTTTAGCTGTTGCTAATGATCATATGCGTTATTGCCTTTATGATGTATATAAGATTTCGATGAAAAAAGATTACCCATGCTTTCACCTCTTACTTCTATTGCTCCGAGATGCAGATACCACTTGCCTTGTGGTCGTTGGCAATTGTTTCTTTCATGACGAAACTTCGAGCGATTTTCCCCAGTGCCAACAACATTGGTCCAATCAGTAGCTGACTCCTATGCGCCCCAGTATCTGCGAGGTTTCTTGACTTATTGCCAGACTTTCACTGAAATATATGCTAAGAGCTTGCAGTAACGCTCAACCTTTCAGGAGATGCCTATATCACAGAGGCTGTATGAATCATCACAACAAATAAACTGGTTATTAACCTGTTCCCCTGGGAAAGGGACCTGGAATAGGGACAGCCTTCACACACCGGCACCGTCAGTCGCTTCACTTCCCCTATCTCCCATAACACATGCGACAAGGAACTATAAAGTCAGGGCCACTTGATAGTCGGTCTTTATTGCCCCCCGGTGTCGGCGTGTCGGCGCTCCGGCTTATAGATCAAGGACAGCACCACGAAACAGACCTGCAAATCGGGCCCGTTCCATGACTTGCTGATTGGACCCTCTTCAAGGTCCAGAGCAATGCTTCAATCCTGGCTCGACGTGCATTAGTGGGTCTGTGCCTATAAACAAGTTAAAGTTGAGGCTCTCACCTGTCTGTTCGGTCCCTGGCCCTGTTATTTCCGCTTAGTCAGTACGGATTCTGCATGTTATCCGCTTCCGGGGCCGAACCATAGCATCATATTTCAGCATTGTCGCCCCTGACAAGCTTGATTGCACTGGAATAAATAGTGACGATGGTCAATCGCTCACGGCTTAGTTCAGAATGGTTGTTTATTTGTCTGCGACGAAATAGACACCTGAGAAAGGTCGGAAACGATATAGCCTCAATCTACGACCATGACTACGGCGCCAGCCAGATTCTCTGGCAAGGATGATTGGAAACAGAACTGGAGAAACTTCCTCGCGGCAGTGGGGGTGAGCTTTCTTCTTTCGCAGCTCTTGTTCCTGGGAGATATGTCTTACCTGTATGCGACGCAGTACCGAGACAGCGAACGAATCCATCAGCTGAAGCTCCTCTATGTCGACTTCGACGGGACTTGATCGGCCAATCAGTCCTAGATGCATACGGAGCCCTAGATGGAGCCAGCTTCCCTACTTTACACCAAGCATCCCGCGACCACTACGCAACAGCCCAGGATGTGCGAAACGCCGTCTGCCATGGCGACTACTGGGGCGCCATCTACGCCAACCCCAGGAAGCACAGCGCGGCTGGCAGTTGTCACTTGCCGGAAACACCGACGACAACGCCAACAACAGCACATCCACAGCGCTGACCTACATCGGGAACGGAGCGCGAAACCCAGCCTTCGCGCAGAGCGCGGTATATTCCCACATCCTCACGCTCCTCCAAGCGACGCGGTCCGCCTACTATGCGCGCAACGCGTCCAACATGCTGCAGACGTTGGCCCTCGTCCACGCCATCCATACTAACCACCTTCCTCAACCCGATCACCGCGACGGAGTTCAACATCAAGATCACGCACCAAGGCTCGCAGGTGCTCTACGACACAGTCTCGATCATCATGCCGATCATCTAGCAGTTCTTCTTCATGATGGCGCTGAACGGGCTCTCGGCGCAGTTCCAGCTCTTCACGCGGCTGACCCCGCGCGCCAACAGGCTGCTGCGCCTGTGCATCTCCTTCTGCTACATCTTCATCGGCGCCCTCTGGGCGTTTCGCGAGTCGTGGTCGGTGACCGCCAACCGGCCCGTGCTCTGCTGGATGGCCGTCTGGCTGGACATGCACATCAACTTCCAGATCGTCGACGTGCTGACGGCCTACGTCCCCATGCAATTCATGCCCTTCTGCATCCTCCCCTGGGCCATCGTCAGCGTCGCCAGCACCGTCAGCCCCTTCGAAATGCAGCCCGGTTTCTTCCGCTGGGGCTACGCCCTCCCCGCGCACGAGCTCTACCAGGTTCTCGTGCAGATCTGGAGCCACGGCTGCGAAAGCCAGTTGCGCACCGCCCTGCCTGTGTTGTTCTCGTGGTGGGTGGTTAGTGCCGGGTCGGGGATTGCTGCGACGCATAGAAGGTGTCGTATTGCGGTTGCTGCTGCTACTCACGGGGAGAAGAGTTTTGAGGGGGTTGGTAGGAGGGACGGAAAGGCGGAGTCGGTGCGGACGGGGTCGAGTACGCAGGGGATTCTGCGCAGGGAGGTGGAGGGGCGACAGGATACGGTTGAGTTGGCGCGGTTAGAGAACGCGGGTGTATGGGAGTAGGGAGATAGGGAGATAGCAAGTAGACTGGCAAAGTGATGAATTGACTTGCAATCCACCTTTGCTCTGCATATTACTCTTTCATTGAATGTATACCATAGCTTTAACATGGTGATATCAGCATGATAATCATAACGAAGACGCATACCCTGCAGCAATCAAGAAGCAAAGCAATCCAATCCCAAGGTCCACCATCAGTCCACCAATCCCTCAATCGAAAGGTAGAATCGTACAGACCTTACAAGTCATCACAGTGTATTCACGCCCCTTCTAACTCTAAACCCTGGTAGCAAATGATAATCACGAACCGAACCCGCCGGGATCGAAGCAGAACCACCTCGTCGCGTCATCTTGATCTATACGACAAGTGACCTACGCAAGTAATCCAGAACCCGCACCACAACGCTGCCAGGGGCAAGCTCTAGCTGGAACAGGAATCAGAAGAAGCCGGGAGGGGACTGGTCGATAACACCACATGCTAACACCCAGTTTTGAGCACGTCCATCCATCAAATATCTTATGAAAAAATCCCATCACACCTACCCAGCAAGGCTCTGTCTGCCTCAATTCAAGCAGATCAGCACCGTCCCATATGCCAGATACTCAATATCAAGAACCACATGGCCCAGCCCAGAAGCACCACAACCCAACCCAATCTATACTCATCTCCGAGAACCTCATCACGTATGTACGCGTATGCCTTGTTCCACAGGGCAGGACATTTTAGCCACAACCACAATGGAGAGAACCTGCAGCTTAGCCATCACCGCGCACTCCCCCCCCCCATCCATCCCCTCAAACTTACTTGCTTGCGTGCGTGCGTACGTATTTTTCAATGCTGCGCAAGCTACATACACTCCAGCACTACAGCAACACAGCACAGTAAGATTTAAAACCAGAACAAGCTCCCACCCATCCTAAACCCAAGCCCAGACCAGACCAGATCCAGCAGGTGAACAAGACCGCGACATCCCACCCCATCAGCAGAAACCCAAGTGCAAGTTTCAGAATTCATGACTCAATTCACAACTCTAAACCCTGCCAAACACACACACACACACATGTACACCAAAAAAAAAAAAAAAAAACACCCCCAAAACATTTCGCCCGATAGACCTGAGGCGACGAAGGAAGGAAGCGAATCGACGTCCAAAACATTACCCACATCAAAGGGAAAAAAAAATGGGCTGAAACCCAACTCTGAAGCAGATTGGAGGCATCGGAGACATCGGAAATTACCCCTGGATAGGTAAGTAAGGTACATACATACCTACTCGAGTAAGCTGAGGTGGTGCTCTCCACCGGGCCGAGTGGAGGTTCAAGGTACAGTAGCTACTAGCTAGTAGTAGCTACTCGCTAGAACGATTAAGCGTAGCCGGTGTAGCTCCGAGTTGACGGCCGGTTGGGTGGGGGGTGCAAAACTTCTTTGGGTTGTGGGAAAAACCAGGGAAAGCACTTGGCTCGGTTGGAGGATCGGCAGTTGTGGGAGGGAAAGAAAATTTTTTTTCGCCTCTTGCTGTTTGAACTTGTTTGTTTTGCGGTAAAGTCTAAGATTGGAACAGAAAGCTATGAAGGCAGGAAGAAAGAAGTATTGAATAGGTGACCCTTGATTGACTAAATTTACCACTATTAATGACATACATACATGTAAAATAGAAAAGAAATTGACTCTATAAAGAGACAACGGTAATAAGAAAAAAAAAGTCTATAATACGGGGAAAAAGGGGAAGCCGGAGTACCAGCTCATGCATGTATGCGTAGCAAGTGTTGGCCAGCGGAGATGGTATTATGGAGCGCAATCAAGCGTTTACTCATCGTCCTCAACCTCGGCGCGAGCGCCCAGGACATAGCGGGACTTGCCGTGGGAGTCTTGCTCGTGCTCAATGGCAAGCTTGGACAGGTGGCCAAGCAGGTTCTCGATCTGGGTGTCGGCGCGGGAGCGGTTCTTGCGGCCCAGGTTGTCGAGGAAGGGGATGATGCTGAGGAGGTAGTAGGTGACGGCAATGATAACGGTAACACCAATGGAGTAGGCCCAGATGACAACGACGGTGACAATGTCGACATCACCGTTGACGGAGAAGTCGGCGCTATCGTGGGGGTGGGTCTGCTCGAAGTCGCCGGAGAGCCAGCCGAAGACACAGAAGAGGGTGGCGAGCACATCGACAACGAAGATGGCACCAACCAACTGCCACGAGGGCCAGGTCTTACCACCACGAGTGACGAAGATGAGCCAGTTCTCGGTAAGGGCAACCTCAAGGAAGAGGATCTCCTGAGGAGAACCGAAGTTCTGGATGATACCACCATTCTCGAGGAACAGGGAAGCACGGATGATCCAGGTGGCGCCAGCAAGTAAGATACCGAGAACGACGGAGATAACCCAGATCTTAGGCAACTGCCACTCGACGGGGCGCTGCTCGAAGTGGGCGTTATCGTAGGCGACGGCGATAGTGGCCAAATCAGCGAAGAGGGCAATGAAGACAATCAGATCGGCACGCATGGTCTCCTCAATGATGATCATGGAGGTAACAAGGTAGATCTCAAGGTGGAGACACAGAGCGATACGGTACTGAATATAGGCCTTCATACGCTGGAAGATCTGACGGGCAAGCTTGATGGCATCGACGATGGTGCTGAGACCGGGAGCAAGGAAAACGATATCGGCAGCGGCCTGGGCAGCTTCGGTGGAACCCTCGACAGCGATACCACAGTCAGCCTTCTTGAGGGAAGGAGCATCGTTGACACCGTCACCAGTCATGGCAGTCAAGTGACCACGCTGCTGGAGCATCTCGACGACCTGGTACTTGTGTTCGGGGAAGACCTCAGCGAAACCATCAGCCTTCTCGACGAGGTCGTGCTGGGCAGAGCCAGCAAGACCACCGTGGATCAGCTTCTCGGAGTCGTAGACCTTGGTGCTCAGGGCAAGCATCTTGCAGGTTTCCTTGGCGATAGCGAGGGCATCACCAGTCAACATCTTAACGGACAGACCAAGGTGCTGGGCCTCAGCGATGGTGTGGGCAGTATCCTCACGAGGGGGGTCGAACATGGGGTACATGCCGAGCAATTGCCAGGGCTCACCCTCCTTCTGGACGGCAACACCAAGGGAACGGAAACCACGGCGGGCGAACTCAGAAGCCTTCTCGCGGAACTTGTCGGCCTCATCCTCGGAGCACTGGGACATGGCAAGGATAGCCTTGGGGGCACCCTTGGCACAGACGTAGCGGACACCATCGCAGGTACAGATGGTAGTGATACGCTTGGAGACGGGGTCGAAGGGAGTGTACTTCTCGGTAACCCAGTTGCGGGCGAGGATCTCACGAGCCTTGGGGTAGCGGCGGAGGGTCAGGATAGTGACCTTGTCAATGGGGTCCAAGTTCTTGATGTTGTGGTTGGAGGCGATAGCGGCGACAGCCATCATCCAGTTAACATCAACACCCTCGTTGACGTAAGGCTCACGGATGGAGAGCTGGTTGGCGGTAAGGGTACCAGTCTTGTCAGAGCAAAGGATATCGACACCAGCAAGGGACTCGATGGCAGTGAGCTTCTGGACAATAGCCTTCTGCTCAGCCAAGTAGGCAGCACCGACAGCGAGGGTAGTGGTGGTGACGACGGGGAGACCGACGGGAACACCGATGATCAGGAGAATCAGGGTGTAGTGGAGAAGGTTGTTGTCAGAGTTCTCGGGAGTAGCGATCTTGAGGTGACGGTAGAAACCACCAATCCAGGCAGCGAGAATCCAGAACATGACGAGAACCAAGAGGGAGGTACCAATGTTGTCCATGACAGCCTTGAAGTGACCCGAATCCTGGGCACCCTGGACGAGAGCAGCGGTCTTACCGACGAAAGACTGCTTGGCGGTAGCGGTGACGATGGCGTAGGCCTTTCCACGCTTGCAACCAGTGGTGTAGTAGCAAGTGTCGGCCATGTACTTGTCGACGGCCAGAGACTCACCAGTGATGGCAGACTGGTCAACGGCGATGAGGGAGACACCGGCACGAGCCTCAATGCCACCATCATCGTCATCCTCGTCCTCCTTCTCCTTGAGAGTGTCATCGCCAACGGTGGCGAGGTACTCCTTGTAGGTCTCGTAGTTCTCGGGCTTGGTGTAGTCGCAGATAAGACGGATATCAGCAGGGACGATAGTACCCTCCTCAACAACGACCTATTTGATAGTGTATTAGTTCGCTGCTCGAAGTGATTCGTAGATAAGCAGAGTTGAGAACGTACAATATCACCGGCAACCAGTTCACGGGCAAGGATTTCCTGCTCCTGTCCATCACGGACAACAACAGCCTTCATAGCAATATCACCCTTGAGCGAAGCGACGACATCGGCGGCCTGCTTCTCCTGGTACCAACCGACGACAGCGTTGAGCATAAGAATACCGATAATGACACCGAGATCGATCCAGTCACGAAGACCAGCAGCGAGCAAAACAGCAAGTTCCATAACTGCGGGAGTACAAGCGCGTTAGACGAGCAATTGAGATGCAGACGCAAGCTAAGCCATTGGTAGTGAAACTCACCATAAAGAATAGGACCACGGAAGTAACCAATGAACTGGATGAAGAAGTTGGTCTTCTCAGTGGTCAACTCGTTCCAACCAGTCCTCTTGCGACGAGCGTCGACGTCGCTGGAGCGCAGACCGGAGCGCATGTCGGTCTCGAGCCAGTCATCGGGGCAGACGAAGCCCTCCTCAGCACCATCAGCCTTCTTCTTGAAGAGCGAGAAACCACCCTTCTTCTTCTGGCCGGTGCTGCGGCCGCCGGCGCTCGAAGTGGAACCACGGCGCTTGCCTTGGGCAGTCGAAATGTAGCGGTTCAAAGCAGCATATTCCTCAAGTCCTTCACCACCTTCATTGTTGCGAGAATGGTCACCATTCTCCACGTCGGGAGCATAGGAAATTCTCCGCTCCGCCATTGTTGCTTCGGCTCACACAGCCTAGGGACCCAACGATATGAGCAGATGCAAACGAGAAATGACAGGGATGGCAAGAGTCGGAATATCCTATGAAGAAGAAAGAGAAGAGAGGGGGAGGGAAGGGAGGGAGAATGTACTCTTTAATATTCTGGGGGAGGGTGGGCTTGCAATTGCACGGGACCAGGACAAACACGTCTTGTTCTCTAAGCTCCAACGGGCGGGCGACCTTCCCTGTGCGTAAGCCCACTTTTTTTTTTTTGTGTTTTTTTTTTTTTTTTTTTTTGCCTTCCCAAAAAAATTTGATTTTCTTCTCCATTATTTTTCCCGGTTCCGTTTTTATTGTTATTTCATTTTAATATTATTTCTTTATTTCCTTTTTGAATTTAGCCTTCCTGGGTTCTAGTCTTGGCCGGGAACAGTTAGCCACTCACTCTCTCTCACTCTCACAACTCTCTTCGCTGTCCCTGGTAAGGTAAGGTTTTTCCCACTTTGCCTCACACTCACTTTCTCTGCTAAACGGCACGCATCGTTAGTTGCCGACCGAGGTCACTGTTCGAAAAATTAGCCTGTAGCCCATTTTCCATTACTCTCTCTGGTCTTCTTCTTCTTCTTCTTCCTCTGCCAGTGGATCAGATTTGCCCCTTCGAGTCTAGTCTGGGCGATGAAAACAAAAACTCTGACCATACCCCATTGGGGCGAGGATGGTACGGCACTTTACGCCCGTCGTCTATTGTCTCTCTCTCTCTCTCTCTCTTACTGTACTGTGTGTCGTCTGGTTGTCTCTCTGTGTGTCCCTCTCCATGACCGGCAGACCTGTGCCGAGTTTGCCCCCCCTCCCACTTCTCCCCGTTCCCCTCCACTGTTCCTATCGCTTCATCCCAGCTTACGTGAAATCCGACTGATGGATAGATGAAAGGGCGAAGTTGTAAACTTTCTCGGGGTTACCGTCCCAATACAATCCGATCATCTTCCATCCCGCACATCCCGTACACTTCGGCGGCATCTACTGGTATGCAACTGGTAAAATTACGGACGTGCAGAACGGCTCTGTCGGCCAAAGTCGGCCTCGCAGCTTACATACAGTAGAATGTGCTTCCCATTTGCCTGGGTGCGTGGGAAGAAAGGCGCAAAAGGGAAATTCCGTACTGTTACGGGCTGTACCGACAGCAGCAAGCCCGGCGAGGGCAATTGTCTCTCCTCAGCACAGAGAGAGAGAGAGAGAGAGAGCCCTTCTTGCCGCGTGCGGGTTGGTTGTTGTAGTGTGTGGTTCTCGTTAATTTTCCCTTTCTCTCGGTCTCTTGTCTTTGCTGTTCCCATCTCACTCATCTCTCTCTCTGTCTCGGGTCTTTTACTATGCGCGATTTTCTGCTCCAGCCAGTCCCTCTCAGTCCGTAGTCCCCAGTCAGAGGACTAGAGGGGAAACAGCGCACTTTTGATGAGGGTAATAATTATCATCTCATCGAAAACCTATCTCCTAGGACCTTGGCTACTATCGCTACGACGGCTATGAAACTAAGACCTAGAAAACTGTATAGAATCAAACACAGCCAGCCATTGATTAGCATTCCGCCCTTGGGAGTAATAATAAGAATATGCCAGGTACATCATCCCTCCCTCTTTTTCTCTCCCTTAAGCTCTTTTGTGCAGCCCATGACATCGGGAGAGGGACTCCATAGTCCTGTCGTTCCCTTGCAGCAGGGGGATGATGAAGTGAAAGGACCAGAGACATACAGCAGCATAGAGAACATACAGAACAAACAAACAGAGTCAGTCAAGTTCAGCTTCAGCCCAAAAAGCTACATTGTACTGTACCTCCTCGATAATGCCCCGAGCTAGACGCTACGCTGGAAATACTTGTCTGGTGTCTGGATGCACACGCAAATGCCACTCACCACCGCACTTGCTCAGGGCCGTCCTACCCGATCTTGGGACCACGAGCTGAAGCCAAACGGGGAACGCAAGGGGGAGGGGGGCGCGGTCCCAAGGAAGAACCCAGACGATACCAATTCCGGCCATGCAGGGCTAGAAAAGGCCCAAAACAAAGACGGTCCGTGAGCTCGATGATGATGCTCATCTCCCACTATCGCGCCCCGATGAAATTAGATTGACATCATGGGCAGGGTTTGATGACAATGGTCTCATACCATTCCCGCCTGGCTAGCACTTTTCTGACATCGTCGTTCGTGATGTTTCCGGGGAAAGGGGGAAAAGAAAGGGAGACCGTAGGACTTTTTTACAGTTGGTGATGATTGAAGGCGGAATTGAGTGCCAGGGACAACCACGATTTGAATAATGCACAACTCACCCACACTACCCACACACACACACATATCCACACAACACATGGAGATAGACTAGTAGATGCATTCAATCATCCATTCGACAGCGAGGCTTCCTTATGTCATCATCGGGATTATTATGTCTGGCCCATCATTCGTTATCTATGCCATGACAATTCGAATCACCTCGCGTTATCTTCCGACTACGCACCAGTCAGGCTTGTCACGTCCCTTAGCCTCCTCTGCCCTTCTGGGTGCTCTCCTCCACCACTGGCATCGGCTTTTCCGCTTCCTTCAGACGGACGGAGATGCAGCAGGTTTCGTTCCCATCTCACCCTAGATCCCTCCAAGTCAACAATGAAGGCGATCGGCCACACCTACTGTACCCTTCCTTCACATCCAACCCATCCTGGGAAGCGCGTGTGACGACTGGGCTTGCTCCCCACTGTCTCTCTAATTAGCGTTACCTTGAATATCCAATCGTCACCCGCCCGCCTTGATTGAGTTTCATGCAATTCCCTCTTGGTCGTGGGGATGGGGGAACTTGAACGGGTCCCCCATCCTTGAAGCGTCATCTTGACATGTTAATGGCTGGGAAGGTCGGGATACGACTCCGCCCGACCTTCTAGCTCCAGGTTTGGCCGGTAGTATCAATGTAGCTATTAATATTTAGTTACTACCACTATCATCCTCCCTGCACTATCACCGTCGTCATCGTCGTGATCCTCCAGAAGACCGAAACAAAAAAAAAAAAAGGCTCATCCTAACTTTGTGAGGTACGTAGTGATCTAGTGGCGGAGAGATGATGCAGCCGTCGACCTCACGATCGGGCTAGTACCGAGACAATGGCCCGAACCTCTCTCCAACTTCCTCAGACAAAGAAGCACGCAGATAGTATAGTAGTGTTCAGGCATCGTTTTCGGTCAGCCAGTGACTTCATTGGTGTCGCGTGCATGGTATACACATACATACATGCATTCTGATAATTCGATAGACCTCATCATTCGAGAATGGTAGGAGGGAGATCTTGTTCCGTCGGCACAGCAATTCCCACGTTGCGACTTGCGACAACCGGGCCGCCCTTTCGTTTTTGAGGAGATGCTTTTGCCTGATTTGGTGCGACGCCCATCTGGTTGACAGGTTGTCTTTCAACGGAAACATGCATGCAGAGCCACGACTGATCGAAGGCCGTGTCTTATCCTGATAGCCTGATATGTGATGTTGAGACTTTTGTGTAAGAGTAGGGAAAGAGAAGCCCGGTCCAGCCGTCCAGCCCCCCTCTTGGCCCAGCGGCAGCTGCAACAGCAACAGCAGTCACGGGTATACCTATCCTACCACAATCTACAACAATCCTACATGATACCCATCACACTCGAAACCTCGATGGCCAGGATCTTGTCGCTCCGTTACTCGACCGGATAATCCAGGAAGAGACAACAAAACCCAGTCCTCCCCGAGGCCCTCTGGCATATCTATTGAGGGAAGAAGGGCCGCCGCCGTCAGCCAGAACCTGGGACAGATCATGGATCGAGGTCGCCTTTTTGCCTTCCTGCATGGCATACTACAAAGTACCGAGAATGAAAGAGCAGCAGCACCATCGATCACCACGTAGCCGTCCGCATGCTTGTCCTTCGCCTCCTCTTTCCCCACACTCCAGCCGATGAGAACTTTCCAATGTCATTCTATATTGAGCGACCCCGATCGACCGACCGACCGACCGACCGACCGCCGCTTGTAATCTTGGTCAAAGTCCAGCAAGGGTATCCCCCGAATTGCAGATGCTAATTCCCAATTGCCCATTCTTTCTCCCCAGAGCGACCATCTAGATACTCGTATCTCCAAAGTAAGCTTCCCTTCGCGCATAAGGCTTGTCTGAAGGTTGATTGTGTACTCTGTTCATTGGTTACATACTTCCGTCCGTATCTGCGCGACGAGCACAGTATAGCGAATGCCAAGCCCCGCACAACCCCCATACGATAGACCCTACTACCTTACACTACAGGATCTATCTACCGATCGCTTATCATGGATTCAGTACTTCATACTCTCTATCTCTCTCCCAATTCTTGGTCCTTGGCTCAGTTATCCCATCAGGGTGATACCAATGCTTGGCTTTCCTGTCTCTGTCCCGGAACAACTATGTTACTGTAAGGATCAACGGAGGGATGATCCGGGGGTTGATCTCGCCTCGCATCCCAAGAACAGCACTATATGTGATATTCGGGGATCGGTGGATGTTGGATCTCGTACATGCTCGCTACTGTACCTAGTCTAGAGATGATCCGACATTTATTGACGATCAATTGGATAGAATCGGTGGTCCTATCAGATGCTGCGTTTCACTGCCAGTAACTCGGAGCTTGAATTCGGTTTGGAGCCCGTAGACGAAAGAATATATCTCACGGCTACTAACTTGCATATACTACAAACAAAAACACCGCAACTACTAAATCAAGGACTTAGGCAGTCAATTGGACAGCATCCTAAATCCCATGATCCCAGTTTCAGCCCTGTCACCTAACGAGTCGAACCAAAAAACCACTCATAGACAGGAAACAAACAAGAAAACCTAATGTCCGGGAGCGCATCCAATAGGTAGAAGTTGGGAGTTTGGGCTGAATCGTAAAGTGTATGGCTGATGATTCCGTCCGACTCCGTGCACGGTGTTGCCTACTCCTTCTTACTCAGACTATCTAGTTACTGGGTAATTGTTTCCGCTCTCCAGGCTTCCTTCGGGCTCAGCTCCCTCCCCAGACTTCTCCCGACTCGTCCGAGAAGGATGGAGAGCCTGCCCGGACGGACTGCGGAGGACGGCACGCAGCTGGGATTGGCCAATAGGGATCTGATATCCTGGTCGATACTGGTTGGGGATAAAGTACCTACCTATCGTACACTTAGGCAGACAGTATACTAAGTAGACAGTGAGATGGAATCTCTAATGATAGCCTCTAATTGCCTTCGTTAAAGACAGTTGTTGTTGTTAAAGTCAAAGGAAGTGAAGTAACAAGAGGCTGGGCTCGGGAGCGATGAATGACCTCTTTCCCCCGCCCGCCGCCACTGCCATTGACAGCTGGGCTCTCGTGCAGTTACAGACTACGTCCAGTACCTTAGTCGCAGTCGATGAAACACTCCTCCCTACTCTGCAGCAGCCACGATATAGATACCGGTGCTTACTATGGGAGATCGCTTCAAGGATAGCGTGAATGTGCATGCCTTCGGGCGGTCGGCTTATCCTCCTCTGACAGGCTTATGCTCAACATGATACAAACACCGTAAAGCCATCCGAATCCAAGCCACTCAAAGGCCCACAGAATGGACCCCGAGCGAGGTTCAATATAGCTCTCCACCATGAGGATGAAGCACCATTTAACGTTCCGTCCGGGTTAAGCGGCATTCCGCGGATGCAGCCTAGTGTTTAGATGCTTACTGCATTTAGCACGGTACAGTACCTACAGTAACTAAGACCATGATCAAAACCAACATCATCATCAATTCAGCACAGCCGAATCAACGACAGGCAACAATGGAATCCAAGAATGGATGAATTCCAGAACGTAAACCACAAAGGAAGGGGTCCGTCATTCGAGGAGTCAAAAACATGGAAGGGGTGGAAACATTCAGTTTCCATTCCCATGACCCAGGCAGCACTGCACTGCACTTCTCCCGCATACTGTTTCCGTCCTACAGTATGTATCTGATCCTGGGGAGAGAGTGAGAAAGAAGTCCAGCCCCCCTCCCCTCCCCTCCCCTCCCCCGTCCTCTAACTACGGTACACGGGGCCGTGCACGTCCCGTCAAGGTTCTCTCTCTCATCCTGATTCTTTCCAACCATCAACCCTCAAATCCGCGTTCGAGAGGGGAGTTAGTTCATCATCGCAGACATTCAAGGAACAGAAAACAACGATCGTCTCATCTTACCGTTGCCCGGCGCAGTCACATCCAGGGGAAGACTAAAAAAGTACGGTAGGTTTCTACAGCCAGAGAAAGGCATGTAACCAACGTCAGCCAAGACCCTCATTCCCATTGCACCCTAGCCTGGTCTTCCAGTTCCCAGCCATCGATTCCTGCTTTCCCCCCAGAGAAACCCACCCACTCACTAGGTATTCTATGGAGTAGTATTCCTGGGGGGGAAACGAGTTTCATGATTCATCTCCCTGGAGAAAAGTTGCGGTGATTAGACCCTCTTTTTTTTCGGGGGTGGGACATTCACGAAAGAGTCCGGAGAGAGAGAGAGAGAGAGAGAGAGAGAGAGAGAGAGAGAGAGCAATTTACGATGGATACACCTAGTCAAGTAGGTCGGTCGGGATCGGCACCGGTTGAGCGGTCAGCTGAGATAGCATAGCTTGCTTGCTTCCTCCGGGGGCGAAGCTACTTACCTACTTTGTACTGTAGTTAGTACAGTACCTGGGTAGGTAGATAATCATGACAAACTTGTCTTAGTAGCTATTAACCCAATCCTCCTCATGCCTACATATGGGGTCATTGCCATAAGTTGATTGTGGGAACTGGGACTGGACTCGCCCAGTGGAGAGACAGAGAGAGCGAGAACGAGACTCAAGCTACTTACCCCATCTAGCTAGCTAGGTGAAGCTGGGTAAGCTCCAATTCAGCTCCAGTGAAGGTACTTACTCAAAAGGTACGGACTGCTGTCCCATCATGTAGTCATGATGGAGTCGCCCGTCTCACTACGGTTACGACAAGTAGCTAGGTAGGGTAAAGGGTTGGGTGATGCTGCTAGCTAGCCCCGAATGGCCGGCCGGGGCAACATCAATGTCGTAGTTTACTTACTGCTTTGCTGTGTACCTGACTGAGTACGATACCCGAGTGGAGATTGGGGCGCGAGTGTGTGTGCATTGCGTGGTTTGGACGGTGTGTGGAAGTAGCAACCCTGGCCGTCGCGCATAAATTAGTGCGTATTGATCCGATACGTCGGGGTTACGGGCAACAAACGGAAGTGGTACCTGGTACCTGTTACTGGTTCCCACCGAGGAGGAAGGTACCTGGGCCTAGTGTAATCTAGAGGCGGCGGTAAAACTTACCTAGCTCGAAGGAAGCTCCCCACATCCAACCGTGGTACGGGCGGTTTTGGTCGGATGTCAGGTCGACCCTGAACCAGCGGGTGGGATGAGAGGGTGGAAGGTTCTCTGTTCATGTCAATCCGATGAGATGAATTGGTTGTGTCTGAGCGTTTTTGATGCTAATGGCGTCGGGCTTCAAGCAGCACGTGAGGCCTCTAAATGCCGGTCGACTTGGTCGTTGAAACAACTCTCTGACAGCTGTATGGACGCTTCCATGGATGTTCTATGCCAGAGGTCTTTCTGGGGTTGGCGGGCCTGAGGCCACGAACAAAGGAAATGTCTGCCAGACCGTGGAGCCGCCGCCAACGACGACACGCGACATACAGGGCACACGTGAGGGATGACTTTGATAATCCTACAGCAGATCAACAGACATACACACACACCCAAGAATCATCCCTTCCAGAACGGTCATGAAGATGACTCAGTTGCTTCCCCGGCATATAGTGGTAGATCGCGCCTCGCCGTTGCCCTAAGACGAACTGAATGACACGCGCGATCGCGCCGAGTGACGACGCGGTCTCTCATAACGAGCGATAATATATCCCGCATGGAGCCATTAGTGAGGCTATTACACGGTGACTGAGAGTGGTGCAAGAGTCCGGAGTAGGCTAAGCCAGAAGTCGGAGTAACTCCTTAGTGCCGCCGACTAAGGACCAAGCTAAAGCCTAAAGCATCCTTAGTAAGGACTCTTATCTCGCTCGTTTGCCCACCGGGACACTTCCCCCATCCTCTGGGCCTTTCTCCATCTCCAAGACCGGGGCCACGCTTTACTCTCTCGGGCAATCCGGTCGCCACCCGAGGCACCGACAGCATGGCCCAAGTGAGGGGCAGGCGGGCAGGTTGCTGTTCTGACCGCAGATTCGCCGTTCTCGAAGTTTTCTAGAATCCTTCTTCTACTGGGTCTTGGGCTCTGTTAGCTGCATTTCCAGTCGAATCAGCGTGTTTGGTTGCCGCCCGGATTCGGGGAGATGCGAAGGTTGTGGGTTGTGAGGAGAACGAGGGGAGGGGGAGGCAAATCCGGAATGGAAAAAAGGTT
The DNA here is from genome assembly GCF_003184865.1 of Aspergillus homomorphus CBS 101889. NCBI lineage: Eukaryota > Fungi > Ascomycota > Eurotiomycetes > Eurotiales > Aspergillaceae > Aspergillus > Aspergillus homomorphus. Next base: position 311,210 of record NW_020291904.1, read on the forward strand.
GTTTGGCGCAGGGTCGGAAATCGGCAGGTGGCATTATTCGTTGGAGGGGTTTGAGACTTCGAGAAGGCGACCGCCCACGACGTCATACCTTGCCCGACTGTCTCCGATAAGAGATCCTATCGGGTAAGAGAAATCAAAATCCTTCCCAGCACTGACTGCAACACAAAGAAGGAAAAAAAAAGGGCTGAGGGTGGGTTGGTCTGTGTGGGATGGGGGATTGTCATTGACTATTGATTTTGATTTGGGTCTTGGGGCAATTTGCCAATAATTAACGCGACTTTGGTCGCTCTCGCCTTCTCTACTCGGGAATTTTTCCCTCTCTCTCACCTTCGGCCTCAGTTTAATTATGTTGGTTGTTGTCGTTTGTGTGGTGCGTGTCTGTGTCCGTTCACCACCCATCTCCGAGGAGCGTAGCGCAAATCCCCGTTCGAGACAGGGCTAGATGTATTGCACTTTGCCTGATTAGGTATTATGTATCAATTGGGTAATATGATACAGTCGATCCAATTGTTGGAACCGGTTTGGCCTGCACCAGCGCATGTCAAATCCTGTATAGCATTGTCATCGGACAGGGCTCTGTAAACCTTTGAGGATATCAAATGGGAGTTCATCCAATTCGATTACAATTACCATTGTCCCATTGCCCCAGGCAGAGGTATCTACTCTGCCTCCCACCCTCTCACGAATACGATCCCGACCGTGGAGCGGCGGCCAGCCCACAGTAGATTTATTCTTGGCTTTCTGGTACCTACAGTAGTGACTGAGGCTAGGGTACTAGCGAGTGAGTAGCGACTCCGGTACGAAGGGGCCGCACATAATCACACCGACCAGGAACGGGACAGGTCGTGCTCCCACCTTCTTCCATCTTCACCGGCGTTAATTGGGGAACAGGCAAATTAGCGCCCCCAAATCGAATGACTAGTGTCCACTACGGCACTACTTCGCTTTGAGGTTCAGTTTCGTTCAAATCGTTCCCCACCGGGCGATCGCCCGCGCCAAGCTGTCTCATCGAGGAGGATCTGGGTGAGGGATTTTCTGTCGACGGTGATGGTGGTGTCTGCTGTCGCGCGCCTTCACCCGAGGTTTCTTCGCTCCCACAGCCAGCTTGCTTGGCCTTGGAAAGCACCTTGAATAGTAGGTGACCAAAAAGAACATCCCGTCTGACGGTTTGGCATGTCGCATAACACGAGCGCATCTCCTCCTAATTCTTCCGCGGCGCCGCGTCACAGCGTGCAGATTTCCAAGCCATCCTATTTGTCCAGCGGTCCTGCACAAGGGACTTTGTGTAGTTGCCATGAAGTAAATATGTCATCCTTTCCCCATTTTCCCCCATGGATCTGGAGAGGATGAGACACGAGTAGGCAGGACTTACGCTCTCAAGAATACTCTTGCCCTCCCCTCTTCTTCCCCCACGGACGGGATCTCCGACTGTTCATCGGAGATCCATCCCACCACCGTCAGTTGTCCAACTCCAACGGGCCAGCCGTCCCCAGTTCTGAACAGCCAATGCCAATGTTGGAGAAACCGAGCAAAAATGAGACACTGGACGGATATTAACCGCAGCTACGCCGCAGCAGCTAGATAGTTAGATAGACTAGCTGCCAGACCACTAGCCTCCTTGGACAAGCTATAGGAGCTACTCACTAGATATCCATACGCGACGTTCCCCATCTTTCCTCCGTCTCTACTCTATCTAACCACCGAGCTCATCATCTCTACCCTGACGGAAAATCAAACCAACAGAACCCCGGAACTACTGCAGCTCTGGCGGGTTATCATCCTGCTAGAGAGACTACTTCTGGCAGTTCGACTCCCTCTGCATCTCTCCGGAGTAAAATGAGGAGTCGGAGTACATTGCCGCCATGCGTGCGTGATTTATTGATCGATCCTCATCCCGCCTCATTCTGCAAGACTCCAGTCTCCAGTCTCCAGTCTCCAGTCTCCAGTCTCCAGTCTCCAGTCTCCAGTCTCCAGTCTCCGCGACGGGGTAGCTTGGGTGGGTGGATGTGGGTGAGATGGTGTTAGTCAAGAAACAGGGGACCTGCCACGGTGGCAGCCCACCGGTACGATAGAACGACGCCAATAGTCGGCTGCAGCATGCAGATAGAATGAGACGCACCAACAAAGCACTTGTCTGATAAGGGTAGATGGTTTAGATGGGGCTTCTTAGTTCTATCGACGGCAAGAATAATTTTTCCGTGGTGCGTACGCCAGTTCTCTAATCATTATTCCTTGAGTGCTTTGCTTCCTTTCGGGGTGGGGACTTGGGAGATTGGTTCGGGTTTAGTCCGAGGCCGAATTCGGGGAATTATGGGCCGTGCCTGGCAAGTCAATCTTTCCTACGCTCCAGCTCCGTGTGGACTGTGGAGATTTCGCCTTGAGATTGCAATCTTGGGGTGCGCCTCGCCAGCAGCAACCGGAAAATCCGTGGACGGCGGCGAGTCAATACGGGTTTACGGGCACTGCTGACTTGCTTGCCTTGCTTGCTTGATTGTCTGCTTGCTCAAAATGTTCTCGGGCCAGAGTGGCCGAGAAATTAACTGCTTTCCTCCGTAGCAGTCTGGCTGAGTCTCCATATTGACCATCAATCATCAGACGCGACCGGTGGATGAATGTGTTCTGGTTGGTCTCACTCAGGATGTCTAGAGTCGAGCCGGTCGGGAACGGTAAATCGGCAGTAGACTTCTTGGCTTATCGCGTGTGTTCGATTCCTGAAGCGGGAGCCGACTGGGATTGACATTTCATTGATTGGTTCTATTGAAAGATTGCGTCGTTGGTGGGAGGGAAATTCGCTCATCACTCGATAGTGTGTCTGCAGCTCGGCGCTTTTTCCTCGGCACATTCAGGGTCGCATCGGCCAACCCGGCCTCACGGGATTCGGCACCGTCTCCCGTTCACGGTCTCAGGCTTTCATTGGTGTGTTTGACTTTGTTCAATGAGAACCTTCGCCCCTCTCCTCCGCCTGTATCAGCATCCATGGTTAAACGCACACGACGTGCTTTTCGCCGTCCAAGAGCCATGGTTCGCCGACCCTAGACGCTTTGCATTCCCTTCCACTCGGGGATGTTTGGTTTCGAAGAATTTTCCCGAATCAGCAGGGCTGTTGCAGCGTCGGGCTTCCAGCATGTCATCCATTGTAAGGCTGAGGGAGGGTGCGCGATTTATTGAACTCCGCATATCAAGTCGGGATTAGAGGGCATAGAGAGAGGCGCATTGGGCAAGTATACGGAGAAACACATCGTCAGCAGCATGCGACCGACCATCAAGGATTTCTTTGCATCTATCTATCTACAAGTGCCTCATCCAGGACATTCAACCAGCAAACACACAAACGTACGAGTAACCCTCCCCCAAATCCAGAACCATGGCATGCACATGGAGGACCTCGATGCCAAGGGATCTCCTACATGGATGGCACTGTTTCCCCCGCAAAATCCTAATTTGCTCGGAAGAAAATCCACCCAGACACGACTGCCGAACACCAAGGGCAAAGCCAGGGACGACAAGCGGTGCAGACTGCAGATTCCTGATCGTATCTGGTCCTGCAACTGCAAGTAAGTACCGTAAGTCACCGCATCAGACAGGTCCCCCTCGTTTCACTCGGTTTCAGCGCCCAGTATCCCCTGCGGGATCATATTCGGATATATCCTCTCCCCCGTGCATATCACTGCATTGGGATGGCTGTGGTTCTTTATTTCCCTTTCAACCCCTTAGATGTTGCATGATCCGAAAGGTAGGTTTGTCGTCCTGAGCGGAGTATACGGTGACAACGCTTAATTTCGAAGAAAAAGGGGTAAAGCCCGTACATTCCTGGGGCTGTCGCGGGTCGATCGCTCTGTGCATATGATGTCAATCGGGTCTGGGCAGATGAGGCTGTTCGATGCGCCGTTCTCGTCCTTTCTTTGAGACGGAGGGTCTTCTCCATTCTTGTTTGATTACTTTTGGTAACTTCGCTTAGTGAGACACTGGACTCGAGTAAGTATATCGATCGGCTCAAGGGGTACCATGTACTACGGGAGGAGTCTCGGGTAGCCGCGACAGTCGCTCACCTTCCATCATACGGTAAATCGTACTATCCTTGTAGATAGTAGAGGAAGTATAGTATGATATTAGCAAATGAGATGGATCGACTGCACATCAGGGGTACTGCGTCATTTGCCAAGCCCGATTTAAGGGAGCATGGCATCGCATGAGTTGCAGCTGTCTATCTGATCCTAGCTTTTTTTGGATGCACCCCTGTGAATTTTACCTCTCTCTTCCTCTCTTTTCTCTCTCCCTTCGCAAGTGAATTTCCTTTCCAACTCGAGGTCGTACAGGCGCCCCCTCCCTCCCATCAACTCTGGAATCACACGACTATCACCGGCCAGTTGTTTCTATTCTTTCTCCCTAAGCCAATAGCCACGACGGTCAGTGGCCGCCAAGCATGGCGATGTGCAGAGCAACCAGCAAGGCTTCTCTTGGCGGTATTCTCATCCCTTGCTGCCGGGAGACGTCTGTCTGGATTTTTGAATCATCAACACAGTTTTCGATTCAATCTGTTCTTCGGATAGGTCGAAAACACCCGATCAATTGCGTTTGCCCTGGCACCAAATCTGGGGATTGACTGAATCTTTGGCAATGAATATCCAGATAAGTGGTTCATCTGGAAGGGCAGATCCCCGTCATTAGTTCAGTCGGTCCGACTTACCAGTTTTCCTGCAGGCCGAAGCCAATCTTCTCCTAACAGGATGATTATGATAATGAGAGAGGATGACTATATCTTGGCAAGAGAGTCTGACTGTGCATGTCATGCTGATAAGAAACAAGGGATGGGGTGGTGGTGAGATACTCAGACTCCAATTTGTCATTGGCAGTTGTCTTGTTTATCGTCAGGATGAATTCCTATACACTTTCTTGGCAACCACCACCGCATTATCACCGGACAAGACCCCAGACAGATACCAGCACACAAGATTCCCACTATCGAACAAGACCCCATGGAGAAGAGGAGCATGATATCCACTCCTCGCACCCCGCCTCGAACTTCTGCTCCTCCCCCGTCCAACAAACCCCTTTTCCCTCCGCACGATCACCGCCAAGACCTGCCGTGCATTCCTCCCTCGATTATTGTCTTGGCGCAGCGAAGGAAGGGGGTGGTTTTGAAGAAGAAATGCTGCCGCTGCTGCTGCTGCTGCTGCGCCTCCCTCCTGGCTGTCAATCTGGCAGGTTCTTGGTTGTGTAACCATCCCTGCTTTCTTCTCCCAGGAAGCGTAACTGCACTGAAGGGCTGTGAGATTCTCCCGAGATTCTCACGGCGCGGCGGCGGATGATGATCATTGTCCCATCCATTCATCTTAATAGACTTTGGGACCGTGTTTCGCTCGATGTCAGAAGTTAGCAGTATAGCCATTTTAGACGCATGCGAAGTTTCGATACAGAGACGGGGGGACAAAGTAGACCCTGTTTGAAACAGTCCCACTCGCAATATCAACCGAATCCGACAAGGACATTGTAGTTCAGAAAGATTAGATCCCATTGAAAATCTATCGTCATCCAGCCTATCACACACACAGAGAGGGAGACGAGAGACACCACAGTACCTTATGCAGTAAGCAGTAAGTACCAAGCACCTGGAATAACTACGCCGACAATCAACCACACCCACCACCCAACCCATCTTCCTGAAGCCTAGACACAGTACGGAGTACTTCATGGATATTTCATCATCCACCCAAAGCCACCCTAAAACCTCCTTCTACATCAACTACCTCAAACCCAAACATACGAAACTGCACCTCCAACCTTAATCATCCCTCCCTCCCTCCAACCCAAGAACTAAGCCACCACCACCAAGCCAAGCACCCCCCAGATAGAGTATATGTATGTGTATACGTAGTACACCAAGACAGCAACACCACCACCACCGCCAACAAGAATACACGGCCCACATACATACATACATACATACATACATACATACATACATACATACATACATACATACATACATCACACAACCCACAGTCCTTCTTGCATCTTCATGCATACCGGCATGTATAAGGAGGATCGTCGCAAACTTTAATTCTATCCTGTGGAGTTGAGCGTCTATCCTAAGTTCCCAACTCTAATTCCTGTCCTTCGCTTATGCATTTGTCCTGGGCTGGATGTACTGCTTACAGCTTATGCTGGGTTGCAATTATGTGTATGTAGGTGGTTATGCATAGCAACGCGTCACTACCCCTTTCACTAACGAGGTATTTGGGCTTCCTGGGCGGATGATTGTGCTTCTAGTAAGAGGAGGCGCAGCAGCAGCAGCAGCATGAGGGAGAGGTAGAGTGGCACGGGTGTCTCGGATTCTGCACTGTATTATGTATTTCTGGGTGCATCTAGCTATATCTTCTGTAGGTGTGTATTGTAGATACATAAGTTTGGAGTATGGGTGATGATAGTGTGATGGGTCAGGGGATCACGCAAGAGGATTTGGGTTTGGTATGCTTGGCAGGAGGGAAGGTTCTGGGTTTCGGGTTGATGGAGGCTGAAAACGGAGTCTAGATTCTGGGGTTGGGTTGGGGGATGCTTGCCTTGGTTTGTGGGGGTGATGATGTTATCTGGAATGTGGGTGGTTGTTACTATCGGTTTCTGGGTGGTCGGTTGGTATGGGAGCTGGAACCCTGTGGGCAGTTGGTTACTGGGTGCTGGGTCTGGGTTGGCTTTGTAGGGTTGAAGGTTGTTGTGGCTATCGACCAGGTGTGTTTGGTGCGAGGGTGTGGTGGTGCTGGGAAGTAAGCCTTGGGTTTTGCTTTGAGATGGCTGTACTGATGATTTATATGTAAATTATGGATATTTTAGCGTGTTTCGTAGGAAGGGATGAGTGAGCGGATAGTGATATCAGATATATATCAAAGTCCAGCTGAGTGGTGATTTATTTGATGTGGTGCATTTCTCCGTATATATATTGGACTGAAACGGCTGAGATGATACTTCCCTTAACTTGTTGGTTGGAACCAACGCTCCCTGACGACGAGACTTGTGATTTAGCTGTTCTCACCTACACTACTGAGTATCGAATGGTCGGAAATCATGCTTTAGAGCCTGCCCAGCTTGGTTGGCTGCATATATTGCCAATAGACTCTGGTGAAATGTCAACCTTTAGCTAGACTACACTGATATGACATCAATGTAAGTAGCCATCCAAGCCTACCGATTGTGGACCTGTCCTAATATACCTAGATATACATGTGGGTGTTCCACCAGCTACTACAGACGAGAGCCCTTACTTACGGCCAATAATACCAGACTCAAACATCAGAACGATATTCTCATACCCACAGAGCACGGAACCAGCGTGCCCGGCATATGTCTCTCAATCGCAAACTTCGCCCTCCAGCCAGAACAGTGTCCGGGCAAAACAACAGCCGGATCCAGCTTTTTCAAATCCTTGACCGTGCTCTCCGTCTGTGCTGCCTCGCTAGTCGCTAGGTGAAACCCTCCGATGACCGCATGGAGAGGTACAGAGCCATCCAGAGCCTCAACCGCATGTCGTGCGCAGTTGACGACACCTGCATGGCTGCACGCGGTGAACATGACGATTCCTTTCCCTGGTCTGATCAGCAATTTAGCTCGTTTATCACCAGGAAGAAGACACCCACCCTTGAGATTACACATAAGAAACCGTTCATCAGCAATGACCTCGTCCGAGAACCAGTCGTTCTCCTTTTTGTCAAATCGCATACCGCCCCTCACGCCAGTCTCGTATGAGGTTCGCCGGGGTATCTCCCCTGAGATAAAGAAGTAGTCATCGAGGACTGTATGCGCTTCAGCTCGTTTGTCAATGACCCCGCCCGCTGCTTGCAGTTCCTCGAATGTCGGATCAGCCTGCAAAGAGATGATCTTATCGCCAATGGCCATGCCTCTGTAGTCTGGGCGATTCGGATGCAGATCGATGATTACATTGTCTGGGACACTATGTGCTTGTCGAGCCTCTGTGATCATCTGAATAGCGCGAGTCAGACCACCTGATACTGTTAGAATGTACGCCTTGACCATTAAAGACAAGGTGAGTACCTGAGTGATCTCGATGCCAGTGTGATAGTTGAACCACTTCCACAGACGACAAGTCTTGTCTCAGTCTATTGACGTTGCGCTCCCAGACTTCACCTTCGGGTCCGGCGTCGAAGAGCAGAGTATGGCTTTTCCCATCCTTGGTGGCTGTCTGTTGCACACTCAGTCATCCTTGAATGCGTATAGAAGCGCGAGATAACACAAGGCCAAGAACATACCACGAGAATGGACAATCCGTGCGCCGCACAGCAGATATCTTCCATCTGAAGCTCCTTGTGTGCGTCTCCGCGGTCCGAGATCGCGTGCGGGGATTGTGTGGCTAGCGTACGCCAGAGGCCCGAGACCTCGACTGTGTCGGGCGCAATGGTCGACATGAGATCGAGGTCATTGTCGACAAGGAGGACTGCCTCGAGGGAGTCGACTTCTACCAGGTTTGGATGCGCCATCTCGATATTGTTTGCGGATCGTTGCTTCTACCGGTAGCTAGTCCAGGAGTGTGTTTTGGGAGCATGAAAAATCCACAGGCTTGCAGAGTACGTAGGAAAGCTGCTATCTGCCAAGTTTATTGTGCTGACAAGCAATTGAGAGGCTGAAAGCTTGTGAAACTGTAGGCTGGCAGTCAGTCAGTCAGTCACATTACCGCCAACTGACGTTCTTGATGCCTGAGGCTGCCGTTAGTTGTTTGGACCTCCTCGGATTCGCCTTCGTTCAATCCACATCACAACCTCTGCGCCGAACGGGCATTGTCTCCAGATTCCTATCTATGATGTGTCATGACTTCGTTCTCTCTCGTAGGATCACTGCTCGCAAGTAATTTACTTCAATGTGTTCTACTGAAGTGTTCACCTGTGGCAGATCACCTCTACCGCACTCAATCTGCTAGGAGGAATTGCTAGTCTCCACTGCTATCGACACTCCTTATGTGCAATTGAAGAATGTACTTGTGCTCAACGGCAAAGACTTTACTTGATCAGAACTCATCCTGCAAATGCAAAGTAATGTCTGGTGCGATCGAGCTAATGGCCGGTGGCTGCTCACAAGAAAGATGACTTTCAAGCACAGAAAGCAACGAGAAGGCACCACCCCAAAACTCACTTCTCGTCACTGAATCAATTGGGGAACACTCCACGATGAATCGCCTTCATTACGAGCGGTCCGGACAATTGAGTATCGCCCGATGGAGGTTATAACCCCGCATTGTATAGGCCGTCTTTCTTCCCCTCACTCATAAGTGTTCTCCCGCCAGACCAACATCCGATATTGATTTGTGCACATATGAGCTCATTCCGATTCAACTTAATCTTGTTGTTCTGCACGCTATTGGGACGAGCTTCTCATCCACCAACGACGATGGCCGACCCCTCCGGCCACCATCATCAGGTCATCCTGACAGGCGGAATGCAATTCTCCGTCCCCAGGCTGATTTCTCCGTCTTCCCCAGCTGTGCTCTGGGGTACAGCCGGTGCTGAAGCTTGACGGGGCCGTTTCTTCTATGACCCCGGATTTGCGCCTCCGCATATAAGATGCGGTGAAGAGAACCGCCGGGTTCTGGGATTCAGGGACCGCACTGCCAGCAGTCATGATGCTTCTCTACCACGGTCTTTTACTTCTCCTGCACGCTTTTCTTGTGCACTCTGCTGCTCTCAAGAAGGGTCTATCTACGGCTACCCGTGAGACATGCCAGACGACCTTGAAATGCCCCGAGGGCACAATCATCGTCTCCAACTCTTCCCACCCAGCCGCCCAATTTAAGTCCATCCAGGCTGCATTTGCCTCCCTCCCTAACGACAATTCCTCCCACACGATCCTAGTGCTTGCAGGAACCTACCATGAGCAGCTCAACGTCACGCGTCCCGGCCCTGTCACCCTGCTCGGCCAGCAGCCCGATCGCAGCGCGCTCACCGATCCTACACGCAATCGTGTCACCATCACCTGGGCCGCTGCCAACCACGACAACACCGGCCAATCGGTGGACAATGTCTACTCCAGCGTGTTGATCGTGTCGCCTACCTTGGAAGCCAGCCTGACTGGATCGGGTACCACAGGGTATGCCGTTCCTGCGGACACCCCGTTCGGCAACACCGATTTCCGCGTGTATAACATCGACTTCCGCAACCTCTGGGCAGACTACAGCGACGGGCCAGCCCATGCGATCAGCTTCAGTCGTGCCAACGGGGGGTTCTACTACTCTGGATTTTACTCCTATCAGGACACCGTACGTTCACCCGCAAGCTCCGAGCCTCCAAATAATAACTAACGCTATGTGCCAGGTTTACGTCGGCAAACTCGGCAACGCATACTTCCACAAATCCGTGCTCGCAGGCCAGACCGACTTTTTGTATGGCTTCGGCACGGCCTGGATCCAATCGTCATCCGTACTTCTGCGATCGTGCGGCGGCGGCGTGACGGCCTGGAAAGGCACGAACACGACGTTCGAGAACAACTACGGCGTGTACATCGTCGACTCGACCGTCACCGCAGCCAACTCGTCCATTGCATCGGACATCAAGGGGAAGTGTGCGCTGGGCCGGCCCTGGAACTCCCTGCACCGGTCGATCTTCGTCAACAGCTACGAAGACGGCAGCATCGAGCCGTCCGGGTACATCAACTGGAGTGACCGATGGGCGGCCAACCAGACGCTGATGGCCGAGCACCGCGCCTACGGGCCGGGCTTTAATGCCACAGGCCGCAAGGAGGGCGAGGTAGCGGTGCTGTTGAATGCGCAGGAGTACAAGCGGTACGATTCGCTGGACAAGGTGTTTCTGACGCCTGAGGGCCAGGCGGGCAACACTGCGTGGATTGATTGGGAGATAGCTGGTAAGAAATGATAGATAGGTAGTCTCGGAAACTCAGCACGAGTTTTAATTCCTTCAAAATATCGATGACATGCATCCCTTTCCTTTCAACATTCTCTCCCCAAACCCAAGAAAGCACCACAAACCAAAAAAAAAAAAAAAAAAAAAAAAATCAAAAAAAACACACACAAACCAACCCCACTAACCCCTCCCCAAAAACAAACAACCAACAAATCCGACGGCTGCTCCACCATCAATCTCCTCTACACAAAAGGAATCGAACTGGACATGGGAAGATCAATCATGAGGATTCTAATCATTGGAAAGAGAGACATGGAAGGGGCCTCGGGAGGCAAAAAAAGAGAAAAAGAAAATAGAATAGAAAAAAAAAAACAAACCACAAACCAAAAAAAAAAAAAAAAAAACAAAAATCACCCCCTCCCCTCCAAACCCTCCGCACCAAACAACTCACCCAACTCCCCCCTCAAAGCCAAATACGCCGCCCCAGTATCCGCCCAAACTAAATACTCCTTCACCTTGACGTCCCCAGAGTCCTCATCCTCCCCAATCCTCAACCGATAAACGAACCCCTCCGCCCACCCCTGCCCCGTAGCCCGCGCCACAAACCGCGCCCACCCACGCACAACCACGACCCCAGCCTCGGCATCCACCACCCACCGCGCCTCGTCCTCGAACCGCATCCCCTCGTACCGGAGGTGCGACCCCATGCACTCGAAGTACTCCTTGGCGGCGGCCAGGCCGACGTAATCGCGGCCCAGGAAGGGGGCCAGGGCCGGGAGGCCGTGCTCGTGGATGCGGATGTCTCCCGAGAAGTTGGCGAGGAGGGTGGGTGTTAGTGGGCTTTGGGTTGTGAGGTTGCTTAGGAAGGTGTGGGTTCTTTGGAGGATTTGGGATTTTATTGGGGGGGACATTTTGGGGTTGGAAGGGTTATGTGGTTTGGGTTGTATGTTGATGTAGGCTTGATATGGTTGTATGGATTTGAGGTGGTGGTATTAAATTTGGAATGTGGTTGTGGTAGGTTGGGAGGAATTGTATGGATGGGTAGGATAATTTGTTAGGTTAGATCGGTTCAGTTGAGTAGTAGGAATCATTTACGTAGGATGGATATTACTTTAAATCTGTTTCATGGATGAAGGTTGAATGACGTTGCTCTTTGCAATTGTCAGTGCAGTCTATGTAGGGAAAGAGATGGATGACATAATAAGTCAATGTCAAGAAGAACATCCATGTTTTGATCAACCCAATGATAAAAAGGAAAACTCCACGCCCGCCACCCCTCTCGCCGCAAGATAAGCTATAGAACAAGAACAAGAAAGAAAAAAAAGCCTCCCTTGAAGCACAGCCAAAAGAGAAAACAAAAAATAAAGCAAGAAATACACCAACAAAGCTTGCTTGCTACTGCCGCCATGACTTTCCGCAGTTCAGACAAGTACAAAACAAGGTCATCGGTTCATCGGCACTGCGCGTCTGCGCCTCCGTATAGGTCACCTTGCGCTGGCCACACTTGCCACATTGCAGACTGGTACTGATGCTGCGTTCGGCCTGGGCCACCATGGCCTTGTCCATGTTCTCCTTCTGTATCTTGCGGTCGCGCTCCTGCTGCTCCGCCGAGCGCAGCTCGTCGTGCGTCATCCGGACAAAGTGATCCGCCGTGACCTCGCCGTTGAGCACACGCACCCGCAGCATCGGGTTCGACTTGTTCTTCAGGTTCTGGTAGAGACTGCGCATTTTGGTGCGGTACTGCTCCTTGGTCTCCGGCCCGTAGACTTTGTACGCCGCCGCCTCCACCAGGGAGGCCTTGGCCAGCACCGTGCGCGGCGCCTCCGTCGAGTTAAAACACAGCCCGTCGTAGATCAGGCCGATGCAGCTGTCGCGGATGCGGTTGGAGGTCTGATTCGTGTCCACCCCGTCGGCCTTCCACGTGCGCTTGTCCGGCGGCACGGACAGCTTCGAGGTCTTGTCCGAGGGCGTCGAGGCGGCCGTGCTGCCGTTCGGTGTCGGCCGCGGCGAGCTGCTCGACCGCTGGCTGGGGCCCGGCGATGCGCCCGCCTTCTGCTTGTTGACTTCGTTGCGCCACTTCGACACGATCTCGCTCGACAGCCGCGCCACCTCGGGCGCCTTGTGCTGCTTGAACTTGTTGACGATGATGCCCACCCGCGTCGAGCGCAGCAGATCCTCCGTCGCTTTGACGCCTTGTTGCAGCTCCTTGAGCAGAGCGACGATGTTGGCCGCCGGCTCGTTCTGCGTGGCCGCCTTGGTTAAGGCCTTGGCCTTGAGTTCGATTTCCTTCGCTTCCATCGGCATGGTGGGCGGGAGTAGTGGGGTTCGTATAATTAGGAGGATAGCTCTAGATCTGGCCGCCGGTCAGTAACAGGACTTGACTGGCTGTAGAGGCGACCAGGACACGTTGCGTTCAAGCATGACTGGGCCACTTTGTATGAACGACACTGTGACATAACGCGACCTCGGTACGAAGACCAATGTCCCAGGACACAGACAGCTTCAACCGATAGAGCACGTGCAACACGCAGCGGGCACCGGATTTGAATTCCGCAGAAAAATGAAGAAAGTTTGTGGACAGACAAGAAGGCTGAAAGCGCCCAGTTGCAAGGGGAGAGGAGAAATCGAGGCGCAGAGAAAGGGGAGGACTCACTCACGCGGTTGCACGAAGCGGGATTCGACCAGCTGCAAAGAAGCAACTTGAGCGATGCGGGCAGTTGAAATTCCGGAAGAAAAGCGCAAAACTGATGCGGCCTGACGAGGAAGAACGGTCTTCGTAGATGCTCAGTCTCAAGGCTGAGCCAGGACAGCAGCAACGGATGGGGACAGAGAGAAGTAGCGGGAGAAAGAGTGGTGAAGACGAAGAAGAGAGAAGATGAAATGCGACAAGCAACGCCAAGCCTGGGGATGCCCGATCAGGAATAGTGACTTTTGACCGTTTGACGCAGCAAACAACCACAATGTGGAGGATAATGTACGTGGTGGTTGTACAGTGCATGCATGTTCTAGGTAAGAAAGAGGCTGGTAGATATATTCAGTAGCTGGTCTATTTCTTTCTAGCGACCTGTCATTTTCTGTCAAGTCCGATCTTACGGATAAAATGATATAGGATTACCATCACCTCACTATCGCACCAACTTCAGCCCTTCCCACAACAATACAATCAAAAAATCAGTGCTCAAGTTGCTTGTCATTCCCCTGCATAATCAGATTTACCACCCATCGTACCTCGTCGGCAACCACTTCCGGCCGCAACAGATGGACATGATGTCCACAGTCTTCCAGATATACCAGGCGACTCAGACGCGACAAGTGCAGCTGGTCTTCTTGCATCGCTTGATCCAGTCCATCCCAGCGATCTAGTAGCCGTTCAAATGTTTTCTGCTGTGCCTCAGTACCATTACCCGCCGCAACACCGGCCTGATAGATCTTTCGGTAGTCCAGCGACCCACGACACCGAATCACGGATAGTGGCTTCTCCCCTAGTGCCTGATGTCGATATTGATCCTTCGATCTCAGTGTCCGGCATACCAGTACCATTTGACTGACCTCCGATGCCCAAGTCCTCTGCCCGCGCGCAATGTCCTTTGCCCGCGCCCGCCACTCCTCTCGGGACAGCTGCGCGTTGATCCGCAGCCCCGTCACTTGCGCAAAGCTCAAATCGCCTTGCACAGCACGTAAATCGAGATCGCGATCTTGCAAGAGCTCAGGTTGTCGTTCCGTCGAGCCATCCGCGAGGACCATCCCGCCCACTGCCTGAGGGTCGAGGTGGAGGAATTCACGTGCTATGATGGCTCCGTAGGAATGGCCAACAAGAAGGTATGGAGGCGGCAATTGCGCTTGAGTGAGTAGTAAGTGCAATTCTTTGGCAGCTGTGGTGGCGAGTGGAGGAATCAAATCTGGGCCATCTTCGCTGCGGCCTAGTCCGGTCCGATCGTACAGTAGGAGCGGCGCAAAGGAGCCAACCTGGCGCGCGAGGGCGCAATAGGACGAAGCCACATCCCCCGCGCCGGGGATGAAGATCACCAGCGGGTGCTCAGCAAGCCGAGGAACGCCACTCAGCGTCGCGAACAGCTGGTGTGTCCTGACCGAAATAAAAGTGCCGTCGTGCAAATCCGACACAGACATTGTCAATTTGACTGACCGTGTGCCAAAGATCATGCAGATATATAGATAACTGCGATGGCGATGAGTTCGCGGAGACGGAAGTAAGACGCTAAATCGGCCGGCCTGGGCATTGTTCCATCTTACAGGCCGACGATCGGCGCCCGACCATATCACCCCCCAACATGGTATCATTAAATGCCTAAAAGTTCTTCGATATATGCTTAATCGCTAGAAGACGCAAATCAAAAGTTGGACCCATTGGGGCGTAGGTCGACAGTCTCAAACTCCAAGCCTCTGGCCTCAAACACATGGCCCGGGCGAAGAGCGTCGGTGTAGATATTTGTCTCCCCATGCGGATGGAACAAGCCTGGCTGCGTGCAATTAAGCACCGTCTTCAACCCCGGGGGGTCGGTCAGCCGGAATACGCCCCAGTCGGGCATCTTACTTGGCGCGCACACGATCGCTATGCTCTCCGGGAGCATCACCTGATATCCACAATGCGTGTGCAGATCGCGTGAGCTCATGAAACATGTTTGCGTGGGGTGTGTATGAATCCAGCCCAGCACCATCAAGTCCTCCGAGTCACAGTAGTCGAAGATGGCTGTCTCGTTCACGGTCTCGCACGTATCCGACGTGGCGGTCTGTTCCGGAATGAGGAGTCGCGACACAAACAGCGCATTCGAAATCAATGTGCCACATAGTATCCCACATGTCTCCAGATTGCGTTGTGTGTTCGGTGCGGCCAGAGACAGGAAGTGTGTCCGTAGCTCGGGCGGGAGGAACAGAGTCCGTAGTGGTGTTCCATTCTCCAGGTAGGCAGATGGCTTGAAAGTGAAGCTGGAAGGATCTAGGTCGGTGCGCGTCTCGCTCTCGGACTTTGCTCGTACCTTGGCAGGAATCGCCGGCACCGGAGCTGGCGTGGAGGTTGGAGAGAGCTTGTCGGGACGAGGTGGACGAACCAATCGTTCATCCCGTCCGAGATCCTGTGTTCGTTCTTTAGGTGGCAATGCAGGGGCTACTGGAGCAGGGGCACTGACGCCATGCAGCTCTTTCTGAGCCGAAGTTGAGGCGACGTCCACGGGCCTCTGGCGAGGAACACTCGGATACTTGTAAGTTGCGCTGGTCTCGGGCACAGCCGGATGGGATGGAGTTGTGTGTTTTGAGTTACCCGGTGCACGAACAGCCGCTTGCGGACCGCCGTCAATCCTCAAACGCACATTGTGAATGCGCTGGCTCAAGTCATCATCGGCATCCTTGCGCAGAGTATGTTCCCAGTCTCCCCACACCCCGGCTGCACGACGAGTCTGCTCCTCTTCCGGGGAGATTCCAGCTTGTCGGATGGCCTTGCGAACCGTGGCTCTGCGACTGATCTCCGTGCGGGCCAGCTTCACGGCCAGATCGCGATTCTCTCCAGCCTCTAAAGGTTTGGCAACCCCCGCCAGTGCGGGGTCTTGAGGCAGTTGCCGCTGAGAATGCGGAGCTACAGGGACGGCTGTGGCGGAAGCGCGGTGTTGCCGCTCGCGCATCAATTGAGTGTAGCGTTCGTAGCGTTTGTTGATGCGGGGTTTCAGGGTCTCCAGGACTTTCAAGTTTCGTTTCACCTCCTTCTCGGCCTCCACTAGAGCTTTGCGGTTCCTCTCATCCTTGGCCTCCGGATGCTCGGCTAGATTGACTAGAACGAGCTGAGCATGTCGAAATAGCAAAAGATAGGCCTGTTCCTCATGTTGTTCTCGTTCGTAGATACGAGCCTATCAGTAGCGGGGTAGGCGTCAGTTCTGTGCCAGCATGTACCAACAAAAAAGAAACATACCTCTCTAATGAGTGTCGAGGCTGTTCGCAGCCAATATCGTAAAGGAATGGAGGGATTGTACTCATAATCCTGAGCCAAGCGAGTGATTGACTCGACGCTCTGTGGAGGGGAAGGCCCCGCACCGGCTGTTGAGGGCAGGTGGGCGGCCATGATCGTCCTTCGAACGATTAACGAGATAAGTGAAACAATTAGGCTTGCTGACTTGACCTGACTTCAACAGTTCTGAGAACGAGCCCTGGCGTCGGGGCTCATCGGGAGCTGGAACAAGCACCAGCAGGGGTTATAGTTGAAGAGCGCCGCATGTAGGCAGCAGATGATCGGAGCAGACGAACGAATACAACAATAACGAAAGTAAGGCGAACGAACAAGGGTAACGATGTGCAGTCGACAGCACCGGACTTGTAGTTAATCTCCTCCTTGGCCCTTCCGATGAAAGAGTGAGGGTGTTCGCGTTGAAACCGAGCAAGTGAAAGACAAGCAAGCTGTTGTTTTGGAAGAGAAGGCGGGAGGAAGAAGAAGCGGCGTTAGAGGCCGGGCCGGAGAACGAAGCGTTACTAACTGGCGAACTGATCTTCCGCCGCCGCATTTCCGAATTTATAACCTTTCCAATCTCAGCTTCAATATTTCTTCTGTCGCTGTGCTGCCGCACAAACCCCCACGATTGCCACCAGCACCCAACCATATCTTTCAATTTAGCAATGAAGGTACAGTCGCGCTAAAAGCCGCCTCCAGCACGTTCAAAAATGGCGTCAAAAACGTGGGCGACCAAGGTTCGAGCGTCTGCCGAGCGATGGAAGCCCGTCCCTCAATACCCCCTAAGTGAGCTGATGAGCAAAGCCTGCGCTGGCCCAAGGAAACGTGCGGTGAAGTTTCCGCAACTAGCCAATGATGAGCTTGGAGGTCAGTTTCGTGTTTTCCAGTAACCATGCCAATGGATTTCTCGGCCTAACAATGATTGTCTCCCAGATCACATGTTGCAGCGTATCTCACCCTTCCTCCGTCGCAATGCCCCCCTGGATATTCTCGACCTATGGCCAGGTAACGGACTCTGGTCTTCTAAAATCAACGAAGCGCTCCGTCCGCGTCGACATGTTTTGTTGGAACCCGAGTTACAGCTTTGGGGAAAGTTTCTGGAGCCTTTAGCCAAAAACAACGAGTGCTACAAAATTGACTCCACGAACCCTCGTTTGATCGAGGATTGGAAGAGCATCCTGACTCAATATTTCCCGGAGCAGGGCCCGGAGAATTCCGATAACAGCGGTGCGCTTCCTTGCAATCACACTCTGCTGGTGCTCGCCAACTTGTCGATGCCAAACTCCAATAGGGATCATATGACTGCCACCCGATGGATGTCTATGTTCTTGGATAGTTGTCTGCGGCAAACAGGCTTGCATTCGTACGGTGCTGTTCGTATCTTGGCTACGATGCCTCAGGAGGATGCTCAAGCCATCCTCCCTCGCCAAGTGAACGACCGCAAGCGTCTCGCCTTAATCGCCGAGAATGTCGCTCTGCACAACTTCGAGGTTGCCGCACACCAGGAGGACTACTACTGGGCCAACACCAGGGGCTTCGAACGCACTAAGGCGGATCGCGAGCGTCTCAACGAACGAGCGACGGCCAACGGTTTTCCGCCAATCCCAGGTCGCGAGCCAGCTCCTTTCGTCGCTGTCCCCGATCTATCCCTGCTTGACCAACCTGTTGCCAGATCGAGCATCTACACTCTCCGCATCCTGACCGAGGCTCATGCGAATTTGTTGAAAACCATCGAAGAGTTAGGTAACACGCCGCCGACCTCGCCGGACTACGCGAAGGCCAGGGCGGCCCGCGGCCGCCTAATTACTCGGGTCAGACAAGAGCACCAGATAATGAGCATCACTCAAGCTTTGTCGCGTAAACTCGCACGGCTAGATGAGCTGAGTAGGAACATAGCCCGCGTCGCCGCGCGGCCGACCACCACTCTCGCCGATCTCGAGCCGCTCCTCTCCGAAACTGCCGCAGTGAAGCAAGAAATCGCCGACACCAAGATAGTGAATCAAAAGAAATCCTGGAGCCAAATGCAGTTTATGTGGGACGATACGCGCCGCCAGGCCTCGGACGAGCTGACGCCCACGACCCTCCTGGCCTGGGACCGGCGGCCCTTCGAAGCTCTCCTCATCAACGACGAAGAATTGTACCCGCGGGGAGACAAACGCAGCATGATCTACTTCGAGCCGAACCCGGACTCACCGGTGGCGAGCAAATTCTCCCCGCTCGACGCCGCCGCGCGCGCCGACGCCCACGGGCTCTTCGAGGTCCTCTCGCTCTCCCTCTGGCGTGGCCGCGAGATCATCACCCTCCACGAGATCCTACCCCTGGTGTTCCCCGGCCGGTCGATCAACGACTGTGTGCGCGCCATCCCCAGCCTGGCCCAGCACGCGATCCGCACCCCGAAGCCCGATTTCGACTCCCTGCCCAAGACCCTCGTCTCCGATGCCAACTCCACTAATCCCGACAACAACAACAACAACAACGCCGAGCTCGACCCCGCTTTGTGCTTCCAGGAGAACCTCAACTACGATTTCAAAGATGTGCGCCTGCACATCATCGGCTGCCCGGTCATCTGGGACATCTGTATCGAGTACTCACGCTACGAGTCCCGACAATCTCTCACGCAGCTCGCTCGATCCCTCGGCGCCACGATGACGGGGTACCGCGCCGGTGCCCATATCTTGCGGGGCAAGAAGATCCACTGAGTTGGCTAGCATACCGATCAAACACCCCCCTCTCCTCCCCCACGACAAAATGAAAGAGAGAGAAAAGTGTAAGAAGTAACGACTATATGACCCCCAAAAGCGTCAACCCCTGTACTATATAATGGATTTTCTCTCCTACCACCCACCCCGACACAACACCACCAGTGGTCGAATACAGATCGACTTGACGACCGGTACATACCTTATTCTCCTCATTCAACTGTGATATCTTTCTGTCACATACTTCCACACAGCTCCAGAATATAGTCTCAGATAGGCTCAAAACATACCTCCAAACAGCTCCCAATGACAAAGTCACGGGTGTATCTGAAGAGAAACACGGAACCATCTCCACTCCTCGACCACAACCACAACCATAACCACTCACTCACCAACCTATTCCTCATCTCGGCTTCAATACTACCTACCTACCTACCTACCTACAACGATGCGCTCGACGGTTCGGGGTTGCGCCGCACAATATTCCCCGCCGTGGGTTTTCAAATACCCGCTACTAGCGGAAGAATGGCTTGAAGGACGCGGCTACAGGGCCCATTGGGATCGCCCGGCCCAGGAGAACTGTGGTTTCCCCACAGAGCTTGGTATCACCAACTTTCTTGTGATGTATCATAAGTACAGGGGTCTATAGTTCCTACGATCCAAGCCTGCAGGTCCCATATCATGGTGCAATCATGCTACATAGCAGACTCAAACTGGAGAAGAGGATTGAAATCTCAGAAGAGACGACGTCATCGTGGATTCATAGAACTAGACTAAGGCATAAATAAAAAAAAAACAGGTCAAACCCTCCGAGAAAAGAGAGGAAAACTGGATTCGAAGATGTTGAATCAGGTAGGGAAAAGGTATAGATAATACATATTAGCGAATGATGATGAAATTGAGGTCTAGGAACCAAGATCATGCATGCGATGAAAGAAATGTAAAAGTAGAAGCGAACATATGGTGCGCGAAGATCGGCATGGTTCATCGATCTCGCCGATATAGATCTAAAACAGGGTATCTTTTATAGTTTGTATGGTCGAAGTGAAGGAAGAAGAGATTAAAACGATCGTAGCCGCCGAATCGCTGTGAAGAAAGGGAAAGAGAGAAAAGTATGGGAGGAGAAAATAGGGTGAAAAAGGTGTCCACGTCATGTGAAAAGGGAAAAAATAAGTGAAGAAGGTCAGAATAGAAGCGAATCAAAAAGAAAATCTGTTCATCAAAAAGCAGAAAAAAGAAGAAAAAAGCCGATGAATATGACCGAGAAACTAGATGCTGTTACAGACAAGACATCATCACTGAGCGGTTTGGGCCAGATGCAGCCAGTCATCCGGGTGGATGCGCTGACTCGGATCCTTGGCGATGGCAGGCTTAATAATCTGCTCGACAACTCCCGCGCGAGGAACGCGCGAACCATTAGGGCCCGAGCGGGCGAAGTCGATCACCCGATGACCCTCGCGAGCCATGGCCAGGCGCTGCAAATTGCTGGCGCCTGGATAGAGAAGGAGATCGCCCGTTGCGGCGGCCAGGAGACTGACGGCAAGGGAGAAGACATCGGATTCGGGCGTGGGTGCGACGTCCGGTGACGTCAAGGAGGAGACACAGAGTAATTCCGGGGCCGCGAATGGCGGCGTGAGCGCGGTTAGGGCTGTGCCCATGCACTGTGCGGGTGAGGAGGGGCTGGCAATCGGGTGCGCGGACGAGAAATCAGCAAAGAGCGGCTCGTAAGGGAACGAGTCCGACTCCAAATCCAACTCCTGGCCGGGTGAACGTAATCGTAGCAGGATATTGTGGGGTTTGATATCACCATGCACCATCTGCGGTCCACGGTGCAACCAGGCAAGCCCGGCGATGAGCTTCTCGGCCAAGACATGCCACTGGGCCCTGCCTTGGACGGGGTCGAACATCGTTTGCGTGGATCGGTTCTTTTGGGCAATGGCGGCCGTGTCCTGAATGTAGGTCGAAAGCGCGAGCGGAACGGCGGACATGACAATGGAATGTGACTCGGAAATGTATCCATGGAAGGGCACGACATGATGCTCTGCACCTGCGACGCGGCTGATCCGGGTCAGAGCCCGGGCTTCAGCATCAAGGACGGAATGCGCATCCCGTCTCACAGGCGACTTGACAGCCACCACCCGGCCTTTGGCGGCTGGTGAACTCGGCGGGGTCAAAAGACCGGATTTGGCGGCAGGAGAAGAGGTCGCTTTGTAAACGACGCTCCAGACGCCACGGCCGAATTCGACTGGACGTCCCTTGGGGTCGTAGTGGTACTCTAGATCGTCCGTGAAGAGTTTGGATTCGGAGACATCCGTGTCCAACTTCTCCGGTTTGGCATCTACCGGGGAAAGAAAGGGGCTGGAGGGATTGGAATGCACGGTAACCTCGCTGCCGGAGAGGTTGTCGTCGTCAATGGTGGGAGTCACCGGAGGGGTAAGTCCCGGTAGAACAGTTGAGTAAGGAGTCTGATCACTCTCATGCTGTGTGCGCACGGAAAGCCGAATAGGCATATGTGTGATCGCCATGACGAAGGACGTTTGTCTCAACTACTGCAGTTGGGAGTGAGACTAAGGTCCAAATGCGACGAGACCGGTATGAGAGGTGTTATGAAACCGACAGATCGCTGCTGACAAGGAAGGGTTTGAGAAGGTTGAATTATATATAGGCTTTTTTTTTTTTTGGAAAGCGTAGGCGTGGGGGAGGCTCGGAGGTAGAAAGATAAGAGGCAGACCCTCTTCTTGTATAGTTATGCAAGCACTGCAGTGATGGGGCAGATGGAGGAGTTATAGGCTGCAGCGCTATAGAATTGGCGAACGATGACTGGTGGCGATCTCGTCGAGATGACGTCGGGGTCCCAAGGAAAGTCAAATGAAGAAGATTCCAGGAAGAATTTGACGGAATGAGTCACTTGAGCATCAACGGATGGCGATCAGAGGAAATCAAGTAAGTGCAAGGACTGAATTGAAGGCAGTTGTATAGACATAACCGGAGGAATGAAGGACTAGGAAGAAAGAGAGAAAAAGGGAAGGAAAATAGGAAGGCAGGGAGGGCGGCAAAGAATAAAAAGAGGAAAAAAAGACACGACCAAAAGAGGATCAAGACTTAAATTATGATTTGAACAGCGGAATAGAGGAAGTCGAGGGGAAAAAAGAAAGAGGATCGCCGGGGGAGCAGGAGCTTAATTGTGATGGCAGAACCATGGAGCAAAGATTCAGCAGAGTCAATCAATTCCCCCGTCACCGCGCGTCTGGGCTTTTACTGACTGCTACTGCTACCGTCACATAAGAAGTAAAGAAATCAGTAAGAAGTAGAAAGAGGAGAAGGAGAGGGTCTCATTCCCCACATGGTTCTTTTTTTCCTCTTCTTTTTCGTCCATGAGTATTCCATTTGTCCTCTTCAAGTTCTTTTCATTTCTGGCTGTCCCCGCAGTAAGTTGTAGACTGGGTTACTCAGGATAGTCACTCTTCCAACGATAACGACTCCGTTCCGAGGATACTTAGATTCCTTACTCGCTCACTCCCCCGATTGGACTTACTCCACGAGAATCCGAGACTGTACCTTGTCTGTACCTGGAGGAAAACGGAAATGGCCGTGACTAGGACTGATGGAAACGACCGAAAAAGACCGAAAAAAGACAAGGCGAAGAGTACTTAGTAGGTATTAGTGTTATTTACAGTCTCCAGCACGGCCACTAAACCGGAAATGGGCAGTCCGGTGGAGTCCGACGATTTTGTGCAGTTCGTCTCTTCTACACCCGAAAAGACCCTAAAACGGCTGTCAAACTTCTTCCTTCGCTTTTCTCTTATTCATCATTTCGTCTGCTGCTGCTGCTGCTGCTGCTGCTGCTGCTGCAGATCCCTTTCTCTTCCCGACTTTCCACCGCGGACACCATGACGAACACCACCAACCTACTCCTGACACTTAAGTCGAGCACCATAAAACCAGACCCAAAGCCCGCGTGACAGGAGGAAGGATCCGAATCGTGGAACGACAGTGCCAATAGTATTGTTACTAGTGTGCAGCCAGTCTCAGTGCTTGCTTGTTTCCATTCGACCCAGTCCAGGGATCTTATCTCGACGCCCCGTCCTGCGCATCGACCTCCGACTGCCCAATCTGGGGGGAAGGGGGGGTCCGGTAGATAGATGAATACCTATTCTCTGCACGCTGCACTTCAGCTGCAGACCATCCAATCTCCGTCCCTAGTACCGCGCATCTGCACGCTGCCTTCCCCGGTAGTCGTGTGCTAATATAGGTACAGTAAGTAGGAATCAATATGAGGCTTTTGCAAAAACCAGGTTGTCTCATCCAATACTGGTATCTCCTTGCGACCGACCGCCCCGACCCATCCCTGTGAATCGAGGCGCCTGTTCTTTCGCCGCCAAATAATAATGATTGAAGGAAGTGACCGCGTTCGGACAGCCAATCTCCACCCCCACGTGGGTCTTCATCTGCCATGGACTCAATGGAAATTTTGGAAATTGGCCGCCATTAAACGCGCTCCACCCGCTCTTCCCAACACGGTAGGTTCCGCGGACTGAGTCGATTTTCTGGGTCACGAGAAACAATAATGGGGAAGAAGAACGACCTGGCCCCCGGACAGTTTTTACCTGAGTATGTCCGCCATATCCACCGTTCCACCATCTCGCTCAAAATGGGATTCATCGGCTCAACAAATCTCGGCTGCGAGACCCGACCGATGGTCCGCGATCGTCGAGGGTGTCGCGCATTTCAACAACTGCCAAGATCATCAATTGATATCGTGCCTATCTCCGGGGTACGCCAGCCATCCCAGATCGGCCGACGGGCGTATCGCCATGGAAGAGGACTCGCGGCCTTTGCCGCAGCAGGAATGGAACAACAAGCAACAACGATGGCGAATCGCGCACTTTGGGTCTGATTCAGCCCAAATTTACTTGTGACTCCGGAGATTGACAGACAGAACCTCGAAATCCTGATCTACTATGGATATTGGATACATACTACACAGCCCCGTGCCAAGCTAACGGTCGCCTGAACCCCCAAGTGTGCGATAGCCGTGTTTGCCCATCGAATCAGTTGCATTCCTTATCATTCCGTAACCCATCTCAAATCTATAAGTAAATCAATCTATGGACGAAACGGACAGCATTCACCCCAGATAAGCCCCGATAACCCCGCCTCCAACGACCACTCCCATAACCCAAAAATAGATCTATCGAGTCATCATCAAGGTTGAACTAACTACCCCTCCTCCTCCTCAATCACTATCATCCCCCAGCACGCGAATCAGCTCATCGAGGGGCTTCTTCTCCTTAGGCGGGGGGACACCACCCTGGGGCGCACCAAACACCAACTGCGCCCGCAATTTCCAATGCGCAGGGACCTGGAAGGTGGTGGCGACCTTATCGTCGATGATCGGGTTATAGTGTTGCAGGTTCGCGCCGAAGCCCTCGGTCTCGAGAGCCGTCCACGCACTCAATTGATGCATGCCGCTGGTCTGCTCCGACCAGGCCTCGAAGTGCTCGGCGTAGGACGCAAACTTGGCCTTGTGCTCCGCGACCACGGTCTGATCCTCATAGAAGAGGACGGTGCCGTACGCGGCGCGGAAGCCCTCGATCCGCGGGGCGGTCTTCTCGTAGCGCTCGGCTCCGATGCGCGCGAGCAGCGTGTCTCGGGTGATGTCCCACAGCTTGTCGTGCTCCTGTTTGAGCAGGACCAGGATGCGCGTGGTCTGCGAGTTGAAAGCCGAGGGTGTTGTAAGTAGGATCTCGCTGAGGATCGATCGGATCTTGGAGTCCGGGATCGGGGATTCGCGGCGGAGGGCGTAGTAGGAGCGTCGGCTGGCTAGGGCCGCTAGGAGGGTGGAGCTTCCGGACATGGCGGTTGGGTAGGAGTGTCTGATGAGCACTGGCGGGCAAGCTCAAGGTTGGAGATCTGCGTGACCGCATCTCTACCTGTCGGGTGCATTTATAGCGCCACCCAGATCAGAGCATCAGGGCAGCAAATGACGCGGCACTCGGAGATAGAGAGGGCGATTCGGGGAATTGCGGGGCGGGTCGTAAACAATCTCGCGAACACGAGGTAGGAATTGCAGTATCAAGTTAGAGCTACTTGTAGTTATTGCAGATACAATCGGGAGCAGCATGGACCAGCACTGCAGCATTGACCAGGTACTGGACCTAGTAGTACCCACCACACCGCTACCAAGCTCAACACCAAGCCTCGGTGCCTAAGTACGAACAAGGACCAAACAGACGGAACATGGCAGTCCCTAATGATGTCAGCCCTACTCCCTACCAACCTGGCTACTCTGATATATACTTATACATTATCAACTCTCAACAACCTCACCCCCTTCTCCCCGCTATTGAATCATCTCTCCCTCAACAAACCCCCTAAGATCATCAACCCACACCCCAAAATTCTCCTCCAACCGCCCCTCAAACATCCACTTAACCACATACGCCAGATACCCAGACTGCACCTCCCAATTCGTCACCTCCGTCACGGTCCTCGTGCCCCCGTGCTCGGGGTCAGGAACCTCCCGCTCAATAAGCTCATGCACCCGCTCCGCGGAGTGAAGAGTCGCCATTACTCGGCCCTGAAAGGCGGTATCATTTGCCCAGGTTATGGTTGCTTTGCGGGTTGCGGGGGGTGCTTGTGTCGGTGTAGCGCTGTCTGCAGGGTCGGTACTATCCCCTTCCCCATTCTCACCCCCACCTCCAATCTCCGGGCTAGAACCAACAGCATAAGGCGGAACACACTCCGAAACCACCAGCCCGACATGATTATCAACCTTAGCTAGGGATTCCGGTGCGGAGGGCGAGGCGGCTGGATGCATGTTTACGTGGAAGGTTAGGCGGGTTCCTTTTTGTAGGATCGAGGAGGTGGTATTTGCGTTGGTGTTGGCGCTGTCGTGAGTGGAATCAGAGGTAGGTGTGGTGGGCTGCTCGCGGATAGTCACGTCCGGGACGAAGCGGTTCCATCTCATCCAGGTGGTGGTGTCTGTTAGGGCGGTCCAGACTTTGTCGAGGGGGGCGTGGATTGTGGTTGAGCTTGTTATGCGGAGGATTGGGTCTGTGGATGACATTTTGTACTTGTCTGTCTGTTGTTCTGTGCGGGGGATGTAGAGTGGGTGTGTCGTGCTGGAGTATAGGCTGGATGGATGGGTATGATCTTGATGAATGGTGTCTGTCAGATTATCTCAATGTCCAGTGTAGTAGTTTACAAGGAGGAGTAGAGCAGGCAGAATCCCACCCACGCACGACGCAATAATCTCACCGCCCGATACCCCGGACCCAAATCTCAAGCCAAACCTACAGGTACTCACGCCAAGGACGGGCCCGGCCCCGGCCCAGCGCCGAGCTCTCGTCTTTCCTTCCCGAACTGCTCCGTATACTACTAAGTAACTACAGTACTAGGTATACCGTCGATCCTCATACAAATATCTCCAACCAGCCCGATGCACCATGCCCAGCCCGGCAGAAGCAAAGAATCGTCTCAGCTGTATGAGGATACACCCAAAGCTTACTGTACTGTATCCTTGTTTTCCTGCAACTGCAAAAGGTAAACTCGAAGTCTAGACCCGCGGATCATAATAACCGTGCGTGCGGGCGTCGGTTACCTACATACATGCTCGCAGTGCATACATGGAAAGGAGTGAGAGCTATTGTGCTGTGTTTGACCATCCTTGCATTAGTGGTAAACTTTACTTTCTCTTTCTCTATAGGGATCGGGGAGCTGCGTTCTGTGAGTGCGTTTTGCAGGTTCTCTCCAGCTTCCTGGCCACCTTAATCTGAATACCAGGAGTAAGGGTATCCGGAGGGAGAACCCCCAGACCCTCCTCCTCTCCAACTTCCTGGTTACCTCGATCCTAATACTAGAGATAAAGGTAGCCGGGGGAGAACCCCCAGAACCCCCTTCTCTCCAGCTTCCTGGCCACCTTAATCTGAATACCAGAGGTAAGGGTATCCGGGGGGAGAACCCCCAGACCCCCCTCCTCTCCAGCTTTTCTCTTCCGAGGTCAGCTCCCTGGCCACCTCAATCTGAGCCCCAAAGACAAAGTAAATCCACCAGATTCATCTATCACTCGAATCAGATCAATTGGTTAAAAACACCACACCAGAAGAGCCCTGCAACGCTGTCATTACAACCGAGGCAATGCAATGCTAAAAAAAACAACCTATCACCACAGGCTATCGCAACGTAGTAGCCCACCATAGCTCACTCCACTCTGGATCAGCGAGGAATCACACAGAACCCATCTCAAACCGCAACCCCAACCCCCTGCCCCCCCTCCGCAACAGCAAAAGAATCCCACCTCAACTCCTGCACAACCTGAATTCCATCCGCCTCCGCCTCAAGATGCCGTTGATGATGAGAATGCGGATGGCTCTGCCCGGAGTCCCCCAGCCCAAGACAGAGACTATCCATGGAGAACGTCCCCGCGACGCTGGTCACGTAGCTGGCGCTTGCCGGCGCAAACGGGTTCTGGCTGCTGCTTAGCACGGCGTTGCTGCTGCTGCTACCGCCGCCGCCGGCGGGGGTGCGGCTGGGTCGCGACAGTTTCTCGCGCGGCGGGTGCGGGTGGTAGGAGCGCGCGCGGGAGGGCATCAGGTGCGGGAAGAAGCGGATGATGAAGGGGCGGAGTGGGGGTAGGCAGGCGCAGATGATGGCGACGTTGCATTCGATGAAGGACCAGGTTGCTGCTAGGCCGTTTCCTTCTTTTTGTTTGTGGGGGCTGGTTAGTGGGTTGCTGATGGGGATTTGGGATTGGTGGTAGGAAAGGGTATGGGGATTGGCTTACCTGTGAAGTCGGGTGATCGGACGAGGTGCACGATCGTCGTCAGGCGGATGATGCTCGTTGCGCAGACGCTAGATACGCTCAAGTTAGTGGGTGAAAGCTGAAAGAAGGATAAGTGTTACGAACAAGAACCCCAACGCGAAAATGAGAATCAGCGCGACCTTCTGGCGTTTCGGGATCTGCAGCTTCGCCAGCACGGGCATCGGCAGGATCACAAGGAGCAGGTCCGTCGAGATCTGGAACGCGGCGTTCAGACTCCAGACGACCGTCTCCGGAAGGCAGGTGTGCGGCAGCGAGGTGTCCCAGAACGAGCGAATAGGGTTACAAAACAGGATTGCGCTGAACACCATCCACAGCCCCGTGGCGACCACAAAACATAAGGTTATGGCCAGGATGATTTGGTAGGACTTCGTCGGGAAGAGGCGCTTGTAAAGGAATATCAAGGACAGTTTGGTCAGGGTCAGAGAGAGGTTGTAGAGTGGAATCGTGATGTAGAGAGCCTGATCCCACTGGTTAGATACATCTTGAAACTGAAGTTCCAGTCGTGGGGCTCCTGAAGGTATCGTGTTACGTTACCTTGAGTTGTTTTCGTACAACGTCTTCACTGAGCTGTGCCTTCTTCTCGGCTAAGCCGTTTTGGACCTCTATATTGATATCAGCGGTTGATCAGGCAGCGAGAACGGCGCATAGATAAGCTTACCAACTATTAGGAAGGCGAAGAACACAATGTCGGCCGCCTGTGATACCTCGTTAGCTTAAACCCTTAACTGCGATACGCCCCAGAAGAACGAACCAGCGCACCGACGATCAGCAGATCATCCATGCCTGGTGTCCGAACCATATGTAATCGCGTGTACAGACGCAGCGCGACAACCAGGCATACCAAGGAGAGAAAGGTGATCGCAATGGGCACAGCGTACATCGTGTCGCTTGATGATCGCGATCACCGCGATTGCCAGCCTAGGATCCCTTCGTTGTCACCTGTCGCAGTGGGTGGTGTAACTTGTGTTTGGCGTGGTCGCATGAAGATCGATCGGTGCAGTTGCTGAAAAGCCAAGGTTTAAACATTTCGACGGTGGCAAGCTCCCACAGTAACGGGTGGAAATTATGCATCAAGCAATACTCAATTGCATCAGTACCAGCGGGGAAGCTTGGGCAAGTGAATATAGGCCAGTCCCGCTGGCTGTCGTACCCACGGTTCGGCAGGCGGTCATCGCCGGATTCGCCCAGTCCGGCCGCGACCCTTGGGAATTCTTAATTATTAAGTTTCCCAAAATTAGTTAAAGACAGAAGGCAGAACAAGGTTGCTAGCAGGCATCTTCCATTATTCGATTGGCATGTACATATTTTTTTCTTCATCACACATGGGAAGTGTAGGAGCAACGTGGCGACAGAGCATATAATGGTAAAGATGCTATACATCATTGACTTGGCATTTGGTCAAGGGTCTCGTGCGATCGCCCCTCCTCCCAGCCCAGAACTGTACAATATGGTCACTATGGTATGTCGTCCTTCGAAACAATAACTAGAAATCACAAACCAGCCTTATGAGCCGCACGCTAAATGATATTCAGAAATGCAAGAGGTAAAAGATTTACAGGCGAGCCTTGAGGTTGGCCTTGAGGCGGCGCTCAACGGCAGCCATGTACTCGCGGGTGGTGACCCAGGCCTCGCGCTCCTTGCGGCCACAAGCCAGAGCCAAGTCCTTGGTCATGATACCTTCCTCATTGACAACGTCAATGCAAGCCTTCTCGAGCTCCTCGGCGAAGGCCACGACGTCGGGGGTCTCATCGACCTTGCCACGCTGGATCAGACCGCGGGTCCAGGCGAAGATAGAGGCAATGGGGTTGGTGGATGTCTCACGGCCCTTCTGGTGCTCGCGGTAGTGACGAGTCACAGTGCCGTGGGCAGCCTCAGACTCGAAAGCCTCACCGGTAGGAGTGGCCAGAGTGGAGGTCATCAGACCAAGGGAGCCGAAGCCCTGAGCGACAATGTCGGACTGAACATCACCGTCGTAGTCTGCCAAGCTCGTCAGTACATGTCAACGTCTATTCTACATCGGCAGTACTCACTCTTCAGGGCCATGACGAAGCCACCCTCGCTCTTGATCATCTGGGCGACCATGTCGTCAATGAGACGGTGCTCGTACCAGATCTTCTTGGCCTCGAAGTCCTTCTGGTAGGTGGCCTCGTAGATCTCCTGGAAGATGTCCTTGAAGCGACCATCGTACTTCTTCAGGATGGTGTTCTTGGTGCTCATGTACAGAGGGAGACCCTTGAGCAGGGCCATCTGGAAACTGGCATGGGCGAATCCGCGGATGGAGTCATCAGTGTTGTACTGAGTCTGGGCAATACCACCACCCTGGAAGTCGTAGACCTTGATGGTCTCAGCCTCACCACCGGCAGGAGTGTAGACGAGCTCGAGCTTGCCGGGACCGGGGATGACGCGGTCGGTAGCACGGTACTGGTCACCGAAGGCGTGGCGGCCAATGATGATGGGCTTGGTCCAGCCGGGGACGAGACGGGGGATGGCGGGGATGATGATGGGCTCACGGAAGACGGTACCGCCGCTGGAAAACTTTTAGCACAAGATCTTCCAGGGGTACTTGTGATTCGGAGCTTACAGGATGTTACGGATAGTGCCGTTGGGGGACAGCCACACTGCAGAACAAGGTTTGTTAGTGAGACCGGTCCCGATATCTCGCGTGGTACAGTCACAACATACTCTTCTTCAGCTTGAACTCCTCCACACGGGCCTCATCGGGGGTGATGGTGGCGCACTTGACACCGACACCATACTTCTTGATGGCCTCAGCGGCCTCAACGGTGACCTGATCATCGGTCTGATCACGGTACTCAAGACCCTGCACGAGTTGTCAGTCCCCAATGGCCGGGGTGGTATACGTGAGTTGAGTCGGATAGGAGGCGCCTACCAGATCGTAATACTTGAGGTCGATGTCAAGGTAACTGGACAGGGGTTCTCAATTGGACTGTCTCATACTTGCAGATCGGAGCGAAATGTCACTTACGGCAGAATCATCTATAGAAAGCGGGTCCTAGTTAGCATGCAAGTCCGGGAGATCACGGGTAAGACCATTGCCCCCCGAGGGGCCCAGCCGAGGCAGACTCACCTTCTCTTTGATTTCCTTCCAGATGATACGGGTCATCTAGGAACATTGTTAGCACATGTCGAGAGATCTACGATCCAGAGCTTTCCAGAGCGTTGAATCGTCGGAGAGATTGGTGCTTGGCCACATGGGTGAATGCAGCCGCGGCTATGCCACCCCGCGTTTTCAGGTGCGCCCAGTCGTCATGGCGCACCTGTCTCCGACGCAGAGGTAAGACAGCCGACTATAAAGCCATGCATACACCCCATGCAAGCCCAACCAGCTCCAGGGGCGACATACCTCATCACCGTCGAGCTCCACGACGGGGTTCTTGACCTTGATCTTGGGGATTTCGGTAGCCATGGTGCGGGATTGAGTCAAATTGATGGAGGAAAGACCGGACCAGCGGGGAGAGGCAGTAGTAGAGACACGGGGCGAGACGGAAGCAATGGATCGGAGAGAACGAGCAGAGGCAAGGGAGGAAGAGGAAGAAGAAGTAGGAGAAGAAAAGGAAGAGGAAGAGGTAGAAGAAAGTAAGCGACGAGGGGCCGGCAGAGGAGGGGCAGCAGCAGCGGCGGCGGCGAAGGGACGGCGCGCCAAAGCGGAAGTAAACCGGACAGACGACATCGCAATGAATTGTTCCGAATATCTGGGGCTGAGGGGAGAGAGAATTGAGGGAGGAACCGGGGAAACTGCCCACACGGATTAGCAATTCGGTAACGGGAGATGGGAACAATAGGAGAGACTAGGGTAAAGGAAACCCGCGAGAGTACCCGAGGGATAAAGTGATGGTCGAGGGAAGAGTTAGGGAATGGAGAGAAGAATAGAGCTCGGATGGAAGGAGGGCGGTGGTGGGGGAAGTTCGGAAGCTGCCGTTAAGCCGGAGCTTCTTCTTCTGCTGCTGCTTCTTCTTTCTTTGCTTTGCATACTTACCCAATGTCTTGTCCAGTCCAGTCAGTGGGCACTGATTATCTACGGGGCAGAACGGAGAGGAAGTGTCGACGTCGACAACCCGGAAAATAGTTTTGTTTGAGAGAACAAGAGAACCAGGAAATGGAAAAAGGAAGAACAGGATGGTCAGGACTCAGGAAGGAACTCGATTAAAACAAGGGCAGACCGACAGCTCTTATCCCAGCAGGAAAAACCCTTTTGCCCTTCCCCGGGGGAACTGTGACTGTGACTGTGACTGTGACCACTGTTCAGTCATTTGCTGCTCTCCAATATTTCCCTTTCCGCCCACCGTTATTGCGGTCCCCATGCCCAGCTGGTCGCCGAAGCCGGACTCTGGGCATTCATCCCCGGAGGGCGAAGTCGTCGCATCATATGCGCTTCATGGTCTCGTCTCGGCAATACTACCATGATTTTCTTGCTCTCCCTAACCCATCATCATCACTTGACAACCTGCTTAAGGAGGGACAAGACAAATCCCTTTGCATTCCTCAATCAATCTCATTGTAACGGTTGTTCTCTCCCGCCCAGCCGATCTTAACCGCTGCTTTTTTTCCCGCGGCTACTCACTTTCACCAACGGAGAAATCTCCGCCCGGGCCATTAACCACCGAAATCGCTGCTTTGCCGGACTTGGCCTACCACTCCCCGGCCTGGAGCTGACTCATCTTTCACCCGCCCTCCGGACTCGGTAGTAAGTAGTAAGTTGGTTGCACTCATTTAGTAGAACTTGTAGTAAACGTTGCTCGGCTAGATGCTACCCGGACAAGATCATGATAACACCCCTCGAGTCTCCACTTGGTCTACTTGTATTTCGAATTGTGTAGCTATTATAATTCCACATCTACATCCAAGTCCACTCTATTTTGTTGAAAGTGACAAAGTATATCCTCTAACTAGCCTTCTAGCCGAGGAACGCCAGCCCTGATGAACGAGCCATGCTTTAAATGTTGAAATAGATCCATCCCGCCAGTGCTCCTGCGCCCAGCGTAGTCGGTGAATCATCATGCGAGATCATGAGTATCAATATGTAAACCAAAGAAAGAAAAGCAAGCTATACAAAAATTCGCACAACAACGACCCATCTAGAAGAGGCCATCGATCTCTCCAGTCTCGGGATCAATATCCACATTCAAGTAACCGGGGGCAGTCGGCAGACCCGGAATGGTCTGGATGTCTGCTGCAAGGGCATACCTAGATAACAATTAGTCCGAGGCCCACATGACAGCGCAACTAAACAGGGGGAGTCTTACAGATATCCACCACCGACCGCCAATCGAACGTCACGGATGGGGACAGTGAAGCCGGTCGGAGCACCCTTGAGGGCCGGGTCGTGACTGAGCGAGTACTGCGTCTTCGCAATGCAGATCGGGAGATTGCCAAATCCTTGCGCGGTGTACGTATCGACCTTCTTTTGGGCCAGCTCGCTGAACTCGACCTTCTCCGCGCCGTACATCGCCTTACCGATCCGCTCGATCCGCTCCTGGATGGTGCCGTCCAGATCGTACAGGAGCTTGAAGTCCTTGGGCTTGGAGCTAGCGGCAAGGACACTCTTGGCCAGGTCCACCGCACCGGCTCCGCCCTCAGCCCAGTGGTTGGCGGGGACTGCGTCCTCCGCGCCCGCCGCAAGGGCCTCCTCGCGAATGACGGCAATCTCAGCCTCGGTGTCGGTCTCGAAGCGGTTGATCGCCACCACGACGGGTACACCGTACTGGCGGGCGTTCTCAATGTGCTTCTTCAAGTTGATACAACCCTTGCGCAAGATGTCGACGTTCTCGGTGCGGTACACTTCAGGCAGAGCAGCACCAGGGGTGATCTCAGGGCCGCCACCATGCACCTTCAGGGCACGGACAGTAGCCACAATGACCACAGTGTCGGGAGACAAGCCGGACGAACGGCACTTGATGTTGAAGAAACGCTCTCCGCCCATAGTGAAGTCAAAGCCGGCCTCGGTGACAACGAAGCCGGTATGGGCGTCGTGGTCCTCATCCGGCTCTGTACCCGCGAGCTTCAAGGCCAACTTGTCGGCAATGACCGAGCTGGCGCCAATGCTGATGTTAGCGAAGGGGCCGGCGTGGACCAAAACTGGAGTACCCTCCAGACTCTGCATGAGGTTGGGCTTGATGGCATCCTTCATGAGGGCCGCGAGAGCTCCGCCCGCACCGATATCGTCGCAAGTGACAGGGTCACCGTTGCGGGAGGTGGCAACGACCATGCGTCCCAGTCTTTCACGCATATCTTCGAGGCTGTTGCTCAGCGCAAGGATCGCCATACATTCGCTGGCGACAGAAATGTCGAAACCAGTCTCACGCGTATAACCACGCTCAGTGGGAGCCTGCCCGATGGTGATTCCACGCAGATGACGGTCGTTGACATCAAGAACACGGCGCCATGTGATGGTCTCAGGGTCGATGTCAAGGCGAGCAAATCGGTGGACTTCCTCCTCCGTGAGCTCGTCCGGGTTGGTCTTGGTAATGCCCAGCTTCTTGAGTCGGCGATACATGATGGGTTGAAACTCACGCTTGCCCTTCCTGGCAGGAACCAGGCGCTTGTAGAGGGCGCCATCCTTCTGAGTGGCCTCGTGAAACATGCGAGTTTCGATGGCGGCCGCCAGAAGGTTGTTGGCGGCAGTGATGGCGTGGATATCGCCAGTCAAGTGCAGGTTGAATTCGTCCATCGGAATAACCTGGCTGTATCCTCCACCGGCAGCTCCGCCCTTGATACCGAATGTAGGGCCCTGGCTAGGCTGCCGCACGTTGGCGAACACCATGCGGTTCAAGTGGGCACCGAGAGCCTGGGACAGACCAAGGGTGGTGGTAGACTTACCCTCACCCAGGGGAGTAGGAGTAATACCGCAAACCAAGATGTACCGACCATCGCGACGGTGAGACAAGCGGTCGAGAACGGACAGGTTGACCTTGGCCTTAGTGTGGCCATAGGGCTCGAGCTCATGGGGAGCGATACCGATCTCTGAGGCGAGCTGGGTGATTTGTTTGGGGTATTGCGCGCGGGAAATAGCGATGTCAGAGGGGACAGGGCTGGTCAACTTGATTGGGAGGGGAGTAATGTGGCGATCCTTCTGCTTTTCGAAGTAGGCTTTGGCCCCGGTAACCACGTTCTCCAGCAGCATGGCCACCGTCATGGGGCCAACACCACCAGGAACCGGGGTAATCTGAGAGGCAACCTGGACAGCAGACTCGAAATCGACATCTCCAACAAGTCGTTGGCCGGATTTGCGAGTAGCATCGGCCTTGTAGTTGATACCAACATCAATGACGACAGCGCCAGGCTTCAGCCACTCTCCCTTGACAAACTCGGTCTGTCCAATGGCGGCAACGACGATGTCGGCGTTTTTCACAAGTCTGGCGATGTCGGGGGTCTTTGAGTGGCACAGGGTGACAGTTGCGTCGGCGTTCTTGAGCAAATAGCTGACGGGGCTGCCAACGATGTCACTGCGGCCAAGAACCACAGCTTCCTTGCCGGCAGGGTCGACGCCGCTCTCCTGCAGAAGCTTCATGACAGCCTTGGGGGTGCAAGGCAGGAAAAGAGGCCGGCCACCTCGCTTAGCCAATTCTCCAATGTTGATCGCACCGAATCCGTCGACATCCTTCTCGTCCGCGACAGCAGAGGTAATAGTGTGCTCGGACAGGTGCTTGGGGAGCGGTAGCTGAACCAGGATGCCGTGTACCGAGGGGTCATTGTTGGCCTTAGTGATCTCTTGCAGAACCTCGGGCTGTGTGACGGATTCGGGGAAATTGATGATCTTGCAGAGGATGTTCGTCTGTTGTGACGATTGATTGCGTTAGCATAAAGATAAATTGAGTCACCTAGGGTTGACCATACCTCCTCAGCAGCCTTCAACTTCATGCGCACATAAGTGCCTGAGGCTATGCATTAGCGTCCGCAACCCTCCACCAGCAATTGAATACCCCAGGAAACTTACTTGAATCGGAGCGGCTGCCCACTGTAAAGATCCCAAGCTAAGTCAGTACTCGAATGGTCGCAGTGCGGAGAAATGACGAGGGGTCACCACGCACCCTGGAAGATAACCAGACTAGGCTTGAATCTGGGGTTGGTTTCCTGAATCTTCTGGATCTCAGTTTTCAGTCCCTCGCGGATATTCTTGGCAATCTGGGTGCCATCGATCTTGGTAGCCGTCATGGCTGCTGGTCTGGAGCTCGAGAAAGTACGTCGGAAAGAGGAGGGTGTGGAGACGAGGCTCGGAAAGCCTAGCACGCCAGAATGAGCAGACGACGACGCACAGCGAAGATAAGACCTAGCCCGGCGTCCAAGGAGGGATTGTCGTAGGTAAAGGGAAGGTAAGGAGGTGTGGTGAAGCTGGTACGGAAAATGAGTATAAGAGCGCTCAGCGTTGACAACACAGCGGGGTAAAGTCGCCGAAGCCGAACGGGCGGGGGGAAACGGCATCGATGGGCTCGGTCGAGTCACAGCCAGCCCAGCTTCCCTCGGCCAGCTCAGATGCAGATAGGGAAAAAGTCAAAACCACGGATAACCAGAATGAATAATTGGATCAGGCAGCAAACAGAGTGCGTAAAAATGCAGGATCGCAATGCGTAGACTCCAAACTGTCAAGCAAGCAAAACAATTACTCTAAGAAAGTCCTTCTCCCAACTCAAATATCCTCGAGATGGATGTTTCTGTGATCTTTGCTCTCTGTCTTCGGCCTTTGTTTCCCATGGAAAAGTCTCCCATAAAGCGCGCCGGAGCCTCAGGCTGACGCTTGAACCATGAACTGGAATGGAAGTGACCATGTAGTTCTCCTTTAGGCTTAGTGCAGGAGTCTAGTCTAGACCAGGAGGGGTATGGCTGGGCTAAAGTCACATGACAAGGTACACTAAACCTAATTCAAGGATTGTTGTTAGGGTCATATACATCATGTGACATGCAACCATCAATACCGGAACTACTCGCCCTCCGGTATGGTCATTGCTTTACAGAACAGGCTCAATCAGGCAAGTCTTGGCGCGCGAGCCCGGACTGTGCGATGAAATTCAAACTAGTCCTGACGACGCCGACGAAGTGAGCCCGCCAGCACCCCGCAAGGATTTCCGCCTCAACACGCAGGTATTATACGACTCCCGGTCACAGACGCCCTCAGCTGTGATCCATCGCTCTTTTTTTCTCGTCGCCTTTCCCCAGATTCTTCGCTTGGTCGGTCTAAGATGAGGCCTATTTTGCTTGCGGGCCATGTGCGTTTGCCCTCCTCCCAGCAGCTCGAAGACTCTTATCTGTCGGCCGTCAAAACACCACAAAGAAACTTGGACGGGATTTCAATATAAAGGCCGGAGAACATGGCGATTTGCTAATCTATCTGATTTGTGTAGGAACGTGCCCTGACTCAGATCAAGTTCAACAGCGATGGCGATCTTCTATTCTCCGTGTCGAAGGATAAAATTGTGTGCGCCTGGTGGTCGGCCAACGGCGAGAGACTCGGTACCTACAACGGACACCAGGGTGCTATCTGGACGGTCGATGTGAGCCCCAACACGGTTCTCCTGGCGACGGGTTCGGCAGACAACACCGTGCGACTATGGAACGTCAAGACCGGCGAGTGCGTGAAGGTGTGGGATTTCCCTACGGCCGTGAAGCGGGTCGAGTTCAGCCCCGACGGAAGCAGACTGTTGGCCGTGACGGAGAAGCGTATGGGTTTCTTGGGTACCATTGCCGTCCTTGATATCAGCTACGGCGAGAACTTGGAGAACCAGGCCGATGAGCCCAGCTTGCGCATCACCTGCACGGAGAGCAAGGCTACGGTTGCGGGCTGGAGTTATATGGGCAAGTACATTATTGCTGGTCACGAAGACGGCAGTGTCAGCCAGTACGATGAGAAGGTGCGAACAAGAACAAGAAACTCTGATCTCTGGACCAGGGATAGGGCAATGAGTGGCTAACACGGCACTGAAAAAAAAACAGACCGGTGAGCAGCTGGAGAACGTCCAGGTCCACGAGTTCGACCACCAGATCAACGACATCCAATTCTCTCAAGACCGCACCCACTTCATCACCGCCTCCAAAGACAAGTCCGCCAAGGTAGGTGTTCTGCTACATCATTTCTATTCCCAGGAACCGGACCAGTTTTATATTAACGCGCCGCTAGCTCATGTCTACCCGTAACCTCGCCATCCTCAAGACCTACCCTGCCGACACTCCCTTGAACAGCGCCACGATTACGCCCAAGAAGGACTACGTGATTCTGGGTGGTGGTCAGGCCGCCATGGATGTCACTACCACCTCCGCCCGCCAGGGTAAATTCGAGGCTCGCTTTTACCACAAGGTCTTCGAGGACGAGATTGGCCGTGTCAGAGGTCACTTCGGTCCCCTCAACACCGTCGACGTCCACCCCGCCGGTACTGCCTACGCCTCCGGTGGAGAGGACGGTTACGTCCGTGTGCACCACTTCGACAAGCCCTACTTCGACTTCATGTACGAGGTCGAGCGGGAGCAGTTGAGGAAGTAAGAAGAGAGGCGGATTTTGACGTTCGGAATGCATTTTGTTTAAAAAACCCCCAGTTACGCATCCTTTGTATGTGTCATGAGGCGAAGTTCATCTTTTCTTTCCACACTATACTCCCAAAAGTAGAAAGGCAAGAGGGCCGGTACGGCGGGAACGAGAAAGACCTCGAGGCGATTCAGGGCATGAGTTTCATTTCATTTATTCCATGATAAAGTCGGAGTTGGTACCATTTCCTATTTCTGGTCGCTTTGTGTGTCCTAATAAAAGAAACCTTATTTTCTTACTGTGTGCACATACATGATTCCTTCCTATTGTCTTGCTCATGAATATATCAGTTGTATTCCGTGGTCAACTTGCTAGGCAACAATTCTATCTCGCCTGAAAAATGCATAAGCCAGCAAAACACTCAGTATCCACCTAGAGGCAGAATCACATTTGAATGATGACTCGAAGTCTTTGTTCTTGATGACAAAAAAACAGACTCCGTTTTGAATACCGGGCCAGCGCTCTTCTGACCAGCAGATAAACAAAGGAGAAAGAGAAACAAAATCATGAGATCTCATTGAATAAAAGTGCGTTAAAACGTGACATCCGAAAAGGTTGCGCAATTGAAGAATTTGATGAAAACCCGGGACGATTGGAACAGAGAATGGCCGAAAGAAGAAGGGAGAGAAGATGAAAGTCGAAAGGAAATGAACTTCATACAGTTTCCCCCGTAAGAAAAAGCCGCGGGCTCACCCCCGACGTTCAATTTACTTTTTCTTGGGGAACTTCTCTGCTCCGATGTCCGAGCCTCGCAACTTGACGTTGAGGACGCGCTCCATAGCACTGAGGACCTTCTGGTCGGGGGCGGCGGTACCACGCTCGAAGTCCTGGATGACGGTGACGGTGGTGTTGCACTTGGTGGCGAGTTCCTTCTGCGTCATCTTGTAACCCTCGTCGGTACGGCGCTTCTTGATAGCGTCCGCGACCTGGTGGCCGACGGTCTTGGGCTTGACAATGTCGTCGCTGCGGTCGACCTTGGTCAAGTGCTGGCCCTCAACGGCAGCCGAGCGTCCGGCCTAGAATCGTTCACACAGTCAGCCGGGTTGCCCCTCCTTTTTCGGGTTTTTGGGCTGCGTGGCGGGTGGCTGCCCCGCGCAGCGAGGCAGAGAAGGACTTACCGAGTTGCCAGTGGCGTACTTCTTCTCAGTTCCGATAACGAGACCCTGGCGCTGGGCGGCGTTCAGAGCGCTCTTGCCCTTGACGACGGTCTCGCGGATGGCAGGGCCACCACGGTTCTTGCTTCCAATGCGCGTAACGGAGTCCCACTCGCTCATTTTGAATGTGTGTGTGGAAACGGTGGTGTAACGAGGTTGTTGAATGGATGGTGGTAAGCGTGTTTGTGGTGAAGAGGAGCAGGTGGCGGTAGAGAAAGATCGCGTGAGAAATGTCGTAAGGAGGGATGATGGAGACCCGCTGAATTTATATCGCCGCCACGGAAGCTTCTCGAGCCTTGAGATGGCGGAGCCAGAGGGGCGGTGGCTAAATTAGGCTTAGTGGTTGTGGCGGGACATCTTCCTCCGTTAAGGCTCTTAACTCCGCCTTCTTAGAAGAACTGTTGAGGTGTCGAAGTATAAACATGCTGGGACTGTGAGTCAGAATGAGTCTTCCTCGCTGATCACACCTTGTTGCAAAATCCAGGATATATGCTTATACCATCAATCTGATAAAGAGTATGGCTAGACCAAGACTAAGGTTCAATTAATCAGCAGGTTGGCATCCCAACTCTCCTTGCAGGACGGCTACACTGTCAGTGTCAATGTACTGGCTCGAGAACTGTACTATCAATGAGCGATTCCAATCCATTGTTTGACTTCGGTGTATCTTTGCATACATCTATGGGGCTTGGTAATGTGCTGGGTTGATGGTTCGTACTACATCACACCCGAGCATCAAACTTACTATATATAGTTTCATCATTCTTAACTGTTTCTACAAAACCCGGTAGAAGCAATTGGCAGTGAACTCGAAGGCTTAGCAGCTCCTTGTGGAGAGGTTCCCAGTTTCACTAGTAGCAGTGCTTGCTCTCATGCGCCACTGATTGACGAAGGCGAATCAGAAAGCATTCAAAGAAGTCTCTCAGGTCCGGTGGATATACTGGCGCTCAATGCACGAAGCCGCAATGTGACAGCCGCCAGTTAGTCGACAAATCACGTGAATTCAAGAATGAGGATATGTGTATGCTTGAGCATAAACCCAAGCAAGGAATCCCATGGTGCGCCTCGTTTGCTGGCTGCGGCTCTTAACATTGAAGATGCTACCACCAGTACATGTTCATGCATTTGTCCTGCCTTGCGGTCTCTGGTACGGAGAAGTTTGTTGGAGACTGTTTTCCATCTCTTATTCCTGCTGGAGGAGTTTGCTCTATACTTATATCACCAAGACAAGTAGTATGGATGGCTGATTGCGGCTGGTACAGATAAGCCTCAGGTGTGCTAGGATCCAGTGAGGGTTTCCACTGAATCATAACCACGCAATTGTGAGCACAATGCTGATCACTTGAATCATGATACATATTTATGCATCCGGGACTAGTGTCCTGATATGCAATATATCCGGTGCACTGAAAACTTGATGCTCTTTGTGGAGCGAAGACTGCACAGATAAAACAAGGTCAATTTCCAAGAATAGCACTTCTCGTATATGGCCAAGAGACAAAGCGAGACATTTCTCATCATCGAAGTAACAGGTTGTAGCATGTCGGCCTGAACCTTGGCATTTGTTGACTGAAGTCAAGTCTTTCAAGAAAACAGCATCATATCCATCAAGCTCCAGCGTTTTTGAGTGGGACTATTGGGCCCTGAACTCTGCCCCTTTCTAGCATCAAGCATTCAACCTCAAATTCAGACAGGAGGGGGGAATAATGGTGCCTGGAATGACAAGACAAGCTAACTTCCGCGGGGCCAATCAGGCCCCCACAGCCTGAGGCCAACCCCTCTGAATGATCGAAGGGGGCCTCAGGTACCAAATCTGAGTAAGAGGAGGGACCAACTGGAGACGGCGGCCAATGCCTCCATCATTCGGTCACTCCATTATCGTCTATTATTATTTGCCTCAGCTCTTCCATCCGTCTTTCTGTTCACTCTTTCTCATCCAGCGTTTCGTCTGTCTCTTGAGTTGAATCACAGTCTTAAATACTTGGCCTTAGTCTTCATCCGTTACTTCACTCGCATTTCCTCTATACAGCCTGTCATGGCACCACAAGGCGATCTGTTCTCGGCCATGACCAACCGGTCGCTCCGCAACGTCCGATCGGTTAGTTGAACCTCCTCACCACCTTCGCCGTCCTGCTAACGAGCAAAATGGACGTCCATGATGACCCGGCTGCTAATATTATACGAATCTCTAGGAACTTGAATTCCTGGCAGACTCATCAGTCATTACTCGTGCACAACTCTCATCCATCTTATCGCAACTCCCGAAAGAGAACGAGCGCAGTAGATCTTCAGTGCCCCCTCAGCAACCGCCAGTACAGCAGCCAGTGGCACCTGTGCCTATCCAAACACAACCGTCGCCCGCCCCCTACTCTCCTCCCACCAACCAATTTGCCAATACTTCGTTGAACGAGAAGGCAACGTACCAAACGCAGCCTCCGCCCCAGCCATACGCCAGCCCGGCCCCCGTGCCGCCTCCTGCTTATCCCCAGGCCCCGCCCGTGCTGTCTATCGCCTCGGCTCTGTATGCGTACACCCCGACGGATCCCGGCGACCTAGCTCTGCAGCCGCACGACCGTATCCATGTTCTGGAACACATGAACGCCGATTGTAAGGATTTCATACACCCCCACAGCCGAGCGTGGCGATTTTGCGCTGGTGCTAACACTCAAGTCAGGGTGGCGTGGTCGTAACGAGCGCACCAACCTCGAGGGTATCTTCCCGCGCAGCTATGTCAACGTGGTTGACGAGAAGGTTGTCTCGTCTCCCCCACCTACCAACTAT
The DNA here is from genome assembly GCF_003184865.1 of Aspergillus homomorphus CBS 101889. Lineage (NCBI taxonomy): Eukaryota > Fungi > Ascomycota > Eurotiomycetes > Eurotiales > Aspergillaceae > Aspergillus > Aspergillus homomorphus. Next base: position 354,005 of record NW_020291904.1, read on the forward strand.
GGAAACATGCCTCTTGAAGTGAGCCAGGGTGGTTCTACGCCCGATGGGGACCCTGCCAAGAAGGGCAAATTCGAGGAACATGGGAAGAAGTTCGGCAAGAAGTTGGGTAATGCTGGTAAGTCTTCTTCTGGGATGGCAGCACTGATGCTTTCCCATCGGTTTGTATTTTGGGTCCATGGTTGCTGACAAGATGCTCTAGCTGTCTTCGGTGCCGGTGCAACCATTGGTTCGAACCTCGTGAACAGCATCTTCTAATGCTCTTTCGCCAAATTGGCTTTGTAGCAAAGCATCTGAGAAATTGTTGGGTTGCTTTTGTGTGGTTTCATTACTCAATTCAGTCTTTCCATCGGATTGGCGTTGGGGGTTGTTTTTCTGCTTTCCATCATTATACTCTCTGTGAATTCTCTAATCCATGATTTGCTCTTGTGAGACCCAGTTGGAATAGCAGGTTAATAGGTTTAATGGAGCCCTGACAATATTTGACAAGACAGAGAAATAATACAGCAGGCCGCTTTACAGATAGTATATCATGGTTGTCTGTGCTCAAAAGGAGACCCGCTCTTTGCATTGTATCTCATTCTCTTCAGCTTCAAATTTTATCGCATCGATCTTATCGCAGGACTTGCTGCATTGCTTTCGTTGTCTGTAGTACTGTCACTCCCAGGAAGCGCTAAGCAGACTTTGAGCTCGCAGATGGTATTTCCATCGAAGAACTCGAGAAGGCCAATCAAAACTACAACCTTGAAAGCATAGTCAACCCGACAATACGGAGCAGAGAGACGTCGAGCCATTTTTGGAAGAGGAGAAGCGTTCCGCAAGGCGGAGGTCATGGCCTATGGGCTTTTGGAAACAGCCGCCAGGGTATCAGACTAGTGAGCGCTCCAGCCTCGCCCTACGGGGCAGTGAACATGGCGCCTACAGGGCTGAAAATGACCAACTGTGCTTCCCATGTTTCAAAGCACCCCGAGTACAAATCAGCCGAGGGTTCGCTGAAAGGCATGCAATGTTAGAAATTATGTGATTGAGTCACATATCGCCAGCCATGTCGAGGCAATTGATACTATACGCGTTGCTCGCTACAATCCCCGGCGCTCGAGCCACAGGATGGGATGATTTCACGGACGACCTAGCAACAGATCTGGTAAGTCTTATGGCTGAACTCCCAGGCAAGACACGCCGCCATGGTAACATGATCAATCTAGGCACCTCTGATCTCGCTTTTCGGGGATCGACTGAGCAAGCAATACCTTTCCGAGTCGATCAACATCCTTGACAGCTTCATCTTCGCCGTTTCTCCACTGGGTATTCTCACCGCAGTGATCTCGGTTATTCGCGTCTGTGGCAATGCATCCCTAAAGGCGTTTATAGGCAGGGCCCAAGAAGGCCCCGGGGAAGCGGAGAATGAGCTTCTGTCCTGTGTCTCGGAGAGTACAGCCGAGCTCTTCAATAACGGAGGAGTGTCCAGGGTCCTTGGAAGACCGCGAGTGCTCGAGGTCGTGGTGTGGGCGGAGATAGACACGCGGACCCAGCAACGCTCGTGCAGGATCGGGACCCTGCATGATGCGCTTCAGACTGGTGCTTGGGTGGCCGGCAAAGGCCATCGGGTCCTTGATGAAAAGGAACACCTTGCCGAGCTTGACATACCGAATCTATCCCTGAACAAGGGAATTGCACGGAGAAGCCAGGGCTGGTTCTATGCTGCCGGAGCACTAGGGTTTGTGCTGCAAGTGGGTACGTTAACATCGATCCACCGTGACGGGCTTCAGGAGTAGTGGTTCTGACAACATGTCCCAGGTGTGCTTGTTTACGCCGCTATAACAGTTTTCTTGTTTCCGGACCAGTTCCAGAAAGACGGCAACCCGGTCGTCAGTTATGCCTTTCCGCTGTTCTTCATGGGGTCTGTATTGCTCAGCGTCGGGATGTTCTTTTGCGCTTTCATCATCGAACGCTCTTCCACAAAATGCTATATTCGTCCGGCCGTGCCAAGCAAGATATACTGGCTACAGCCAGGCGATCAGGACGTCGGAGACCAAGTATTTGGCGCTTTCATGGCCGTCAATGAAGGGCCGGGGGCAGAGGCCACCAAGGACCTTCTGTACATCAAATCAGTCCGAAGATCCCATAACCTTGAGAAGGAGCCACTGTTGATGTTCACGGTTGTCACGACTGTAGTTGGGTTCGTGACTCAGTTTGTGGGCTTCCGTGGGCTACATGCTTCGGTGATCCTCGCACAGGTGGGCTCGACGTTCCTAATGTCGATCGTGAGGGCATCCCTTCGGACGAAAAGAACCGGACCGGAGGAGAACCGCTTCTCAGACCGCGACAGACATCTGGTCTCACACAAGAAGCAGGAGTTGGACTTCTTCACATTTCACCTTGAGGGTATTCAAGCATTTGACTTGGTGGCTAGCCCAGCCCCTGCGTCTCAGTCGCAGTCGCAGTCCCATTTGACCCCGTCATCTGGTATCGTATCTACCCAAGCCTCAATGACAAGCAATGATCTCAGTACCAGAGCCATACAGACGAGGGCCAAATTGACTAGGTTCACATCTGGAGGAAGCCACGAAAGCATGGATTGGGATGATCTCCCCATCCGTCAGGTAGCTTACAATCTAGCAAAGACAATCACAGACACAATGAACATGCTTTCGGACTGGAAGCATATAAACAAGGACACACACAGCTTCGACCTTCTTATCCAATGCCAATCTCTTCACGCTAATGCTTCACCTCCGAGCTACGAAACTTATCCTATCAGGCTCGAAAGATCAGAGGACACTTTACAATGGAAGGTCGATGCGGCCGTCCTAGAAGCGGTGCTGGGCCTCTGGACATGGTCACTCATCAAGGCCGATGTCAAGTGGCTCCAAGGCGGCCTTGTCCGTGCTGTAGGGCTGAACGAGTTAGAAGCTTCGAAAGAGGAGACAGACCTATTGTTCCATAAATGGGTCCACCGCCAAACCGAAGCATATATGGTTCCTTCCGAGACTGTTGTCTTTCACAGTCGACTTTTTGGTATCCCCTCGACTCGAAACCAGACCGGAAAGAATATACTTGTGGTGCAAACTGAGAATAGAGTGGAGGTGATGGCCGCGCAGGACATTTATATACGGTTTCTCCAAAGCGTCCTGCGAGGCGTCACAGAGATTGGAGGTCGAGTGGAGGTCCGCGAAGGGTCACAGGATAGGTTTACTACGTTCAGCGACCGCCTTGAGCTCCTCGCAACGTGCTTCACAGAAGCCAACCTGGGTTCAAGGGAGGATGCATTGCTATGCATTGTTCCGACTCTCAAGCCATTACTGCCAAGGCTTGCTGCAGACTCAAGCAGCGTCAGGATACAGATCGAACGATCCATATCAGGCGCAGATTGGAAGGGCGCCTTTGCTGTTGCCCGTTGGCTGTGCGAGCGTTGCGAGGGAGAGGAATTTGAGCGTTCCGTTTTCGAACTTGCTTATCTCTGCCAACGCGCCATGAGCCACAACGATGTTCTTGTTCGAGACGCGGGTTACGACGAGGTACGCTCACTTCTACAGTTTGACGCTAGAGCCAAACACTATGAGGGCCTCAAGCGGCCCTTGAATTGGATGAACTCCACGACTCATCAAGCGTGGTGGTCACAGTTCTCCCGTCAGCTTGGCTGGATTACGTGGCACATTATCAAGAATAAGGCTCCAAACCACTCGATAGTCCCAGCTTTAGAAGCTCTGGGTGCATCCAAGGACCTTATCCTACCGATAGGCTCCCAAGGAGACAGACTTCTTAACACACAAAACAACGTTCAGCACGACTCAAGGAGCTCGAATTCTGGAAATACAGGAATAGGTGCGGCTTTTGAAAGTGACACCCAGAGCCTTGCCCAGGAGACCATTCTCGGATGGCTCACACACGGCCTGGACATCGTCTTTGAGAGACAGGTGCCCGGCGACGATGATCGATTGTGCCTCCAATGGGCACTTCAAAACTCGCAGGATGCTCTTGTCACTTGGATTCTGATCAAATGGACCGAAGTCGGTCAAGCATATGGAGCATTGACGCAGAAGGCATTTTTGTTTGCGGCACAATGCAATGCGGATTCAGCAATCCAGGCGCTAATACGGCACGGTGCCGATATTGATGGGCGCGAATATGAGGGCTATTCGGCACTTCTTGAAGCAGTTGCTTCTCAAGATAAGGACGCAACGGAGAGACTGCTTGTCAATGGAGCCAACCCGAACCTGGGGTTGAAAAGAAGCAATGAAGCGCCCTTGTCTATATCGGCCATTCAGGGCGACTTGCCAACAGCTATGGTTCTGCTCAGTCATGGAGCGGAGGTTGACCACCAGGATACCATAGGCTTCACTGCACTGCATAAAGCAGTCATTCATAACCAGTTGGAGATTACACGACTCTTACTCGACAAAGGATGCGATGTGGATGCTGTCACCGCTGATGGTAGGACGCCCCTGCTGTTCGCCGCAGCAGATGACCATGGAGAATGGTGTAAGATCGAATTGCTCCTGAACTATGGGGCAAACGTTAATGCACAAGACGATTTTGGGAATACACCCTTGATGAAAGCAGTGGAGCATGACGCGACCGAGGACATCATTCGCCTGCTGCTTCAGAGATCTGAAATTGGTCTTAAGAATGATAAAGGCTTGACCGTGTCCGACCAGGCCATAGAACAAGGGCGTTCTGACATATTGGCTTTGCTCGAGTCTTCAGCAAGTAATTCAAGACGATGAAGCTTGTGGGTGCTCTCAGCGTATCATCTAGCAGAAGGGAGGAGGGGTAAAGACCTACGTACTTAATCCGCTGACCAACTCATCTCTATAGAGGTTGTTGGAGTCGTTGATTTCTCTGGCACCGATACCCATTATCATTGGGAAATTGAAGAGAAAATCTACCGTACCCATACCCATCCTGAAGGTTGAGAGCCTTGTGGTCTTGGCTCCTGCAGCCAGACACAGGAGGATATCTGCACCTAAGCGGGTGTTCCAAGCGGCCATTCTCCTACACCAATTGCCTGATCCACAGCAACTGGCCGCCTCTGGCAGCATTAATCTTCCTCCAATGTAATACGAAGCCTCCTATTTTCCTGGGCTAGGCGAATGTGGATATGGGCTTCACTCGAAGCGCCCATGCTCTGGCCAATGACGTGTTCCAGCGCTCCGTGCCGCATGGAGGTCAACCAGCCAGATCGTTGGATACGTTCTCTAAGCGCCGACTGGAGATCACCATGCAGTAGTGCTGCTTGGACTGCCACAAGGGCCTCGTCTCAGTCGACCTACTCGTTCATGGCACCGTCTTCCATATCGGTTCATTTAAAGATGCTCCTACTCCTCATTTCCCCTCGTCGCTGTTCCGCAATGTCTGTACCGCATCGACACTGACTTCTTGCTACTAATGTCCTAACAACCCCCTCGTTGTTTCTCTGGCAGAGCAACTCATTGATACACCGTTGTCGCACTCACGATATAATCAGCTAATTATTATTTATATTTACCACATCTCAGCGATTTGGAAGTTTGTCTCGGAGAAAAAGAGAACCCAGATTGTAGGTCAAGCGTCTCAATCCCCACGGTTTACCTTGCCGTACAAATGACTTGTCAGCTAACAATTGGTGCTATTGCTATTAAGCAATTGACTTAATTGCAGCAAGCATGTCTGGACAATTCGCATACCCACCCCCGCCTAGCCAAGGCTCTATTTCCTGTATGTCCGTCGTACTGCAACTCATACTTCGTGGACGGTACTAACCACTCGCTCCGATATGAAGATCCCAGCAACGCACCCAGTATGCCATCCGAACCATGATTGCGATTACTATTCCTAACTTACATTTCCAGCAGTCTACTCCCCGCCGCAGGCTTCCCCGGGCTTTCCACCTCCCAACTTCAGCTTCCCTCCGCCAACCCAGCAGCCTGCGCCTTCAAATGGCGAGAACAAACCTCCTACACCACCAATGAATGAGAAAGCCAACCACGTCGCCGATAACGCCGGAGTATACGGCGCCAACGCAGCCATTCGAAGTTCTTCCGATGGACCGCCGTCAGGCACAACACTCACAAGAGCCCACACGGACATGTCAATCGGCAGCAAGTCCGGCCCATTAGCGTCTGCGAACTTTGTAGGTGCCATGTCCACAGACATGGACGATGTGGGAACCTTCAACGGCGGCAGCTACCGGATCAGCCACCGCGACACCAACAGTCTCTTAACGATCCAGCTAGCTTTCGGATGCCCCCTGCAGGCCCGACCCGGTCAGTCAACCCTTCGCAGAGAATCCTCCATCGCCGCTACCACAGCTTCCCCAACCACTGCCGCAAGACATTGAAACGCAGACTGACATTATATGCTTCTATAGGAATTATGATCGCCATGTCCCCGTCAATCTCCCTCCGAGGCTCGCTCTCCTTCGGATGGATGAAGGCGCTGGCCGGCGGGCAGGTGGCTCGGTCGACGTACACCGGACCCGGCGAGCTTCTCCTGGCGCCGTCCGTGCTGGGCGATATCACCGCGCTCCGTCTGGATGGCACGCAGGAATGGACGGTGGGGCGAGACGCCTTCCTGGCCTCGACGAGCGGCGTCACGAGCGAGTACAAGACCCAAGGCATCATGAAGGGCGTGTTCTCCGGCGAAGGGTTCTTCGTGTACAAGTTCCAGGGCTCCGGGATTCTCTGGATGCAGAGCTTCGGCGCGATCGTCAAGAAAGAGGTATGAACCTTCCGTTCATTTACTCCAAGTCACTCATTGCAGAGATCCCTTGTCCAAGTCATCATTTGAAGAAGAATCCTTTCAACTAACTCCTTCCCTCTTCCCCCTCCCCCCACCATTTAGCTAGCCAAAGACGAGATCTATTTCGTGAACAACGGACACCTGGTGGCGTGGAACTGTCAGTACAAGATCGAGCGCGTCGCCTCCGGAGGCATCATCTCCAACTGGAGCGCCGGAGAGGGCCTGGCCTGTCGGTTCACCGGCCCTGGGTCCGTGTACATGCAGACCCGGAATGTATCTTCCTTCCTGGCACATATCAGTGGCGGGAAAGCTATCAGCTGAGTACATTGTAGTATTCTTGGGACCAAGGTTCTCCTGTCTGTTTAATATTCTTTGTTATATACCTTGTGTTGTGATTTGTTTTGCATCTTTTGTTACCGCAACTAGCACCTGACTGGACTGCATGCACGATGCAATATTCTGAATGTTGGATCAATTCTAGCGCAATTTGACTTGTTGCTTGCTTTTTGTGAATATGCTGTATTTGTTCGGCGAGAAAAGCCTACTGAGAGCGTGATGGTCTCATCTACAAAGAATCGATGCAGTCTGCAAGCTACAGATTATAGGTCATACCGATCCATTCACCTATCATGCCATGCTAAGCGAACTATCCTCAATTTCTCAACACCCCTCCTTGCTTTTCTCTACGGTCCGGAAACCCCTCCATACACCCCCTATCCGGACGTTCAACAGCTTCAAGAAAAGACTGAACGATCATCTCACATAAATCCCCATCATGCACAAATCAACATGATCCTTCATGGGATACATAATCCAAAAAGAGAAAGAAAAAAGGGAAGGAGAAGGAAGTTCTTTGTATACGAGAGAAGATAGAGAAAAGGGAGGTGTGGGAATATGAAATCATAACCATGTCCATCACGAAGTAAAGAGAGGCAATGAAAAAGAGCAAGCGGGGAGAAAAAAGAAGCGGGAGGGGACATGCCACACAAAAACCCATAGATTGCATAAACAAAAGCAAAAACCCTCTTTTCCTCTCTCTTTCTCTCCTTTTCGTGTCTTGTCTCTCCCCGCCTCTCGGGAGAAAAAGAGAAAATATGAATTCCCCCGATTTTTCAAACCGTTTAACCCTGACGCTTTCTGCGGCCGACCTGTCCACGGAAACCGGTCTTGATGGCGGCGACGGAACGACGAGAACCGCAGGAGTTACAGGTGACGAAGTATAGACGGTTCTCACCCTTGTTGAGTTCGGTGTCGGGACTGCGGCAGGTCTTGCAGGTGACGTATTCGACTAGGGAGGAGTTAGTGGGAAATCGAGGCGGTCCAAAAGGGGGACCGAGAAAGACAAAAAGCATACCGATATATCTTCTCAAAACATTCTCAATCTGCTTCTGCTGGAAACGACCCTTGATGACCAGACGACGGGAACCGTCAACACTACCGCTGGTACCCAATTCGGCGAACAGGAACTGCATGACGTGGTCGTCGGATCGCTTCATGCGCTTGCAGATATCGGCGATGTTGGCGAAAATGGTACGACGGTTACCTTCACGCAGACACTGGGGCGGGGGGATCTTGTAGGACTTGGTGCCGCTGGACAGCAGGTCGGGGTGGTGGCTCTGGATAAGGGAGAAGAATCGGGAGACGAGCAGCGAGTAGGGGATGGCTTGCGTCGCGTCGTGAGCCCAGATACCGGTTCCGGCCTCGTGGTCGCCCTCGGGGACTTCATCCTCCTTCTCCTCGCCAGCGCCGGCGTTGGCGCTGACACCGGCCTCGGCCAGCTTGGCCTCGAAGTCGTCGGTGTCGACCTTCTTGGTCTTGGGCTTCTTCTTCTTCTTCAGAGCCGTGGGGTCGAACTCGCCGTCCGCGGCGGCGGCCTCATCGCCTTCGCCGGCTTCCGTGTCCTTGGGCTTCTTGGTCTTCTTCTTCTTCGACAGGCCCTTGAAGAGCTCGGTGACTTCGTCGACGGACTTGTCTGTTCCATAGTAGACAAAGGCGAGGGGTTAGCTTGGGCGATCGAGTAGATTTTTCGGGGGATGAGGTTGACAACTCATCCCCGCCACGGGGGTTCAGAACATACCCTCAGCAGCCTCAACGGGCTTCTCGACCTGAGGGGTCTCTGTGACTTCGCCGTTGGTATCCATGATGACGTCTCCTTCACTGAATGCGACGGACTTGCGTTGCTTGGGTTCGACCTGCTAATCGGGAACCAACCAAACCAACACGTTAGCGGGGCACCGAAATTATAGAATGACAATGAAAATCTCCTGACACCAAAAGTCTCAGGAATAGCACTGCTCGCTGAATACCAGCACCACAAGACCGACAGAAGCAGAGAAAGCGTGCGTTGAGGCAGGCAAGTCGAGGTGGTTTGGACAGCAGCGGGTATGAAGAGGATGAAGAAAATGTGGGAGGGTGATCGGTAAAGGGAAAACGGGCTTTGTGACGTACAGTGTCCGCCATATTGGCTCGGCGCTTGTGATAATTCAAAGGGTTCTCAATCCAACACGGGCAGAACAAGAACCGTCCAAGGGAAAAAATCGAGGGACGGAGAGAACGCTTTTGGTAGAATGATGAGGTCGATCTTCTTGGATTCTCCGTTGAGGTGTTGCTGGTCTGGGTTGTGATCTGATGGCGATTCTGTTATCGCGGGTCATGTCACGTGAGCCCATCCAGTGACTCAAGACTGTATTCACGTTACCGTACTGTCATCTCTCCCCTCCTCAGGCCACAAAAGATGTTGCTGCCTTCCCACTGTTTCTGCCTTACTGCCTTACTGCCTCGCTGCCTCAGTCCTCTGGGTGATTACATCAGACCATCTCCGTCCCGATTCGTCACTGAACAAGAACTACCGTCGCCGAGCTTCAATCCATTCCGTCGCTGTCCTTCAATACCTTCGACCAAGTGGCTTATGCTTAATTCGTTGCTCAAGCGGTAGGCAGGCCACTGCTTGATTTTAAACGCTCCGATTGACATCATTCATTCCATCCCATCACAACAACCACCACCACTACAGCCGGCACAAACATCACCACCACTCCCACTCATCCCCGCATCTCCCTCGCAACGCGTTGAGCTATACCTCCAACAAACTCGATATCTATACAACCCTTCTCAAAAATGTCCGCCTCACCCTCCGCCTCGAACCCATCCCTCACCACATCCGCCTACATGGTCTCCTCGCGCGATCGGTCCTACTCCTCAGCCTCCGACGACGACATCGCCTCCCTCCCCTCCGAATCCACCTCCGCCTCCGACCTCGATACGCTTTCAGATTACTCCGACGCGGAGGAGGAATGGCGCGAGAGTCTTGAGCAGCTAGAGATGCTTTTGACCATGGTGTTTGTTCCGTTCGTGGGAAAATACCTCGGCCGGAAATGCGCTTACTGGAGTATGTTGCTGCCTTATTTCCTTTTTCTCTCTCTCTTCCGCTTCCTTGTAAGATTGAGGGCTCTAACGCTTTACTCTAATACAGGTTGGACGAGATTCATGGAATGGAAGTACCCCGTTGAGGTGGTCGTGAGCAACAAGGCTGCGTTCAAGGGAGCCGGGGCAGTGGGGGCACTTTCCCCTCTGTGATTGAAGTTGTCGTTTTGGGGAAAACATTTACATTCTGGAGTCCTTGTGGGCATTACTCTGGAGGGATTATACCTTGCTGCATCCCAAGTGGGCTCGCGAGCTTGCAATATTGGCAAGTTAGGCAGGCAGGCTTTTGGCAGAGCAACCCCCCCCCCCCTTCAGAATGATTAGAACAGAGGACGTTGGACGTGTGGCGGCCCGGGATGTGGTCACCTGGTATTTTGCGCTCAAAATCTTTTGTGAATAGGATTGTCTTCTGGGACACATTGGTTTGATTTTCGTGTTGAGTTTATAGCATAGCATAATTGTCTTAGAGAGGTATACCCAAATATTAGCCTTAGGGCTTTGTCCAAGTTTGAGCATGCACTGAATCTAGACTCGTGTACAACTTAGACGTCCACATGGACTATAACGGCACTCCACTGCCATCTGGACTTCATAAAGTAACAACAAGTCATGGAGAGTCCACCCTCCTAGAGACAACGAGCTCTACATTCTCTTTCGCCATTTGCTTTCTTTTCTCCCTTCCCTCTGAAGTTCCCGGCTGGATGCCCGCATTCGCCAACGCAGGCTTCGCATAGAAGCACGGGTCACTGTATCCCGGCGTAAGGAAGCGTTCCAGCGGCGTCTCGCGATTTATGCTTTTCTGGTCCATTGCAATTTTGTTCTCAAAGAGCTTCAGTGAACTTGGAAGCTGATTGTTGGCGCTAGAAGCTGATTCGACCTTCGGTGGACAGGTGGAAGCAGTGTAGACTGCTTGAGAGAGCTGCTCCCCCTCTGACGCGATATCATCGCTGGGAGCAGCGTCAGGGTCGGAAAGGGAAAAGCCGAGCTGGGAGTGGAAGACATGAATACGCTCCTCTGCGATGAGAGAGTCGATCCATGAAGGAATGGTTGGGTCCGAGAGGAGATGCTGAGCGGAATGTCAGTGGTGTGGTTATTCTCTAGATGACAGTGGCCTTGTCGTGAAAGGAGATGTGAGGAAAGCGTATACAAACCATCTCGCTGAGCTCTTCGTGAACACAGAGGTTACGCTCTGTCAGCGGTGCTGGAGGTATAGTGCAGGCTGCAGGTGGAGACGCAGCTGGCTCGCGAAGTGACGGGCAGTCTTGCTTGTTGGACATGTTGCGTTTACTTAGTTCTCTGGCTCTTTCCCAGCTCGCTGGATGTGCCTCTTTATACCACCCCAGGCACAGGGCTAACGCTCCTTCTCCAACTCCAACGCAAGCTTGATTCAAAGGAAACCTAGCCAAGCACTTACTAAATCCCAAGGCTAGTTTAAACGAGACCCTTTACGAGACCTTCGAACCACCCTACTGCCGGGGAACTGTACACAGCATGGTGCAGCAAGCCAATGCAACCAGTCAACCTGACAGAACGAATGAGCAGCCATCTACCCCAGTCGACACTTTCAAAGTGATATAGAGGTGAAGGTAATATCATACGACTCCTTCCCCAGTTGGTTTAACTCATCCACGTAGCGTTGAGCTACGCAGCACAGCGGAAGCCTGTCCGCAACCCGCCTCCATGGGCCCGGAAATGCATGGTCCGTATGTACTTGTGCCACATTCTTAGCGTAAAATACTGACTATTGACCCGACAGAACAGGTAAAATGCATAATACGAGTGTGAATGAGGCAATCAGCTCGAAGCCACAATTGTTCTTGCACATACAGGCCTCGTCACGAACGAAAATAGGACTCTTTGCAATCAGACCCAGCGCTTCTCGCCTTCTCCGTCGAGATTAAAGATATCATCAAGAGTCTAAATCAGAGCGAGAATCGCTAGACGCCTTACCACATCTCCTTATCGCGTGCACCAGCTGGACAAGAAAGCAGACCACCCGTTACGCACACACCTTGGCGTACAATCTCCTCGAAAGTACAGAAAGAGCTAGCGAGGCCGGAAGGGCCTATCAGCATCTCATATCGTATGCTTGTAGACTGGAAGCGCTGCATGGGAGACAAATGCACTCCGGGAGCCTTGTCCGAGGCTGGTCCAGGTTCTCGGGTCCGGATCGGCAGCGAATTTACTTTTCCTGTTGCAGCCGAGATGCCAGTTGGGCATTGGTTGCATGCTCCGGAAGACTAAGCTAGATTGCGAGACTGGCGGTGGCTTGTTCGATCCCTCATCGATGGGCTCCCGCTCCTGCTCCGAAGATGTGATGCCACTAACGATCTGAATAGCTTAGAGACAGAGTATCAAGTGACCGCGCCTCCAACAGTATGGCAGCATACACCGAACACATCATTTCAAGCCATACAATACTCCAGTGTGCAGACAATGCCGGAGTCATTAAACGAGCACCTCCTCCCTCGACATACAAGCCCCAGAGACTAAAGAATAGAGGGCAAAACAAACAACCAAGCTACACAACAAACGTCTCCAACGTAGGCTTTAAGTCCAGTCTTTACTGCCGAACAACGTCCCTAGGGTCATCTCCAAAGAATTCAATACAGCCTGATCTCCACCCCGCAAGCCATCCCATCTCATCTCATCCAATCTCCAAAAGAATCAAGTGTAACAAGCAACATACCCGACAGACCGGTTCCTGCAGCCCGTGCGGTTCTTTCCCTCATCCATCCCCTCCTCCTGCGGCAATATTGGTCCCGACAACCTGGTAAGGTCCGCTGCAGCGCGGTCTAGCCCCTGACACCAACGCACAGGACTTCTGCTCTGCTTCCCAGGGCTCTTCCATCCAGTCAATCAACCCAAGGTTTCCCCCGGCCACCCTGCCATGTCACCTCTTCGGCTTGTTGCCTGCTGCCTGGTAGCCTTCTGCCTGATCATGGCCTACTTCGAGTAGATACCCTACGTAGACTGAGCTGCAACTAAAAATCCAACTGCATTGCCCACCCCCTGCTACCCTGCAAGGCGTCGTAATCGGCCAGAGGATCGGACTGATTCTTACTGTAAGCGAACAAGCTCGAGTGGGGAAGGTGGAGGAGTGTGATCCAGTGGTTAATGGAGTACTTACTAGGCTACAAGGCTATCAGTATCCTGGAACTGTCGAGGTTGCATTGGGGTTCCCTATAGCATAGACAGAGGGAGCACCACCGCTAACAATCCTCCGAACGAAACCCTGTCCGCACTAAGCAATGGTGCACGAAAAGCAACATGCGCCCTGTCATAGTCATGGTCATTGCAGTGTCGATCATCGGTCAATCGGTGACGTGGGGCAGGGGCCTCGAGCCTTGAGGAGGTAGGCAGTGCAGCTTGCTCTCCCAGGGGAATGGGTTAGCTAGGATGAGAATTTGAACTCCAGATTGAGATGTTGATGTATCAATCCCCGAAGCCAAGCCCTGTCTACGTGACATGACATCCCGTGACCCCATCCGTGCCCTCGGGACCTGGCAGACCCTTCCTCCCGGGGGTTTGGGGCTGCTCCAGGGCTACGGCCGAAAGTTAGAACCTGGCTAGTTCCACCTTGTCAGAATAGGGTCAGATAGCCTAATTTATCAGCGTTACTCCCTACTCGTATTCTGGTATGATCTTCTTTTCAACTTTGGGTTTGACGTTGAAACTTGACCTTGAAAATTCCAAAACTATTGATACATGATTTTCTCACCTCGGAATATCGTGGCAGGAAAACGAACACATCTTAACCTGGCTCCAACGAAAAAAAAAAAAACAAAATCATCATATCAAAATACCTCATGCAAAGATAACCCAAAGCGCAAAGATGAAATCAAACAGGAACCTTCAATACAGTCTTCTCCGCTGCCAAAAACCTTCGAGATTATTGCCCATCTCCATTTGTCGGCGAACGGGCTCGCATTGCTGGGAGTCAGAGCTTTGGCGCAGCCTACATTCCAGGCAGCCCTCTATATGGGCGAGACCTTGAGCTCGAGTCTGCATTTCTTCATGATCCATAAACAGCTTGCCATGATATCTTGTCTTGATGTGCCCTGACAAATCCGTATCTCCTCCCGCATCGCTTGTAGGGGCGCTCCTCAGAGTATTGTTTGTGTTTTCTGTGTAGTGATAGCATGTTTGCTCTGCAGCCGCCGGCTCGGTGCCCATCTTGTTGAGTCCTTTGCCACAGAGTCCAATGGGATGAATGGGATTCAGTTCTGAAGCTAGGACTGCATCACACGCAGCTTCAAGAGCAGCGCAGTCCACATTGCTGGCACTCAAAACAAATTGGTCATTATCACTCATGTCAACCTCGTTCAATGGGGCACATGTCAAGTACGATTCAGCCTTGCAAGAATCGATGCTGTTAACTTCATCACAGGGGCTTGGTAACGACGCCTCTAGCCTTCCGAGCATGGCCTTGACGTCGTTTTCACAAGACAAGATATGTTCAGATGGTCTAGTCGAGGCGACTAGGTCTCCGGTTACTTCCCGCGATGATATCTGCTGCCGACGTAGGTGGTATTCAGGACGCCTTCGACGATGTCCCGATGAAATTTTAGCCTGAGCTTCAAGAGCTGGCCTCATGTGCTGTTGGCCATTCGCACTCCCTCCCCCTGTCTTTCGCATGTTGTTGAACGGCGCATTCATAGCAGCCTCGGTCGGGACTCGGGATGATAGAGATTTGCGTTTATCAGAAAGTCTGTTGCGTCGCAAGCATTCTGTAAATTTCTTGTGCCGATCCGCGTAAGTTTCCATTTTCCAATTTTCCTCCCTCTTCTTGGATAGCAGTTGTAGATCCTCCAGAGTGCGGCAAAGCTTTTCTTTCTGGGGTTGTTTCATTGAAGTCATTTGTAAACACCCAAGGCTCTCTTGTATAGCCGTCATGGTCAGCGTCTGAAGACAGATTTAAGGTGGTACGTGACGTTCTCGTAGCATTACTCGGAATTATCCCTGTTCCGTCTTCTGTGTTGTGTTGTGACTGATGCTCTGAACAGGTATCAGAGTAGCGCAACACACCCCTCGTACGAGTTCTTGCGATTTGGTCGCTTTGTGAGTTGAGATATGGCTTCAGTTCCCTAGTTGCACGTCGATGAGGGCTCCTTGAAGACTTTCCTAACAGGAAGCTTTCCTCTGAGAACGAATGTGTAGGCACTACGTCATGATTAGCGTTTCGCCTCCACTTATAAAGCTAAGTGAATGTGAATTTGATGAGTACCTCGAGGCTTTATGGGAGCAGATGACCTTCCCTTTTTGAAGATTCCCGGTTCTTGGCAATGATTGAGCTATCATATGACTTAGCATCGCGATAGTTGTAATAGGGAAAGCAGAAGGCCTACCGTCAATCGGTCTTGAGCCACGTTGGGCGCATGATAGTCGAAGGCGATTGCTCGCTTGCGGCGTCTCACAGCTGGATCAGAACCATCCGCCTTGTATACATACTTATCATGCTTGACCTTGTGCCTAGTCTGACGATCATATCTTGATTTGTTGTCTGGGTTTGAGGTTCGTGCAGTAGGTTCCGTAGTTGGGAGATTTAGTATAGGGTGCTCTCCAGCCTCGAACGGAACACCGTCATTATTGTTCTGGGCGAGTGATTGGATATGGGTTTGGAGAGCTACAATGGCAAGATTGCTTTTTAGCTTCATTTTGGCTTGTCAGGAGAGAGGGACTCACTTTCGCGGATGGCGTCTTGATCGGAAAGGACCTGTCTGAGATGGCTAGAAGGGCTCTTATCATCCCCCATGAGCCACTCTTCGACTTTTGACAATCGATCATGATGGAAACTAAGGTTAGGCATGCTTGTCAAGAAGCAGATAGCGAAAGTCAGTCGTTAAGGGGAAGATGGGAAGATGGAAAGAGAGTTGAGGTGATGAGAATGGCTCGAAAGTGGTTAAGCTGTGGAAGTCTGATAGTTGCTTCAGAATGATGTCGGTGACCTCGCACCTTCCTCGATGACTTAAGCTCAAGCAACTGTCATACGTATCCATGATGCGTGTCTTCGCTTGTTACTCAGTTCTTTTTGTTTCAACTCCTGCAATATACTGTAGTTTCCTTCTGGGCAAATGAGAACCGCACCACAGGCGAGGAGCTTGCGAAACTGATAGATAAATTTAGATCGACCATCAAAGAAGCAGAAGGCTCGTACAGCCTGATATGTAGCCAGGTTTAGATAGACTCATTCGACTGGGATGGTTGTGGTAATGGTCTTTATAGGGGGGATAAGGAAGTTCGGCAGTCCATATCAAAGCACCTACAAAGGCAACGCCCATGAATAAGAGAGGGAATAGTCAATCCACAGTGAGACTAAGCTCCACATACGTGCTCATTGACATTGTCAATCACATTGAGACTCTTTTGCTCGTGATTTGGCCTTTCCTTATTCTGTTATCATGTACTGCAAACGACTGTTCTTTCCTCTTCCCATGCTATTTCCCCTTCCCTCTCTCATTTCTTCCCTCTCCTTTCTTTCTTACCTTTGCTTCTTACCTTTGCTTCTTACTTTCTTACTTTACTTCTCACCTCTTACTTCCTACCTTAACTTCTTACCTACCTACCCCCTCCTCACCTCCCTCTCTCTGACCTTACCCTTCAGAATGCGGCCCTCGCAACTCCTTAATTTACTTTACTTTTCTCCTTCAATCCAACCCATTTACCCTAAGTTCCTGATCCAAGACAGTGTAATAGTTAAAGTCAGCAACAGAAAACAAAGAAAAGATGAACAATATTCTATACAACTGCGACTCAGGCTGATCTAATATCTACTAAGATATCTGCCCAGGTCGATAGTCCATGAATCCAAACATTCTTCTTCCTAGCATCCATTTCATAAAATTACGCATCCTGCTATTAAGTAGTATCGTACAAAGCCTCTGAGATGTAAGCAAGATGCGATCCTCATACCGTAGACACCGGCATATTAATTCCGAAGAGAACCAAGGGACGGTACTTGATCCATAATTAGAAGTATGGAATGGCTGCAGTGGTTCTCAACCACTAGCCTCATTCCAACTTGAGATGTGCAAAATACAAACTCCCGGCACAAGAGTATACCTAAACGATTGTCTAAGAAGAGCATATGAGTAAACTCAATCAACGCTACAGAGCATGATCATACTGCATGCAAAGACCCTATGGGCAGTTATTGATGCAAAGCTCTAGAAAGCTGTGGTTACAGCTCAGATTAGTGAAAAATTGATATATGTATGTGTATTGATGGCCTTGGATGAGAGCCCAATGCATGGACTTATAACCATCTAAAGATGTGAATTGCATAGTGGTTGAGGACTTGATAGTGGCACGCGCATTGGAGGTTGAGGACTTGAGCAGGAATTTTCTGTCCTTTGCCCAGCTTCCTCTATCCCGCGTTGCAATGCCACTGAACCAAGATCACGTCCATCACTATGACTATAACTGGCCTGTGTGGCTAGTACGTCCAGCCCAGCTGAGCGGAACCGTGGACAATACCTGCGGGCGTGTGCATCGAGCCCTGCATGGTCGCGCCCGGACCTGGTTAGCATCTTCTTTGCGTCTATCATATGGTCTGGTGTCGCTTCACGTTACTGTACCTTCCTCTGGGCCTAGACTATGATTGTAGCTTTGGGGGGAATCTCGCCCCCTAGCTTGGTCATTCTTGGAGCAAGCGTCCACTTCTGGCTCTATGGCCCCTATCTGCTCGACTATTGAGCTGAAGGTTGTTCCAAACCATAGACCTAGATGCCGAACAGGCGTTTATGAAGAGCACAACAACAATTCTGCAATTTCTCACGATCGGCTCAGAAAACATCAAGTTCCCATAATGGCCAGGTTACATAGATTGGAGAAATCAATCGCGAAGGGGTGGGATGGGGGAGCGAGTTGAGAGAGAGAGACAGCCAGGCAATACAGAAATTTGAAGCTCGGAGAAAGAGGCAAGGGCAAGGGCAGTGATCGTTCCAGTCATTCTTGGGTAACCGCCACAAAAGATTCGGGACTTCGTTCCTTCGTATTCACATCTCTGCCTGGATGAGGACTAATGAAAGGCCCACAAGCAGGGTTTGCATGAAATAAACAGTCAGGGGAGAAGGAGGGAGAGTGCAAGACAGGTTCTGGGGTTCGACATGCACACACGCACGCACTTAAGCATCGGCCTGGTTCGGGTCGTATGACTGCTGTTGCTGGTTGGGGCTACGCCAGTCTGAGAACCTCGGTATCAGCGAGACTGAGATGCGGAATCAAGGAGAGTTCAAGACTTACTACCACCGCCACCACCGTAGCCACCGCCACCACCTGCGTCTGTGTTAGTTGATAGTCCAAAGTCATCTGGAGCGTAGAGCGGACGACGTACCGTATCCACCACGGTAACCTCCGTTACCTCCTTCACGTTGGTTGTAGCCGCCGCGGCCGTGGAAACCGCCACCACCACCGCCTCCGACGTTACCGCGGGGCCGCTCCGAAGCCTTGTCGACCCGGATAATACGGCCATCGAATCTGTTCGGGTAAGCACTGGCTCAACGCAGAGCAAGGACAAAAGAAACAAGCTACTGACTCCTGGTTGTTCATGGCGTCCATCGCCTTGTCGGCATCCTCCTCGTTCGCGAATCGGACGAACCCAAAGCCACGACTACGGAGAGTATCGTGGTCCTTGACAACGACCTAAAACGGGTTAATGAGTCGATGCGGCCGACAGGCGCGCAAAAGGAGGGGGACTAACAGCTTCCTCGACGGTTCCGTAGTTCTGGAATCCTTCGCGAAGGGTCGTATCAGTGGTGTGCCAGGCCAGGCCACTACATTGTGTTAGTTCAGGTTGAGATGAGTGGTTGGTGAATCGAATGGATAAAACTGACCCAACGAAAAGCTTAGACATCTTGATGAGTGAGAAGTAGAGTTCTAGAGAGAGATTTCGAGCGGTTAGTCCCAAGGGATCGGAGCGCTGAGGTTTAGCAAAGAACAGTGGCGCTTGGGACGTCGTTCACGTTGCTGGCGCAGCACAGAGGGTTGAAAAGAGAGAATGAAAAGTCAAGTAGAAGCTGAATGATTCAGAAGAAATATTGAATAGTGGGAGAGAATGTTTGTGACAGTGGCCTTCTGTGAGAGGAAACCCTGCAGAAGATCCCCCTCCAACCGGTCTGGCCAGATAGGACAACTGCCGACAGTCCCACCGAGCAGATTCTCCAGGATTTTCTGTTCCAGTGGCCAGATAAGAGAAGGAGACACGTACCTTTGCAAAACTACTCGTCTGTTGATCCTAGATGGGAAGGGATGCAAAAATGGGGGAAGATGAGGGGTTTGCTTCTGGCGAAAGGATTGCGGTCAGCGAAGTGGGCAGATGCAGCAAGTGGGAGTAGTAAAGAGAGTGAGAGGAAAGAGGACGGACAACGCGGCTGGTAAAGCGGGGGGGGAGGGGAGGGGAGGAAAGGGCAGGCTGAGCAAAAGTCTGAGTAGTCTGACGCCGCCGCAGAAATGGTCAAAAAGCAAAGCAATGTTTGTCTCTTTTAGTATTTTACCTATTTTATTTTGGTGGTGGTAGTAGTGGTGTTAATAATATGCAAGTGGTCCAGAAGTGGCCGGGGGGGGGGGGGGGGAGGGAAGGGGGAGGGGCAATAGTGGTAGTGGTTAGTACAGTAGTAGTTAGGAATAGTGATGACTGACTGTGACTGATTCACTGAGTGACTGAATAATGACCGAGCGTGGGTGATGGAGACAAGAAAGAGACGTAACGGACTCCGACTGAGAAAGGAGGAGTTGAATGAGGGGGGCAAAAGGCGCGAACCTATGGGATCGCAGACGCTAACAAATTCATCAACGGCACACTTCCCTTCCCCTCATTGGTACCTGAGAGGAGGGGCTAAATTTCCATGGCAGAGTCAGTAAAAGATGGAATATGTCTGCCAAAGGACCTTTGGGGCGAGTTGACAGTCGTGGGAATTGTCTTGTCTACGAATCGCGACTTCTCAGGGTTGGTGATGCTTTCACCCAACAGGAAGCATTCTTCATCCTGGAACTGTGGATTTGAGAGGAGTAGGGCAGGAGCAATCAATCCGTCAATCAGCATCAATACATGACTCGAATGAAACAAGGGAGCAGCTGAGCCATGCCTCTTTAGCCTCAACTGATTGCAGACTGATCGGCCGGTCTCTGGCTGCAAATCTGCACTGCATTTCTTTCACTGATTCCAACAAAACAAGGGCATGACGGTCGATCTTGCAGGATTCCTTGGCTGTGAGGGCTAGTCTACCTGCATACATCACATCCCAACGCCTGACAGTTAGCCCAATGATGTATCAGAATTGGCAAATTCTTGCACCACATCTTCCAGGCTTGTCTGATGGTACGGGAAAATCTCTCTTCTCCAGGTTAGCAGCCGCTTACATACTGTCAGACTAGCGGAGTTGCAGCTAGCGGGCAGAAGCACCTTACCCTCCCTCCATACTAGGACTCTACAACTCTTCATGCGCCCTCCAAATCCCCATCGCACCTTCAAGGAAGTACAATCTCTAAGTTGATCTATCTATCACACGCCAACAGCTCGCTGACAGGATCGCGCGCAGCAGCGACAGCGACAGCGACAGCGACAACGGACAACAACACAAGCGGAATGGGCCTGGCCTATTCAACCGGTGAAGCCTTACTGAGCCTCCGCGCCTGATGCATGGAGTGCTTCCTCTATATCCCGTTCCGCCTTTGCCTCTTCTGCCGCCGATTCTTCCACACTTTCGATGGCCTTCACTCGCCGCACCAGATCCGTGACGTGCACATCGGCACTCCCCAGCCCGAGTCCGTCCAGCGACTTTTCCAGAAGATACAGGTACTCGGTGTTCTTACCACTCTGTCCCTGACTGCGACTAATCACCTCTGCCACGTCTTGCTGTTCTCGTCGGGCGGGATCGCGCAGAAACTGAGGGTTGGTTGGCTGACCGATGTACACCATACAGACGATCGGAAATGCCGTAGAGTCCTCCGCATTCGGGCCCTTGGAGGTGTCGACGGGGTGAAAGGGGGTGTAGTGAACAGTGTAACCATCGATCTCTCGGACATCAAGATAATCATGCACCTCCTCAGCATGGGAGGCAGGAATATGATATGCAGCGCCCCAGACCGTGGCTGTGGGGGAGATTTCCAGGTGCGCCAGCTGTTTTAAAACTGTGAGTAACCCGCCTTAATTCGATGAGGTTGTTTGATGGTGGGAAGAATCTAGTGATGCAGCTGCCCAAATGTGGACACCAGACATAATGGAGAGGCATACCGGATCATCCAGCGTTTCCCAGAATTCCCGTTCGATCACAGTCACAACTCGCCCAGGGTTCTCTGAAGTGCCCCGATGGTCGGTACTAGATAGTACCTGTCAGTCCTGACATACCATGTTCGGCGAACGAACAGCCCGACGTACCTAGCCTAAAAGACATGGCTAGTCAGCTCAGCTGCTTACTGACAAGCACACTCGTCATAGGAGACATTTTCGAAGCAGAAGAGATAGATCAACGAACCTGCCAGAAGCGCCGTACGTAGCCATTGATGTAGCCGGGAACCCGTTGGTCTAGCAAACATCAGCCCATCTGCACTCTGCACTTGGGTTCAGATCAGGAGATGTTCAGCTTACCGTAATGCGGCGGTGGCTTCCAGATCAAACTCCTGCTTTGCATCAGCCACTGGTCGTTCAGCTCAGGGATCATCCTGCCGCGGCCCAGCAGTCCCGACAGTAATCGGTTAGGCTTACCCGTATCCGAACACCCAGAGGTCGCCTTTAGGGAAGTAGTTGCGCCACGTCCGACCGTCTGTGGGAGTCTCGCTCCCTTGCTCAGCCGAGCCCATCTCCGATGCTTCAGCCTGGATTAGAGTCAACAAATGTGGCTCGGGTAGTTTTCTTGGCACGGCCGTACGATAGGTGATTGACTCGCCTATACAATATGGCTGTAAAAATAATGAGGGCGTTTGAATAATAGGGAACAGGAAGAGATGTAGGGATGAACTATGGATATGAAGAGAAGGAGGTATAGTCCAAATCTGAGCAACTCTCCAACTTCCAAGTCGACGACTCACTCGGTTCTTTCCAGAAACTACTTATGAGGCAGACAGGCACCTACCACGATGGTTGTAACAAGCCCAGCTAACCAACTAAATAAGCTACGATGAGATATCACCGCCGCTTGATGTTCCGCATGTTTGCACTGTTTGTCAGATTCCCAGTGCATGACTTCAAATCATACCTGAATCTCGCCATCTGGCAGCATTATCCCATGAGACACTGAGTGATCTGGAAATGATGCGACCATAGGCGAATACTTAGAGATCATCTCATTAGCTCATGGCCCAATCTTACGGGAGCAGTTTCCGGCTTAGACTGTACCCCTTCTACATGGATTCCTGCAGAGCCTCAAAAGCAAGGCAGCCGACCGCCCAAATTCCCAGGGCGGATCTCAGGTGCAGAAACCCCGCTTAGACCACCCTTGCTCGGACTTCGCTGCAGAACTTGCGCGCGCCCTCGCTCGTATTCGTTCCCTGCTCCAGTGCGCCCCCATCACTTGTTCGTCTCGGGGGAGACTCAGCGGGGCGGCCCAGACGCCGGACCTGGCTCTAGCGATACGCTAATCTCAGCTGGCAGCTACCAAAAATTCCAATTGTCGAGGCTAATCACTAGCTTCGAGACCGCTGCTTCCTGAGAAGCTCTGTTTGAAACTGTTCAATGCGGATTCACCTATCCCTGCTTCTCCTTCACGATTTCCTTTTCCGTTCGTATGATGTCGACCCCGATGCTTATACTATTGTGTGTCTTCACAGTCATCATGGCAGGGATACTTCGTCTGCGTCGGTCGCGACGCAATATCCCGGTTGATCCTAGTGGAGTGTCGTTCGCAGGGAAGACAGTGGTCTTGACTGGCGCAACCTCCGGGCTGGGGTTCGAGGCGGCCATCAAACTACTCAGCCTGGGTGTCGAGTCACTCATCATCAGCAGCCGTGACTTGCACAAAGGCGAAGCGGCCAAGGAGGAGCTTGAACGGCGCACCAACAGGCCGGGCGTGGTGCAAGTATGGCCGTTAGAGATGAACAGCTTCCAGAGCGTCAAGAGCTTCGCGGAGCGTGTGAACGAGGAAGTACAACGGTTGGACATTGCAATACTCAACGCGGGCTTATGGAATAGAGACTTCACCGTCTCGCCGGAAGGATGGGAGGAGACAATGCAGGTCAACACACTCTCTACATCCTTCTTGGCCATCCTTCTCCTCCCTAAACTGCGGAGCAGTTCGACGCCAGCGCAACCGACACATCTCACGATCGTCTCCAGTCAACAGTTCGTTCGGGTCAAAGCGCAGAGCCTCCGGTCGGAAGAGCCGTTACTCAAGCACTTGAACGATCCCCGCCATTTCATAGGTCGCCGACAGTACGGGATCTCCAAGCTTCTCTTGGAGTATATGCTCAAGACGATCGCTGGGATGGTCCGCAGGGCGGACGGAACGGTGCCTGTGATCGTTAACTCTGTGAGTCCTGGCTTTTGTGCCTCGTCACTCGGACGGCAGTATCGTAGATTTTACGAGCGATGGCTGTCTTGGCTGGCGTATAAACTCTTTGCGCGCACAGCTGAGCAAGGCAGCCGATCGCTGGTAAGTGCGACCTATCAAGGGGTGGAGTCTCATGGCAAGTGCTGGAGAAACGACGGATATCTCGAGTGAGTCGGCTCGTAACCCGTTCCGCGGTTGGAAGTGTCGATTAACAAAGAACAGTGAATCGATCGCATTAACGACCGGAGCGGAAGGACAACGGTTTCGGAATCTTGCTTGGAATGAGATCGTGTCTATTTTGAATGAACAAGAGGAGGGTCTGGAGCGGTTGATCGAGGGTTCGTGACGGCGCCTAGAATCCCCCGGTCTTGTGGCCCTTGCGAATGACATTGCGAGGCTGACACACAGACACGAAGACTAAGTTAATCCGAACCACTGGCTCTTAGCACATCCGCTCAGCGGTTCAATCCCGGTTGTATAGTACTTAGCAGTACTTAGCAGTAGGACAGATGTCTCTTTCGCGTGGGATCCACCACGAATTGGAAAGGAACCCGTGGGCCAACCGCCTCCAAAATAAGCTGTGTCGGATATAGGGCTGAGGTTCTTTCTGTCGGTTTTGTCTGCCTTCTTTCCGCGCGCTGTTCAACCTTTGCCCCGCCGGTAAGAAGACACAGGCTGAGCCAATGATTCTGGCTTGCACAGAAGGCAAGAGATTGGATCCCGATTCACTTTGAAGTGATTGACAGATCATGTGCGCCCTTTGAACGGACTTCCTACCAGGTCTTCTGCCCCCTTTTATGGTTGAATCCGTCGGCGACTCCTGCTGAACCGCCGCCCCACGGCTCCGCTCTGCAGGTCCGCAAAAACGAATCTGGTCGCTAACAACTAACTGGATGGCCGAAGCCTAATAATTCCTTCGTCTCCCCGACCTCCTTTCTACCTTTGCTTCTTCTCCCAAAACCCCTGCGACTTCAGGCCTCTATTCCTCCTCCTTCGGTTGGGAACGTTTAATTTGGACCCAGGCTGCGTGTTCGCTGCCTGTCGCTTTGGATTGCGCCCGCAGTCTCTTACGTCAGTCTTTGCCGCCATGGCATACAATCAGTCCTACAATCCAGATGCGCTGCCCGCGTGAGTCGTGAATCCAGTTGAGCCCAGCGGAAACATTGAGCAAGCGTCGCTAATACATGAGGATGATGGGCACAGGCACGCAGAACCAGAACAGGTACGCAGGAACCCGAAAACGCTGCAGGTTGAGCTGGTTGTTCCTTTACCCCGCAGCTTCTAAACTTTGGCGACGACAACAGGTCGCGCAGATGCTGGGGGCCATGCAAACGAGCAGCTCGAGTCACCAACGACCGCCTCGCCGGCCGTCTAATAATTCCTCCAGCGGCGTGCCTCCTCGAGTCCCAGTATCCGGAGCGCCGAGCGCCAACCCGCAACGCTACCCAGCGCCTGGCCAACAGGTGCATCCCGGCGGCCGATCGCCCGCGACCGTTCCTGTTCAACAACGGCCTCACCCACTACACCCCTCGCCTCCTCCCCAGAACTACGGCTTTGGCCCTCCTCCCTCGCAGCCCGTGCGCAATCGCCCGCCCCCGTCGTCGCGTCCACCGCAATCCCCACACCCTCCTCCACTATCGGTCCCCGACGATGACCCACAGCAGCTGTTCCCCCTGTTCCGCGCCGCCAACTCGTCTCACTCGGGGGCGCTGACCGAGCTAGAACTGGGCTCCGCCCTGGTGAACGGCGACTACACCTCGTTCCACCCGAAGACCGTCAAGATGATGATCCGCATGTTCGACCGGAACAGCAGCGGGACCATCTCGTTTGACGAGTTCGTCTCCCTGTGGCGGTATCTGGCGGCGTGGCGCGAGCTGTTCGATCGGTTCGACGTGGACCGGAGCGGACGCATCAGCCTGCCGGAGTTCGAGAACGCCCTGGTCGCCTTTGGCTACCGTCTCAGTCCGGGCTTTGTGCAGGTCATGTTTATCACCTTCGAGAGCAAAGGGCGGCAGATGAACGGACATACGTACGGGAAGCATGGCATGAGTTTTGACCTGTTCGTGCAGGCGTGCATTAGTCTGCGACGCATGACCGACGTATTCAAACGATATGACGACGATCGGGATGGCTATATTACGGTGAGCTTCGAGGAATTTTTGACAGGTGAGCCCCGGCTGTTTGGCTTTTTGTTTCTAAGGCAGCACCGACAGATTGCTAATGTGTGATATGATGTGGCCTGCAGAAATTCTGCAGTTGCAGGATTAAGTAGCCGGAGGTGTGGATTGATTACACCCATTTCTTCATGATGTGTCATTGTGTACATAATATACCCTATTGATTTCTCATCCAATGGCATACATGATCAAGAGCTGGGTAAATTTGGTAGAGAGTGCAAAGAAAACATGAAATGAATCCAGTCCAAAAGCATCTTCAAAGTGATTGAAGAACTACTCAGCTGTACTATTCGTTCAAAGTTCACTATGCACCTGCCTTAAACCGAAGGCGGTGAATGGATTTCCCATGGCTCTCGGTGTCGGCCTCGCGCTCGCCCGACAGTCATGGATCGGACCGAGACGTAGAGAATGCGGTGTGCATCTTTCTTACAGTTAGTACTCTTGTTGGGCAGGCATACAGTTTCGTCCTTTCTCATCTCTCCATATTACTTCCTGTACAGTATATGACAAACAAATCCTTCCAAGTGTCTTTTTCTCCTCGATGCATCAGAAAAGCTCGGCAGCGCGCGGGAAAAGTCCGACAGTCCGAAGGGATGAAGGATGAATCACTTTGTCTCTCGCCCTCGTGGGATTGCAATTCTCCGTCCGCCCTGCAGCTGACTGTTTTTTTTTCTCCTTATACTTACTATAGTAGTCTTGGGTGGATCCAACGGTAGACAGTCTTTGTATATGAGATGATCCACGTCCCACCCAGCAGTCCAGGGACCGACCTCTCTTGTTTGTCAAGAAAAGGAAAGGGAAAAAAGAAAAGAAAAAAAGGCGCGGAAGGGCCGCTCCAGATCCAGAACCTTTTTTTATTACTTATTCAGGGAATTTCTGACCCCATTTTCGGCGCGAGGGCCACAATCCCGACCTTATCTCCGAAGCTTTTTTCGAAGAAGCGAAATCGAAGTCGAAGTCGAAGAATAACCAACAACTCAAAAAGCAAAACCTCCCCGATCGGTAGCTTAGCTTTTGGAGCTAACCTATCTTAACGCTGAGCAACCTTTTGCCTGTCTCATCATCTCGTTGTTTGCGCACGCGCGCCACCGTTCCAGAAAAGACTGGAAAACTGTGAGCTCCCGCCGATCCCAAGGTTTTGCTGCAACCGTCGTCGGCGTTCGCCCGCCACCGTCAGTCAGTCAGTCAAAACACTAAAGGGAAAACAAGCCGGTTTGGTTTGCTTTTCGGTCTCTGTCCTACAATATTCTCTTCTCTCTTTTTTCCCCTCTTGCTCCAACTCTTAGGCTTGCTTCCCTGTCAGCCTTTTCGTCAAATCGGTGACGGAAAGTCATGACGGATCATCATCATCGTCATCAACACTCTCCTCACTGTGAGGACACTCCCCTGGATAAGCGGCTGACTATCGCGGAGAGCATGTCGCCATCATCCGAGGCAAGCTCCTCTCCCTACAGAGCTGGGTCGGAGAAGCCTGACGCTGTGCGGTCCCCGTCCCGGGCTTCAGATGAACAAGGACAACTTCCCATCGAAACAGAGAAAGGCAATGATGCCACGCTAGAGGATGAGACCGCTGCCGCTGCTGCTGCTGGCGCTGGTACCGCACCGCTGGATCGGGTGCCGTCTCAAGCGCAGAAACTGGGCAAGAAGAAGATCTTGGTGGTGATGACCGCTCTCTGTGTATGTTCTTTTCTCCACCTCTGCTTCTCGGGACAGCACGCTAATGACTTTTATAGTTGGCTTTGTTCTTGGCAGCTCTAGATATGGTAAGTTTTTGTTAGAGGTGTCGGATCGATCGTCTCGTCGTCCACTGACTCCTGGCCTCCTCTTCTAGACAATCGTCTCGACAGCACTACCGACTATCGCTAATCACTTCCATGCATCCGAGGGTGGGTACTCATGGATTGCATCCTCATACATGCTGGCCAACGCGGCCTGTGTCCCCCTCTGGGGTAAGATCAGTGACGTCTGGGGACGTAAGA
Organism: Aspergillus homomorphus CBS 101889; assembly: GCF_003184865.1. Lineage (NCBI taxonomy): Eukaryota > Fungi > Ascomycota > Eurotiomycetes > Eurotiales > Aspergillaceae > Aspergillus > Aspergillus homomorphus. The sequence goes on from NW_020291904.1 coordinate 381,785, forward strand.
AGATCATTTTGATTGCCAACTTTCTGTTCCTGGTGGGCAGTTTGATCTGCGCGTTGGCTGTGAACCTCCCCATGATCATTGCCGGCCGAGCGATTCAGGGAGCCGGCGGCGGTGGTATCATTGTTCTAGCGAACATCTGCGTGACCGATCTGTTCAGTGTCCGGTTAGTACTTTGCATCGAGCTGCCAGCATTCCCCCGCAAAGCTCAGAGCTGACTCGACACGTATCGCAGGGAACGCCCAATGTACTACGGCATTTTCGGCTCGACCTGGGCCATTGCCGGCGCCCTGGGCCCCATCATCGGCGGCGCCTTCACCACCAGCGTGACCTGGCGGTGGTGCTTCTACATCAACCGTACGTCTAGCGACTCCCAAACCACACTTACACCCACCCCCTAACAAGTGACCTAGTCCCCATCGGCGGCTTCTCATTCGCCATCCTCATATTCTTCCTCAAGATCGAAGCCAGCAAAGTGCCGCTGCTAGCGGGACTCCGATCGATCGACTGGCCCGGCACGTTCCTGATGATCGGCGGCACGCTGATGTTCCTATTCGGGCTTGAATTCGGCGGAGTGAGCTACCCCTGGGCGTCGGCGACTGTGATCTGCCTGATCATCTTCGGGCTAGTAACATGGGTGATCGCGTTCCTGAACGAGTGGAAGATCGCGCGGTACCCGGTGATCCCGATCCGACTCTTCAACAACATCCACAACGTGCTCATGCTCCTGATCAACTTCTGCCACAGCTTCGTCTTCATCTCCGGCTCGTACTACCTCCCGCTGTACTTCCAAACGGTGCTCCTCGCCTCCCCGATCCTCAGCGGCGTCTACGTCCTCCCCACAGTCCTCAGCCTCTCGATCTTCTCCGCCGCGACGGGCATCGTCATCAAAAAGACCGGCCGATACCGCGAACTAATCATCTTCGGCCTGCTGCTCATGACCATCGGCTACGGACTCTTCATCGACCTCAAACCCTACGCCAGCTGGCCCCGGATAATCATCTACCAGATCATCGGCGGCATAGGCACGGGCCCACTCTTCCAGTCCCCGCTGGTCGCACTCCAAGCAAACATCCACGTAAGCGACATGGCCGCAGGGACCGCAACCTTCGGGTTCATGCGGCAGGTGTCTGCCGCGATCTCCATCGTGCTAGGCACCGTGATCTACCAGAACGTGTTCGCAGCGCACATGCCGCAGATCACCGCCGCCGTCGGGCCGGACACCGCGCACGCCATCGCGTCATCCTTCAGCGGCTCCCAGGGCGATCTGCTCCGCGCTCTGCCCGAAACCCAGCGCCAGGTCGTGCTGGAGGCCTACACGACGGCCTTCAGCCGCATGTGGATCTTCTACTGCGCGATCGCCGCCCTCGGCCTGGCGCTTAGTCTGCTCGTTCGCCCCGTTACGCTTAGTAAGGCGCATACGTTTGCGAAGACCGGCCTCGATGAGCAGGAGAAGGCCCGCAGGGCGGTTCTGGAGGCCGGCGGTAAGCAGCCGCAGCCGCAGCAGCAGCACCGTTCGGAGGATAAGGCTGCTGAGGCGGTATAGCCTTTCTCCATTTTTTTTTTTTTGTTCCTGTTGGTTAAATTGATTATATTTCTGGGGGGTGGTTGGTATATAGGTGGTGCATGCAGCATATATTATGTTCTTAATGTCTACATAGTTTTCTCTCCTCTCCTCTCTTTGAACGTGGCCGAGAAGCGTTTCTTCGGGTAGAGCATGGTCTTCGCCCCATTGCATTACATGAGTTCAGAAGTAGAAGCGCATTGGATGGTTATTTGCCACTACACAAATGAATGAGTCACGGAGTCGGGATAATGCATCAAGCGAGTTAAATTATTTCATTTCAGGTTTCACCTAAGTACCTAATCAAACAATCCCAACCAATCCTGTTAGACACCTTTTATATACATTCTTTAAAGAGAAAGAGAAAGAGAGAGAAGAGAAGGAGAGAATAAATCAGACAGAAAAGAAAACAAGGACAAGATTACGACAAGACAAAACTCAGCCACCCGGACAGGACACCGTCACCGTCACCGTCACCTTCTCCGGCAGTGAACCTCCTATGGGGAAAAAACACGGAAGATTAGAGTAGGGAAGAGTAAGAGATGGAGGAACACGGTGGGTTTTCTCCCCCTTCAAGAATCACCCAATGAGAGATAAAAGGGGTTGTAGAGTAGAGGTACGAGCCTCCGGAAGCAAAGCAGACCCACCCATTTATAAACTAGGCAAGCAGAGCAAAAGGATTAAAGAAAAGGGGTATAAAGTTGTTCGCAAAAGACAACCCTAAAGCAAAGGAGAGTGAGACGCACACATGCACACAAAGACACTAACTTCGACCAACTGCGAATTGCCCAGATTCTTCCGCCCCGGAACAGTAAAGTCACTAACGCCATGTAGATGCCATTATTTGAAACATGGGATAAGAGAGAAAGACGCAGCCAATGGAATAGGAGGAGATCATGATACTAAAGCCAGAGGGGTCATGTCTTCGGCTTTTTCATCACCCCTTCTGCGTTGGGTCCGCTGTCCGGGCTTTTGCGCTTCTTTTCTTGATCGTTCTCTTCGCGTCCGAAGCCGGGCCCGGACTGCACGGCGGGAGTCGGGAACGTCAAGGGGCTAGGGAGCATGTTGCTGTCTGGACCCGAGCGATTAAAACCCCATTCAGGAAAGAAGCTGGAAGGTGAGGGTAAAAGTGCGTCCGAGACAAATCGACTGGGGAGAGCTGAAATCGGGGTATCGATGTTGCTGTTGTTATTGTAGGCGGCATTGTTCTGGGCGGCCGGCCCGGGGGGCGGAGGTGGTCTGGCGAACGGGTTCGGCGGTCCCTGAGCCCCCGCGCTAAGGATCGCGCCGGCCGATGGCGATGGTGGGGGAAGAACCACGCCCGAATGATTAGTGTCCGGATTGGCTTTGGCCGGCGTCAACGTCTTATTGCCCGCCGAGTCGCGGGACGACGATTCACCCGTCGCACTGCCTCTATCTGAGTTTTCGCTCGGGATCTGCACCTTTAGCTGCGGGCGCTTAGGGGGTAATTGGCCGTTGTTGGTTCGTGCCGGGGGCTTTAGGTCTGCTACAGGCTGTGGGCGTGGCGCTTCGGTCGCAGCTCGAGCAGCTGGCGCCTTTCCGGCCTTCCCTGCCTTGACTGCAGGTGGTTTAGATGGCTTTACATCAAGGTTGTCTCCCACCGGAGCCTCCGCCTTGAGCTGGGCATTTTCTCCCGATTCACATGTGGGCGGGCCTACACCAAAGTGACGTGCTAAAACTGAGCCGCGGTCGTCGATCGGGGTGAAGATACTGCGCGACTTAGATGATATAGATCTTTGGTGCGGAGGCGAAGGGCTTCCTTCCGTCTTCATGGGACCCGGCATCTGCTCGGCAGCGGTTGCGTCGGGAAGTGATACCGTCCGCGGCGGTTGCGGTTGCGGTTGCGGCTCGTGTTGCGCAAATGTAGGGGGCATGGAAGCTCGTCCATGTTCTGCGATAAATGCTTGGGCGACCTGTGGTACGGGTGGGTGATGCGGCGCTTGTGAGATGGCCATGGGCGGCGGTTGCGGAGTCATAGCGTGCGGGTGTGGTGCGAGGTGCTGCGGCATTGATTGAGGCGCCATCGTGTGCGGGGGCATTGCCTGCGCCGGCATGGGTGGATGCTGATGCTGAGGTGGCCCGGGCTGGTGATGTGGCCCCGGTGGTCCGTAATGCGCATATTGGCCGGGACGCGGAGGTTGCGCCATTGCGTGGGCAACTGCTGGGTTATAAACGGACGGATTGGGCATGTATGCGAAACCGTTTTGCGGCGGGGGTGGAGGGGGCGGCGGAGTGGCATGATGTTGTTGAGGGCCGATATTCGAGCTGACGCGACGCAAATGATTCCTTGACGATGGTCTCGAGACACCTTGTGGTTGAGGGGTACCGTGCCGGGGATCGAAGGGCATCCCGTTCGGGATGGGTGGGGATGCGGACGGGGCGTGATTGACGTGTTGGAAGCCAGGGTGACCGGGAATATGAGCGGGGATCATGGGAGGATTGGGAGGCGTCGGATGTATATCTTCGGGGGCAGGAGTCGTCTCATCTTCATCGTCGTCATCGTCGCGTTTGCCGTTAAAGTCTTCGGGACCTTTGTGTTCATGAGGAGGACCGAACTAAACCAGTTGGATCGCGTCAGCTCCATGGAGGACAGTCCGAATTTGAGGATCCACCGCACATATTGATATCGAGTGAGCGTCTCGCGCATGTCACAGGACGAAAACTCATAGAGCTTCTTGTTGTGACCGAAGATGATGACAGCGACATCGACCGAACAAAGAACCGCAAGCTCATGTGCTTTCTTGAAGAGACCGCCCTTTCGCTTGAGAAAGGTCCTAAGCACCGACAGGAAGGTCAGTCAGATAGTCTGGCGACGGTCCTAGCTGCAGAACCAAAGACACAACAGTAAGGTGCGTGGGGGGGACCTACACTGAGCGATTGCGGTCATCCTTGATCGCCTTGATCTCGATCTTTCTCCGACCCATGAGGGATGCGAACGCGTGTCTGCAGCACTGGCAACAAGGTCAATCACAAATATGCCAGGTGGAGTAATAGTTCGTCCGAATCGAATAGCGGCGCGAACTGAAACTCAGGGAAGCGCCGCCCGATGAAGGCAATTCCAGAACGCGATGAGATAAGAATAAAAAAATGGAAAGAAAAAAAAATGAAAAATGAGATAGGAAAAAGAGCGACGACCAGAGAGCCAGGTCGCAGTCAGGTTGAAAATTAATATTAATTTTTACCGATATCCCGAGAGAAAGGAAAAGAGGGAATACTCGTAATCACTTCTACAGACCGGAAGAAGAACGAATGACGGAGATCAGGGAAGGTAGAAAAGGTGAGATTGGAAGGAGTGCTATTTTTGGAGAATGGTGACTGGGGGGGTGGGAGAGGACGAAGTGGGAGGGAGGTTGCAGTGATGGGAGGAGAGCAAGTTTGAGAATTGGGGGGTGGGGAGGGGAGGGAAAATGAAAGTGTAAGTAAGTATGGGAGGGGGGAGGATTCGGGAGCGTGGATGTTTGAATGTGGATGTGGATGAGACAACTTAGCAAGTGTGACGGCAAAGACAAAGGGGGGAAAGGAAGTGGCTTTGTGTGGCTAAAGAAAGAGTAAGGGAAAAAGAGAGAGAAACAGGCCAGACAACAAGCACAAGCAGGCCAAAAAAGCCAGGCAGTCAGGCAGCCCCCCCGATGGATGCAAGGATGGCCTCAGGTATACCAACCTTGAAAGAAAGAAGAGAAAAGAGACGCGGGTCGAATAGAGTGGTCGGTCCAGACAGAGTAAGGAGGAGGAAGGAAGAGAACAAGAACGAGAGACGAGAGACGAGGAAGTGGATGTCAACCGTGAGTGACAACAACAATGATGATGCTGATGAAGATGGGATGCCAGCCAGGAGGATAGGATGGGATGGAAGGGGAATGGAAGGGGAATGAATGACAATGGGCGACACGCGGGTGATGCAGATGATTCTTCTAAAGATAGTCTCTACCCGCTCGCCAACGGCGGCTCTCAACTGCCGCCCACTTATTCCTCCCTATTTATAGACTATGCTTCCGGATTGACAGATAGACATCTAGTCAGATAACTACTGTACTTAGTACGGAGTCCTGTACTTCCACTACTATCCGTTAGACGGTAGACCACTAGACACGGAGTACCTTTCTGACAGCATGGTTCATCATCCGACATCCTAGAATTGTATAAGATGCTGTCCGAGCTCATTCCCCCGCCTCCATTCCATTCCCTTGCTGACTCCTGTCAACAACCTCCATGACAATGCACCCTCCACCAGCTTGCCTTTCTTGGTTATAAACATTCATCGCATGGATTTACCGAGCATTTCATCACTAATAACAGACAAGTCTTCATGGCTGACCACACTGCTACTCTGCTAATATCTTATCCAGAATTATGGTCACAACCATAGGCATCATCTCAGCGGGGGAGGAACTGTTTCACCTCGGGGCCGGTGGACTGACTGGACTAAGCTGGACGGGCTGGACGGGCTGAGCAGGCTGAGCGAGCTGAGCAGGCTGCAGTGGGAGGTGGAGTGAACCCTGAGAGGGCCTGACCGCCTGCTTGCCTTGGGCAGTTCCATTGAGAGCTGAGACCCGTGACACAGGGTGACTCTCTCCTTTCGGCCTTATCCTCTCACCTTCCATGGACAGCACTGCAGTGACTGCACAGCACAACACCGCCTCTCCTTCAGGTTTAGCGCAAAGAGACCGACTCGAGCCCTTCCTTTTTTATTGGAGGTCTCCTCTCGACCAGTCACGGTGATCGCCAGTCTTGATTGGACCCGTCTGATTCAAGGTTGGGAGGCACGGCCGCCATATTATTTTCAATGATTATTTTCAATGATCCAAACAATCAGGCATTGAACCTAGATTTGGGTCCTTCCACTCCCCCCACGATTCACAGCTAATGTCCTTTATTGCTGTTGTATCACCCTCAGATGGCCATTGATATAGTCATTCCTGACAAAGATTCTGCTGCAGTCGGGGTCTGGGTAGGTATAATGTGTCACTTATATATACGAGACCGGGCAACCTCTGCATCCCCGACGTGTTTCAAGCATCCACTCGTGCATCCTTAAAAAAACTGTATGAATCCTGTGCACTGTGCCCTGTAGGTAGAAGCACGTCAATGCCGATCCACGTTCACAGACGGTGAGTCGGTAAATGCTAATCAATGGCTAGACTAATGCAGACCCAGTCAGTCCAGGTTCTTCTCTAGATTCTTCATGGACTTGGAACCATGGATAGCACTGTTGACCTATTTTCCACCCCCTGAAACGGCAAACCCCAGTCGATCCTCATCATCACCGTCCCTTCATCTCCTGCCCAATCTTCCCCTCCTCACACTTTCTGACTTGGAGGTTTTCTCTTTCTTTTCTTTTTCCCACTTCTTATCTCTCTCATATTGACTGGTTCTACACTAATCCTCTCCCCACCTCCCTCCATCGTGGCTGCAGTCGCTGCTGCGGTGGCATACTATTTACTTACTACTTACTACTTGCCTACTATCACTAGCTTAAAAGGCCCCAACCCTGATTGCTTCCCGCCCTGCAGGCGATCTTTCCTGGACACCTGGTCGGCCTTCGCTGCATCTGTCGCCCTCGGTCAATTTTTCCCGGCTTTTTTCTTGTCGCTTTGGATCCGATGATTCGACCAGTCTGTAGACGCTGTTGATTGATTGAGCTATCTGATCCGCATCGCTACTTCAGGACTCGGTTTGCATCCGCTGGCCCTCCCCTGGGGAGTCGTCGCTCTCCTCTTAATCCGCGCCTCCATCCTGTTATCATTCTTCCGCCTTTTCAATTTTCGCACCCTGCCCTGCTAGACATATTTCGCGACAGACTCGCATAGTCGGTTTTCCAACGGTCGTATCGGACCCCTCCAGTCGACGCCGGTTACACGCCCCTCCTGTGACGCCGCCGTTGGGCATTGTTCTCCATCCGAGCCACCTCCCCTCCCACCCCCGTGGATCTTTCGCCGAGGATCGCGTCGTCCGCCCGCCGAAAATCTGGCGCGCAAAAAGTGTTGGTTCAGCAGAATGCCTTTCTTTACTCGCGTTTTTCGCAGTAAAGACGCCAATGCCTCCAAAAAGAATGCCAAAACCCCCGAGGTAGAACATAAGGGCCCCGCAAAGCCCACTTGGACCGATGCGTGGCAGCGAACCGAAGTTGCCCCAGAGGAAGTCCAGGAGCTGTTGCACGGATGCACTCAGGAACTGAAAGCACGAGGTATGCCACCATCGTGGTCGATGATCCACCCCCGCTTCCCCCCCCCCTGCCAAATATAGTCCACCCCTGTGTGCATGCCTCAGTTTGCTGATCCTTGCCCCCTTCTTCTTTGACAGCTCTCCAAACTCCTTTCCTCCTCCTACCATTCCGCCCAAGCTCCGATGCCAGCGCTGCACGCACCTTCATCCGTAACTATTTCAATCAGTCCGTGGAGAAAGGGTCGCCTGTGAACGGAGAGGCCTTGGCACAAGATCTACGACTGACCGACCCAATCGTGAGTTATCTTGCCCGGTTCCTCATTGCTACGAAGAAGACTCGATCCTTACTCTACGCTTTCGGTAAATATATAGGTCATTTGTAGTGTGTTGAAATGGTGCTGGAGCAGACTCCCGGGTGGTGTGGTGACCTGGGAAGCTTATGAGTTGTTCAAAGTTGGCGAACAAGGTGCGAACATGGAGGCATTGCAGCTCTGGAATACACCCGGCTGACCTGATCTAGACTCCCAATTCGCGCGCGATGCATTCTCCACATTCATCCCCATCAGTGTTGATTCAGACGCCCGGGCCAAAATCATCACCGACTTCTTCGATCTGCTCGCGGCTGTTGCGGCACATGGTAAATCGAATGGTCTTGGGGGTCGCAAACTCTCTCGCTATGCTGGATGGTGGGCCTTCGACCACTCGGATACAGGCAGTGGCTTCGAGGCTGCCTACAAGAACTGGGCAAGGTATATCGCGGGAAATACATTGAACCAAAGATTTCCCTGGCTTACTCTTTCCTAGTGCGGCGGATGCGACAAGTCATTTGTTCTTTGCCTATCTGCGGTCTTTGTCGCCGGACGCCCGTGGGATCCACTCCATCTCCGCCCTGCCTATCGCTCTTCAGAGCCTGATTCAGGGAACGGAATATCCACCAGAGACTCCCACTCTTCTCCAAGTCTCCACGACTAAAGTGGTCATGATTGTTGACACCGTCTCCCCGACTCCATTTGCTCTGTTGCGGCGCGCAAAGAACTTTGAATACAGAGACAGTGATCGGCACCTGCAAGAATTCGCTAGCTTCGAAGACCCTGTTGGCGCGCTCACAGACGAATGTCTCCGCGTACTGAAATGCATTGCCTCGACTAACCAGTCAGCTGCGACCGAGTCGGAGACCACCGGCCGAGACGAAGCCTCCTGGTCGAGGTTCGAGAACTTCGGTTTCGGAGGTGCGCTTGACTCGGATTCAAACAACGATGCGAATGCTTTCAGTTTGGCACGAAATGAGTTCGGAAGCCTGAAATCCGCTCCCCAGTCCGGTACTGGGGATCTGGGCCGCCCCACGACCCCTTCGTGGGCGGACTTCATGTCTTCGGGCTTTGGCGATGAGACCATTCTGAAAGGACCGGTTGGTCCCTTGCTGTTGCCGCCGGACAAGGTCCTCCCTCCTCTTTCTACCGTCCGAGGCCAAAGCTCGCAGTCGCACAAACACAGCCTGAACGACGAACCTTCAATGGAGCCGGCTGAACTGGCGAGTATTACCACTCTAGATCTAGATGACTCTTTTTGGTGGGTCTGGATCAGTAGCCTAGCGGGTGAGGAGCCCACAAATCGGAAAGCCGTCTTCGGACGTTGCGCGTTGCTTGAGACCATCATCAAAGATACCAAGTGGCTGGTGCTGGAGGAACAGGTGAAGGGGGCCGCCCCTGAGCCCGAGCCTGGTGCATATATTGTCGAGAAGAAGCGGTTCTTTGGGTTTTCGACTCGGAAGAAGGGCGTGACCCGTCGCAAGTCGTCGGCCAAGAAAGTCAATTCGATGGAAGACTCTTACAAACGGTCCGACAACCAGGCACCGCAAAGTAAGACAAGCATTGCTCCGGACCAGCATGCCCGCATTCAGGCGGCCGCTGCTGCTCTCCAAAAGCGACACCGCGAGGAACAGGAGGCTGTCAATGGCTCCAGAACCAATGTTCCGCAAAATGCTAGATACTCCACAAAGACCAATTCCATTATGACTCTGCAGCCATCGATCATGAATGAGGCATCTCAGGCCATGAAGTGGGCGACCAATTATGACAAAAACACCTACCGTACCGCCTATCTGAGCAACAGCCTTGCGGGAACAGGTTCCCAAGCAGACGACGTGAAAGATTCGACAGAGGACCAACCAAGCACCCCGACTTCACTGGCGCCGAGCACCACTCGTCAGGCACCCCCGCCTCTGCCAAAGGATACCCCGGCTAGCTCTCCGAAACCTGCAGTACCCAGGAAAGAGGTTCCTGTTCACGACCAGACTCCTGCTACCAGCCGGAATGGTAGCACCACTGCCGCAGCGGATCTGTCGACGACGGAATCTCTTCCCAAGCAATCCATGGACTCGGACGAATCTGGGAGGAAGCTCAAGAAGAAGACCGGCAACACCGGGTTCAAGAGCATGTTTGGGACGATCAAGAAGAAGAGCGAGCCTGAACCCAAGCCCCCGGCGAAGATCACACCCCCCGCGGGCTCGGCTGTTGCAGCAGCTCGTGCTGCCCTTGAGGATAGAGCGAGAGCCGCCCAGGAGCATCCCATCCGTCCAGGAACCAACAACACTTTGAAGAAGAAGCCTGTACCGCTGGCGCCAGCTGCGGAGATCACCAAGGCTCCTATGGAGGCTTCCAAAGCTGATGTGGAGGAGCCTGTTGTCGAGCAGAAGGAACCCGAGGTTGCTGCCGATGCGCAACCTGCCGTGGAGGTCCCCAAAGCACCCGAATCGCCGAACAATAAGCCTAAGATCCGCCGCCAAGCCGAGTACGACGCCCTGTCTCGTATCGACACGAAAGAGCGAGCCGCTGCCGACCAAGAGTTCTCTCAATTCGACCAAGGGCCCCTAGTGGAACAGCCGGCTTTCGTTCCTGAATCCCCTGTCTCCGAGGAATTCACCGATGCCTCGGCGCATGCTCCAGTCGACGAGCCTGTCTCTCCACCCAAACCCGCCCCAGCTGCCTATGACCGCTGGGCCCAGATTCGTCAGAATGCCGCCGAGAGAGCTGCCCAGATCGAGGCTCGCGGGGGAAATGACTATACCAGCGACGAAAACACCAGCGAAGAAGAGAGTAAGTGGTTAAGTTTCTGATCACTCTCAGGTTGCACTTCTAACATGGCTGATTTGCATAGGTTTCGAATCCCGCGCTGCTCGCATCAAGGCCCGCGTCGCCGAACTGACCGGCAACATGCAAGCCGCCAGCCAGCCTTGATCCCGCTACTACTTCTCGATGTGACACGCTTCCGGTCTTACTGTTTTGATATGGCTCTGTTTTCACTCGCTCGCTCTCGCACATATACCTCGCCGCGCAATCGGATGTGATTTAATCTTACTGTTCATACAAAACCCCATTACCTAATGTATTTTTCGTCTTCTTCATACCGACTCAGGTTATCATCTTGTCCTTTCTTTTAGGCTTCTGCATCGAGTTAGAATGTATGTCAAGGTCTGCACACGAGCAAAGTTTCGAATGACCTCCCTCCATTTCCCGCGAAGCACGAACTCCACGCTAGGCTTTGATAATCACATTCAAATACCATACCACTATCCCTGTCCTTGGTTCTCTATGCATCTAGTCGTCCAATTTCCGGTGTTCGTGTCCATACCACCAATCGAATCCAGATCATGGTTCTAGTACCTGTCCCCATCCCATATTTGGTGTAATCAGGCCGGGGGCGAAGATGTATAAGTTGCTTTCCGGGTCCCCTTTCGGTAACGCCTCCCTCTATTCGCCCCAGGGGACAGGGGATACCGACTTCGTATTGTTCTGCTAAGGTCTGCGTAATCCGTCCGTCTGTCTGGCCTTGACATCTCGCTGGTGGATCAATCTACCTACCTAGCTAGCTACTAGTTACCTATGTACTCCATCTATCTACCAATCCACTCCAATGTAAATACCTATTTACGCCATCTATCTACGATCTACTCTACCTATCCATCCATCATTCTACAAACCACGAAGGAAAATAAATAGGTAGTCTCAGACTCACATACTTCTGCTTCTCGTTCTGCAATGAGACGCTGTAGAATGAATACCCCTGAGATAATTCGGTCTTTAAACATAGTATTTCTCGTTCTTGCAGTGAGAACCGTGTAGGATATTCCTAGCATGAGGATATATTTCGACTTAAACCTTTTTATCCATTTTATGTATAGGATCCTGAATGCAACGGAATATGTACAGCTCGCCTACAGGATTTCAGATTGATTGATTAATTCAACCGAGAAAAGGATCTAGATCATCATTGATAGATAGATATGTGCTAGTTATCTCTCGGAAAGATGAGAACAACTAGAAAGAAAAATTATTTATTAAAAGCTCTAAGATATGTATCATCCTCCCGACAAGATAGGTAGGTATATAGTTTCGAAATCAGAGAGGGCAAATCGTGATATACCTGGATCCAACCAAGGGCAGATATATAATTCCAAATAGCTCATAAGAGGAGAAGAGAAAGTGAGAGGGTGTAAGGCGATGATTGAATCGTGGAATCGTTGCGTATAGTGCGGGTGTTGGTATCAGTCCGATCGAAGATGCAGATATCGAATGACGTGTTAGCATGATCAGGGTAGGGATTGCTCCTTTTCTTTTTGTGCTTTGATATGCGGAGGAGAGATATGTATTAGGTGGGTAGGGGTATCGGATTAATATCGAGGTGGAGGTGTATGTGATTTTTTGTTGATGGCGCGCTCGAGTTTCTGAAATCTTTGTACAGCATATTCATCTGTCTTGTCGCGATATCGACGGAGATTCTGAGGGGTAGGATAATGAAAGGTAAGCCCGCGGGGGCTCTAAATACTTGTGGGCATCAAGGGTCCACCTATTCGGGGAATCACATCACGTGGCGCATCCGTCTCGTGGCTTCGACAGCGACAAGGGCACTAATTGCACCGATGAAGAGGCAGATGGAAATAGCGTTGGGCCTGCTCTTGTCGAGATTCATCCACTGGGATGATTCCTGCGCGGTCTCGTCGCGTTTCGTGCTGCCCGGTTCGAAGATACTGAACACGATCCAGCTGATGAACGTGCCGACAAATTGCGGGAGGGTTGTGTACACATTCAACACGCCGAGATAGATGCCTGCGAGTTCACCGGTTGATGGGACGTCGGAGCCGCCGTCCTCCACGTCGCTGTCGCTGTCCGCGTCGTGGTGGTTGAGTCGGAGGACGTCCATTTCGGTGTCTGTGGCTGTTCGATCGGCGTAGCCACCGGGCAAGATGCTGGAAGAGGTGATCATGGTTACTCGGGACGATGGGGAAGGATCCATGGCCAGTTTGTTGATTTCAACGCCCATGAAGGCGAAGGGGGCCCAACAGCTAATGGCCCACGGGATACCGCAGAGGGCGACGAGGAAGGTTGCAAAAGCGCGAGATCGTGCTAGTGGCGCGAATACCATGGTGGCAGCGAACATAATGTGCGAAATCAACCAACTCGTCTGTAGATCTGGACGGACGCTAGGGACTTTCTTGAGTAATGAGGCGATTCCGGGAGGTGGTCGCGGTGTGAACCGTGGCCGTTTGTTGTCTGGTGGCTGAACGCAGAACGGCAGTAGTACAGCTCCAATGAGTGTGATGGACGAAAAGACGACGAGCGATGAACTGCCGACACGGCCGACTTCTCCTAGCATATCGCTTGGGCGTACTGCATCTTTGGGAACCTCATAGCGAAAGTACGTCTCACCAACCCATGTCGTACTGTAGAAAAGGAAGGGAAACCAGCCTGGAAGAACCTGTCAGAATGGCAATTTGGTCGAAAGAGATAGCCCATAGCATACCGATCCAGGCCCAGAACTGAGCCCAGCAGATTGCCTGGATGCGCGGTGGCAGCTCCATCGTCGTTTTCAGCAGTTGGGAGATGACTTGCAGCGCTCCGGCCTTACCATCGGAGTCCCTATAAATGAAGCGTCAGCTACTGTACGTATTGTGGCTTTCCTCTTCTCCTAATTACCTTGCTGTGATCAAGACTCTCTCCTTCACCGCGTAGGATGTGATGGAAACTGCTGCGATTAGGGACAATGCAGCAAAGACCGTCATTTGCTTGAACTGCGTGTCGCCAAAAGCAGTGCCAAAAATGCTGACCGTGTCAATGGAACCAATGACATATCCAATAAGTTGCCCAATCGCCGTCATTCGGGTCGCTGCACGAGTTTTAGTATATCAATCCTACCACTGCAGGGAGGATGAGACCTACCCCATGCTGAACCGGTTTGCTGAAGAGGAATCGGCAACGTATCGACAATCAAACTGCGACAACACGCTTGTACTATACCGAGATCAGACCACGCATATCTAGCATAGAGCCTTACTCGAACATACCGACATTGATCGCAAAATCCACCGCGTAGATGCTCAAGACGGCCAGAGCAATAGTGGTGTTTTTGGCCTAGAAAGGGATCCAACTCAGCCACCGAACAAACCCAAAGCAACGGTAAAAATCCCAAGTACCTTCTCGGCATCCTTAACAAAGATCCGGACAATCTCCGTCGTCCATCCCAGCAGCAGCAGGCACATTGCGACAACCACGGACCCCACAATCATGAAAGGTCTGCGTCGACCCCATTTGGAGCGAGACCGATCCGCGATGACACCAATCAGCGGCTGTATGATCAACCCGGACAGAGGGCCAGCGATCCAGACCAGCGACGTCTTGGATTTGGTGAGGCCGAGCTGCAGGAGATAAGGCGTGCAATCTAAATCGCGCGAATGATCAGGGAGTGTTGCGAGAAGTTGCGTAACTGGGAGAAGCACGTACAGGTCATTTCAATGCCCCAAGTAAACCTGCAATTGACAAGAAGAACAAGCAAGTCAGATCATGGCCGGATTTCCGCATTGTTCGCTCGCATGCGCATGGCGAAATGACATCGGAGGCTCTCGAGAGGAACTCACTGTAGACCCAACAGACTGAAGGTCAAGAGCACCATGCGCACCCATTCCCTCCGACCTCGAATGGAGGGTGAACCCACCCATCGTGCAGCTTGTGCCATTCTTCGAGCTTGTATGCGCGCATGCAATTGCCCCAGGTGTTTATCAGGGTGGTTGAGCTTTCCATGAACCCGCGCTGGGTCGCCCACTCTACTCGGCGCCTGGAAAAACGGCCCAGAACACGATCGATGACAATCACCCCAACTGTCGCGTATGGTATATGTATTTCTTTCGAAGCTATAACGGTGGGGTTGAGCAAGACCTGAAGCTCAGGAGCGAGAGAAAAATGCAGTGGTTGGTGAAATGGGGTTGGTTGTCGCACGGTTGGTGGGCGATTTAAAAATAGCCGGAAAGGGTTCGTAGTAGTCTAAATGCGGAGGTCAGGCAAAAGGCACTATCAGTATATACAGCTGCGGGGAGAGAGGGTCGTGGGTAGATGCGCGGTTTGCCGTCAATGGAATAGGATTATGAGGATGTAAGAAGTGCGAATTGAGCCGGGGAGTGCGAGAATCGAGAACGAATAAGGACAGAAGAAATAGGAGAGAACAAGACGCAGAGAGAAAAACGAAAGAGAGGAAGAGAGGAAGAGAAGGAGAGAGGAGACGAGGCCTGGGCTGTGAGGCACACGGCAGGACGCATGCGGGACCCCGGCCCGTCGTTGGGTGGTCGAACCGTCCAAGACTCTTAAGACTATCGGCACCGGCCAACACGGTTGAACATGCTGCTGATTGACCCACTGCTGCTACTATTCATAAGTCATTCCCAGATTCTTCGGGCGAACTGGTCCAGAAGTATGTATGGAGTATGTATGCATGTCAGTCAGAGCAGACCACAGGCACGCGACATGGAGAGAGGGATTAAACCCCCCACCCCCTTTGAGGTCTGGGCGCACTCTGGGCACGCTCTGGGCACTCTCTGGGCACTCTAGGCTGCCCTTGGAGAGCCGAGTAGACAGCTTTTAACCTTCTTGGGTCAAGTGCTCGACCCTCAGGAAGATTGACAGCTGCTTGAAATTAGGATCTTCCCACCGCGGTGGGGTTGGATTATCGTTCTTTGTCCCGCATGCTATGTGAATCCGTCTCAGGAACCTCAAGCCGTGTGCGAAAGAAGCATTCAAGACGCTTCACGCCCCCTTGCCACCCAACTGCCTTCTCGGGCAATCGATGAAACCGTTCGTCGCATCCTGCGAAAATGCAAAGTGCTGCCCGCAGAGATGCTGACCGGTTGGTCCTAGGGTCTAGAACAGTAATTCTAGATTTGAGAAGGGTTGTGCCCATGGGAGGCAGGAATGTCCGTCTCTATTTTCTTGTTTTTCCACGCCGATAACAGCATTCCTGCAGTCTAGTGACAGCCGACCATATTCAACTGACACTTTACGCTCAACCCGCCAGCCGCCTACACCAACCCCAGGAGATTCGTAACGTGCTCTGCATTCGTTTCTAAAGAAATAAAGGGGGTTGTAAACAGTAACTCCAGTCATTGCCCGACCGACCGATGAACAATACCCTGAACTTGCATTCCTGTCATATCCACCCACATGTCCGTCCGGTCGTGCCGTAGATCTCGCCTCATAGCATTAACATTTTTTCATAACTTAGTCTGACATTTTACTTCTTCATTCGTCGTGCCCCACTGCCCGCCTCAGGATGTCCTAATGGCTATACCATTGATTACAACCGGTTGGGAGTGGAGGTCAAGGGCCACTGGTAGCCAGCAGCGTCGCTGAACTTGTAGCCGTAAGAGGCCGTGAAGTCATCCAGGACAGCGGGTCCACGGGATCCTAAATCAGGGGTCAGTCACCGCACCGGAGACTAAACATGCCAGTGGTTATACATACCGTAGGGGTACTCCATGGGGATGATTTCCTTGTTGTCATCCAGGTAGTGCAAGAGAGGCGTGAAGATTCTCCAGCTGGCATCCAACTCATCGTCACGGACGAAGTTGGAGTGGTCACCCTTCAGGGCGTCGAGAATCAGGGACTCGTAGGCCTCGGGAATCTTGAGGTCGGAGAAGCGGCGGCGGTAGGTGAGGTCGAGCTCAGTCACCACGGTCTGCATGGACAACCCAGGCAGCTTGGAGTTCATCTTGATGTAGACGGATTCGTTGGGCTGGACACGGATAACGAGTTCGTTGCGGGGGATGTCCTTGAAGATACCGGACGTGACGTCACGGAACTGGATGCGGATCTCGGTCTTCTGCTCGTTCAAGGCTGCAAAGAGTCAATATCTTAATTCAGACCCGGACCTTGCTACCACCAAGGGGCGTACCTTTTCCGGCCTTCAGGATGAAAGGAACACCGTCCCATCTCTCGTTCTTGATGTAGGCAACCATGGCGCAGAAGGTAGGGCAGCGAGAGTCCTGGGGAACGGTCTCATCCTCCTTGTAGGCGGGCTTGCTGCCGTCCAGCGACTTTCCGTATTGACCGATGATGACGTTCTTGGGCTCAATGGCGTCCATCGCACGGAGGACACGGACCTGGGAGAAACAGTCAGCCGGAGAACCCGGTGCGAGTGAAAGTGATGCTTACCTTCTCGTCACGGATGTCCTCAGCAGAGAAGGAGATGGGGCGCTCCATGGCGAGCAGGGTCAGGACCTGCAAAAGGTGGTTCTGCATGACATCACGAATGATGCCGAATTCATCGAAGTAACCACCACGGCCCTCAGTGCCGAACGGCTCCTTGAAAGTGATCTATACCGCGGAGAATATCTTAGCGATTGACCAGAACCCAAGAAACCAGTATATCATCATACCTGAACGTTATCGATGTGGTGACGGTTCCAGGTGGCGTTGAAGAATTCGTTTCCGAAGCGCATGATAAGGATGTTCTTGACCATCTCCTTGCCCAGGTAGTGGTCGATACGGAAGATCTCGTCCTCCTTCCAGTTGGGGTCGAGGGCTTTCTGGAGGTCGCGCGAGCTCTGAAGGTCCTTACCGAAGGGCTTCTCAACCTATAGTGTCACAAGGAAGACATAAGTGTCTGCTCAACAGCGAAATTTGTGGGGGAGACGACTCACAATGATGCGAGCAACACCGTTCTTGGGGTAGCAGTTGCGCTTCAGCTGGTCGGAAACGGTGGTGAAGACACTGGGGGGAAGTGCCATGTAGAAGATTCTGTTCTGCTCCTTCTGGCCCTTCTCAACCTCCTCAAGGTGCTTGTTGAGGTTGACGAAAGAGTCATCCTTGTCGTATTGACCGGAAATGTAGCTGCAGAATTGGCAGAAGCTATCCAGTTGCTCTTCGATTTCCTTGGTGGGGGTCTTGATATATGAGCGCACACGTCTCAGGTATTCTTCGTGATCCATGTTTGTCCGGGCATAGCCGACGATCTTGATGCCCTTGGGCAGGAACTTGTTGCGGTACTACAGGCGCCGTTAGTAACCGGTGCCACCGCCAGTGCCACCCTGGGACTGTCATTGAGAACATACAAGGCCGAAAAGCGCGGGGAACTGAGATAATGGTCAGCTTCGATGTCCAAACGTCCGCTTTTTCTTTCTGTCTCTCATGACTCACGGTCTTCTTCTTCGCAAGATCTCCCGAGGCACCTAGTACTACAATGACGGTGTCATCTTTGAGTTCGGCGGTGCTGCGTTGAATATCCATATTAGCTTCTCAAGTCGGCAGGGATTGACTAAAAGACTGCAGGGATTTGATGTATGTCGATCTGAGAAAATTGAGTGGAACCGCGAAACGGCAGAAAATCAACAGCAAAGAAGCAAATCAACGGGATAGTTGGTCGTGACGACGAATTGGCAGGAAATCGAGTTCTGGCAAGACTGAAGCGGGCGGGTTCGCAGATGAATGTTTGGCGACCGGCCCGGTAAGAAGTGGGTGGGTGAAGTTCACGTAACAGCAGTAGTTCGGGGCGGTGGACGAGGAGGGAATGGAGGGAATGGAGGAGGAGAGGAGGGAGGAGAGGAGGGGTGTGATGTCAGCGAGGGAGGGTCACAGGTAGTACTACTCACCCAGCAGCGCTCTGGCGTTCGTCTATCGTGCTGGCCATTATTCTTTTGGGATTGGTGGGGTAGTTTGGTATGGAAGGTCGCAACAATGGGGGATCAATTGGGGAGAGTCAAGTAGGTAGTAGCAGCAGCAGTAGTAGTAGTAATAAATGGACACAGAGAGAGAAGAAGAGAGGAGAAAAGAGTAGGGGAACAGGTTCAAAGGGATTTAATGGAAATTTCTCAACAATTCCGGCGGAGCAAGTACTTTTTAAGAGCGTGAGGGCTCGTAGCGTAAGATGGCCGGAGGGGAAGCTGCCGCTGCTGGTACTGCTGCTGCTGCTACTGCTTGCTACTGCTTGCTACTAAGTAAATTACTACAACAAAGCGCAAAGGTGGGCGGGCGCAAAGCAACTACTGAGCCCGGGTGGGGCAGCTGTTCTTTCCACTACGTCGATGTTACTGCCGCGGGACCCCGTGAAGAGGAGGAGGAGGAGCCTTGAATGTACACACAGGGTAAAGGTAAAATTATTCATTTTCCTATTTTCCATTTCTTATTATCCATGATTTCCACCTCTTCAACCAATTCCTTCTCCGTCTTACATTCGGACATGACGATGACCGACCGTCTACTCCGCCGTAGTTCGGGGCATTCTTCTTTTGGTCCATGATGACTTCGAGAAGGAAATTCTGTCCGCTTTATAGTTGAATCTTTCCCATCTGTTCCAGCAAACCACCCGCTCCGGTCCAGTTCCCACCCTGTGGCAATGACTCCTGTTATTATATCATTGCTTGGTAAGAGAAACACACTATCTACAATGCACGCACAGCTTGATACCATAATAAGAATCCCGACCGTTCCGGCTCCCAGCCCATCAGCACTACTATCACGGTTCTTCTAATCATGGCACTCACTCCTTCGCGCGAATCTGGGGGAATGACTGACCTCCCCCGAGATTCCCATGCATGGAGAGGCGAATGGAGCTCGAATGAAAAGCACATCTCTCAAGTCACATGCGCCACACCCCGCGTTCATTATTATCCAATAGTCTGTCTGGACCCCCTCCAACTCCGATCTGACATTCTTCTTTGTCTGATTCTCGGGTTGAAGAAAAGAAAATAAAGCATGGGGTTATCATGGCTTATTCCCGGTGACCGTCCTACATGGGATGTATATCCGCGGGGCACTGGGTGAAGACAGTGGAGCTTCCAGCCATGCAGGTCAGCTTAGGGGGGCCTGCCCTCCTGGAGATAGACAGCAATGAATCGTATCCAATCTGCCGCATCCCAACCGCAGGACAAGGCCATTGCAATCTAAATCGGTTCGCGTAAAAACAGAAGATCAACCCGAGGGAATCCCGTCTATAAAGCTTGCGCCTGCCCCTCGTTTTCATTTTCAAGTTACATACTAGTGCGATATTCAACCGTTTTTCAGCATTGTCCCGATAACAGCAGCAGAATGGCATTGAACCGATGTTCAGGCTATTCCACACCCATAACTTAAACCGTATAGATCGCGCCAGAAGCTGCAGCGAAGGATCATTGGCTGCCGGGGCCTGCGGTAGCCAGGTGAGACTGTGAGACTCCTGAATTCGCGTTTCCGGTGACCAGCGCCGTGGGGTTCGATCGGCGAATTTGTCATCCAGAAAAAAGGATGATACGGATTTAATTTTCCCGTAAAATGGGCGTAGTGTAGGAGGAACAGTGAATCAAACCGAAGTTTCGGCCCAGTCGAGTCCGGAGATGGTGCTAACGATGCCGAGTCAGGGCTGGCCTTAGTTAACTTGCGGAGTATTATGCTTCCATCACACCTAGTCTAACTACTGAGAGATGCATCGCCATAGTTGTTGCATTCCAGCCTCACTATTGGACCACATGCTCTTCGTGATGTCTTGCGCTCTAATTGCTTCTGTTCCTCGAGGGCATACCGCGGTGTTGACACCGCCCGACAAAGGAAGACTGAAGATGTAATGGCGTGCTTGCAGGGAAAGGACATCATGTCAGGTTCGTTGCCGATTACTGGTGGGGCTAAGGTACGCTTTATTTCCAAATGAGTGTCTCGGTCTGATCGGTATGGAGGGAAGGTCATCCTCCCCATGTTAAGTCCGCATACCCTCATAGGCCCGTACATTCAATCCACCCGGTACAATTGTTGCGCTACCCTGGCAGGAGCAGATAAAAAGGCCATGCTAAAGGTCCAGATGAAGCGACTAGCCACCGCGACCTTTTCTTGGAACAGGGACCTTGCTTGATTGTCCAGAAGAGGAGATAAGCTCCTCCTGCATGCCAAAAACACCAAAGAGATGCTGCTGCTCGGCAGCCTGCAAACTATCGCAATGCCAGTCCAGAATATGTTCCAATCATTCATTCCTGTGATGAATCATGGGATACTGATGGGGCCAATTGCCGTCACCGTCACCGGTGGGAAACAATCAGCAAACTGTTTTGTCAGCTTGGAGGTCGGGAACACTCCATCTTGCCAGAGCTCCCTCCGCTGTACGGAGTATCAACCGGCGGAAGGCTCTAGAGGGGGAGGGGCAGGACTTCGGACCACAGTAGGCCGGCGGCAAAATAACCGGGTGGGGAGCGCGGACGGAAATTTTGTAAGGAATGTCAAACTGATCCATGATGTGATGACGAAGCTGGAGGATAATCTAGTTGACCGTATCTCGGATCCTGGAGAAAGTAGTTGATCCGGCCAAGTCCGAAAGTAGCCTAGCGCAATATCAATGGCTTGGCATTCTGAGAACCTTCTCTCCCATCACGGGACTTCGTCTTGCCCTGGGCGGTCGCGCTCGCTAAGCGTCCTAATTGGGGTTAGGGCGAGCCGCACCGAACACACCTCGCAAATTGTGGCCTTGTGCGTCGTTCCCGTAACCGATTGAAGCGACGACAACCACGACAACCCGGACGACTTTTTGCGGGTCAATTCTGCCTTCCTTCGACTTCGTTTGCGTTGCCCGCTGTTGCTCAGAGAAACGCCGCCAGAATGCCTTCGGAACACGGTAACAGACGTGAGTCCATCTCTCCGGTTATTGCACATGATGCCGCCACTGGTCGATATGAGGATATGGAGTGGGAAGCGGCAGAGCGCTGTACTGGGGGAGTCATTTTGGAGAGACCGAATGCTAACTTGACCTTTTGCGACAACCAGTCTATGTCAAGTAAGTTGACAACGCCATTACTCCAACCGTCGAAATCGCGCGATAGTCCAGATGTATCAATATGCTCGAAAACATGCCGAAGAACTGAGATACGGGTCGAAGCGCGATGGGATACAGTCAGGGCAGTCGGGTTAATACGAATGCTTTTTTAGGGGTCGCCACCTGAGCTTCCAGCGCTCCAAGCGTGCTGTCAACTGCAACACCAGGTACTACCGACCCGCCCATTGAAATATCGACTTCGGAAAGGAATGGGAATCTGACATGCTGGGAATATAGTCTGATCCAGATCGACGGTGTCAACAACACCGAGGCTGCCAAGTGAGTAGAGGCTGGGATATACTGGGATCATAAAACAGTCAGCTAAGACGGCATTGTACAGCTTCTACCTCGGCAAGAAGGTCGCTTTCGTCTACCGGGCCAAGCGTGAGGTCCGTGGCTCCAACATCCGGGTCATCTGGGGCAAGGTCACCCGCCCTCACGGTACGTCAACGAACCACCAATATCCGCGGAGAAGATGACAGGTCGAGATATGCGCAGTGGGAAAAAAGGAGGGCTGCAAGCGAAACCAGGAACAAGGCACTAACAAGATCTCGATGAACAGGCAACTCCGGTGTCGTCCGCGCTCAGTTCCGCCACAACCTCCCCCCCAAGTCCCTCGGTGCCACCGTCCGTATTATGCTCTACCCCTCCAACATCTAAATGACGCCCTTTTTGATATGATGGTTGGCACTCCGGATCTTATTTCGCGCAGACAGTCGGGCAAGGAGTCGACGGTATGAGCCGATGTTGAGATGGAGTTGGCGGGTTGGTAATGTTCGTGGGAGAGGCAGGGCCGGTTAGCCCTACGAATTAAATTAAAAGAACTTCTTTCTTCTTTTTCCAGCATGGTGATTGTCGGGCCACAGGCATATATAGACGAGGCTCGATCCAGTTTCAGTACTGGGGAGCTCTTGGTATGCCTTGGCCGACAGCAATGGCTTTCCCCACCCCATGTACCTGACGCTCATAAACAACACAATCCATACCATTTCAACACCACGGATTCTGCTTTCAGAATTTTTCGGGTAGTTCCGACCGTATCAGGAGATGTGATATGTCTAGAAAGAGAAACGGCAGTTTATTCGGAGAGTTCTAGCAACTGCGATCTTGGTGCCACAACTTCTATCATCCGACCATTCGT
The DNA here is from genome assembly GCF_003184865.1 of Aspergillus homomorphus CBS 101889. Lineage (NCBI taxonomy): Eukaryota > Fungi > Ascomycota > Eurotiomycetes > Eurotiales > Aspergillaceae > Aspergillus > Aspergillus homomorphus. The sequence continues at coordinate 404,758 of NW_020291904.1, forward strand.
TCCGGATATTGCCATATGCAACTTGGAACAACAGCAGCCTGTGATGACCCAACACCACTGCCGCCCTTCGCCATGTTGTCACATGGATCAACTTTATCGAGCCTGTCCTCCAGTCGCACATACGCTACGCCACAAATCCTGTAGCACCTCTTGCGGTACCAGTGATCCGTGGGAGTATCAGGCCAGACCCCAGACTGCCTTTATCAGTCCCCTCAACTTGCAGACTAGGAACATCCGTGCCTTGATACAGCACTTCCGCGGCCCCTGTCCTTCGTAAGCCTTTATGCTCAGTATTTCCGTGGTCCCGTTAACTCCTTTGATTACAGGGCGTCATTGTTCCATACTCTCGGTTGACTCAAACTGTGGTATCCGCTACCCGTTGCCATAGAGATATCTCCAGCGTTGAACTCCAAATGCCCTCATCTAATGTACCTTACCCTCCATTTTCCTACTACACCACACCACAACCCCTGTAGGCCATATTGTGTTATAAACAATCCGCGAAGGTATATTGACCAACCCTTAAGACTCCCTCCGTAAGACTCCTAGTTCCGCGATCGCGAGCCCGGAGACCTAGCGTACTCGATATCACGTCGCCGCTGTTCTGGGTTTATATACTCTGTTCCCCTATATACTTCACTCTCTATCACCAACATCAGCTCAATGTCTCCCCTCAAATGGGAATAGAACATCCCAGCCCGATGACCTTGTACCTCTCATCCCGACTCTCTACCCTTCATACATCGATCAACTTCCACCCTCCACGCTTGATAAGCTCTGATGAACCGAGTTTTGTATTCCTGAGTGCCTTGATCGGTGAACACAGTATGAACCCAACAAAACAGTACAACCTTCAGGGTGTGATCTTCCCCTTCCAAGGACGGTACCTGTCGATACAGTAAGCAGGGCAGGAAGCCTATGATGGTAGCGAGCAGACGGTGGGCCAAAGGAGGGTTTTGGCATTGCCATTGCGCTTCGGAACAGATGAGCAGAGCTATTACTTTAGGATGTATTTCGCAGACTCTCGCGTAAGAATTAGAGGCTTTCTGTGCGTCTTTTTTCTGATACATCCCTCTTACCACGTTTGTCAACGCGCAAAGGGTTTGGTTTACAAAGATTTATAATTCTCAAGGCCGTGGTGGCGAGGCAAAGTTAGGACGGGGTTGGTGCAAATCTTTTGTGATAGATTCTGTTCAGGATGAATGTACTGCTTTGTGTGGCTCTTGTTGAGAGTATATCATGATCGTTATCGACACGCAGTATGCGTGGGCAAACTGGAGTCTGTGGACGAGTGAAGATCAAATTTGTGTACGAGTACTATACAAGTACACTAGCTGCCAATAAGAAGGGGTATCCTGTGTTGGCGCTGGGTAAGCCATGGTGAAACAGCGATGCCATTCTTATGTGATATGACTGATTGAGTGTAGATCTCTTTCGAGAGGAGTGTCAAAGCTCCAAGATGTCTTGCGTCATGAAGCAAGCTCAGATTGTTATTTCAAAGGGAGGTTTCAATTGGGGTGGTGTCTATCCAAGGAGAAAAGCAGGGTGTGGTTTAGACGGGTTTGATCAATGTACTATTTAACTTTGAATATATATCTTCAATGTCATTGGCGAAATGCATCGCTCTTAGACTTTGCGAGTGTGTTAACCCAGAGCTGCAAGATTACATAGACAATGTCTGATGAGGTTGAAATGAGTGCATCCGCCAAGTAAACAAGGCTGCGAGAATCGTTCTGGAATGGAGCCTCCTTGCAGGGCGGTGATTGGGAAGTCGAGGTGATAAGAAATAAAGTAGGCGCCATCCCCGCCTAGAGTGACCCACTGCAGGAAGAATGATGGGGATCGGCACGATCTCGTCAACCGCGCGGCTTGGGCGAAGTCGGCGCCTCTAATTGCTGCTGATACAATGGCAGTGAAGAAAAAAATGGAACCATTCTGGAAAGATCTATCGCGGTCCAATGTCTTAGCCCTCCTTACCTTGCTTCCACCTCCATGCTACTGTGATGGGTGTCTTTGTCTTTGACTGGAGGTTTGATCGCAGTAACACAAATTGCACAACTATCAGTCGAGCAACATTATTCTTCCTCTTGGGACCAAAAAGAGAAAAATGAGACGCCCACCTCGATAGCAGTCTTCACCTCATCATTTGAAGGGGCTGGGCTCGTGGTGGCGTTGTCTCAGAACGGTAGCAAATATGGCTGGCACACACCAGCTGAGTGGATGAGAAAGGCTGTTGTAGGCGACCTGCAGTCCGACCTGCGACAACCAGCAGCAACTGTTCGAGCCACTCAGATAGCGGTAGGCAGACATATTCCAAGTGTTCATGCCAGGCCAATTGGATGCCGACGTATCACAATGGTGCACGTCCCTCAAATTAGTTCGCAATAGTGGATGGAGAAAGCTTTTCTCATGCTGTCCATGTCCATCCTGCCTCCAAACCGATCTGGATCAAATCATGTTCGTCGTATCGGCACACGGGAAAACGATACTAAGGAGCAAAAAGGATAAGCGTGGCCGGAGTGCCGGCCAAAAATAAACCATGGTCGGGAAATCCCTCCAGAATTGATAAGTGAGAAAGACCGACTGGTTCATGAGGAAACAAACAGGCAGAGTGGCCCGCCCTCAAATTTGAGTCACAATGATGTCGATGGCAGCAGAGGATCTTCAATGCCTACTTCGCACAATCTGACAACTGTATCCGGCATTTGATGATGTGCACCGCACCTCGGTGGCAGGCAGGCAGATAGGCAGGTAGGGGTCGATCAGGCGGCAAGAGCATGTACGATGTTGCAATCCATGACAGCAAAGTTCTGATTTGTGATGATCTGGAACCAGGTTCGTCCCTGGGGAATACGGTAACACATGGTGCCAGTCCCATTCCATGGATTGAAGCCAACGAGAGTCTTCCAGACGGTGGCTGGGTCTTTCTCTCTGCCAAGTGATTGGCGGGGCTGCTGCCCAGGGGAGGGAAAAGCCGCGTAACACTATTCGATTCTTCCTGGTTTGTGAAGATATCGTATTTTCCCAAGGATAAGTTCACTTCCTGAACCCAACTTGGCCCTCGTCTTGTCTTTCCCGGAGGTGAAATTGGCGATGCCGACGATTAAATGGCTCAGGGAATAGGAACAGCAGTCAGTCAGTCAGTTCATTCACTTCAGGCTGCTAAGCAGATAGTCAATGGGAAGAGATTAAGGGAAGCGGCGTGTAGTAGTCGTGATAGTGGTGGACAGAGAGTCGATTGAAGCTTTCTGGGGTAGATCACAGGTTGTGCATTTGACAGCATTATGAAAGGATTATCCCATCTCCAACCCGTCAATCTCACCACCCACCCACAACTACATGAGTATTAATAGAGACAGTCAAACAAGCGTCAACAGAAAGAAGATAGTCCGGTGATCCTCCTCCGTGGTCCCGTCCCAGCTGATAGGCAGAGTTCCAATTGTCCATCCATCGGGTCCAGAAAGTGTTCCCCTCTTAATTGCGTGGCGCCTGTCGTCAACACCACTGGCCAATTCTCAGTCAAATACCCTCAATGGCCCTCCTCTTCTTCACTCGCTGGTCTCTTTGATTTCTTGGGAAACTTCTAGCCCTGGTGAATTTGTCGACCCTCGTTTGATTGCTTCCACTAGACCCTCTCTCCCCTAACCTGCATATAACTCCCTCCATTCTTCACCCACCAGACCTACGACTTTCTTCTCTGCACCGTCGCCAATTTTTCCTACTGTCGATCTCTGTGTGACGACCACACCATCGCTTGATTCTCACTCTGTCACAACCATCACACCATCACTTTGCAGGAGAATTCCATTTCCTGTCTGTGGGGTCCTCGATAGAATTGAACCGAACATACGTACATTCACTGCTAGCCTTAAAAGCGACGATCTCTCCGCCATCTCACTCGCTGACGCTACCAAGACTTGGTCCACATCGCCGTCACTTGGCTCGTTGTTCTTTCATTGTAAGAGACAGTTGACCACCAGCGCGATTCGAGAACACTGTATAGAAGGTCGATTCTCTCCGCAGTCTGCGACGTGATCCATAACGAAAGTGGTCTAAAATACCCCACGTTTCCGTCGCTCGTCTCTCTCGTTGGCTGGACCGAGTCGTGCAGTTCTGAAACCGCGATCGAAAACGTCCGAGAATCAGAGAAATCATTGCCAACGATCATCATCCATTCCTTGGCAGTTCCCACCTGGATCGTGCTTGCGCTCCACAACGGCCGCCATAGCTAAGACAGCGCGCTGCGAAAACCTGCTGCAGTTGTTGGTTATCAGGCGCTAAGCAGGAGTCCCGGGCGATAAATAACCATGGCCACCTCCCAGCCGGTCGCGCCTCCCAGGCATAGTCGGGGTTACAGTTTTAGTGGGAAGTCGAGCAAATCTCAACAGTCGGGCCATTCCAGCAAGAAAATCCAACTCACTGAGTCCGCCGAAGAGAAGCATCGCCGTCATCTACATTCCAAAGCCGATCCGATGGTTGCTATGAGCGAAGCGCAACCTAGTACGTCTCTACCCGGAAATCCCCCCTTATCGAGGTTCCTGGCGACTATCTTTTTCCCTGACAACCTCTCTGTTGTTCTTCCTACCATTTCATCCCAGCCTATTTGCTCCACTTTTTTTTCGCCAGGCCTCTGATATGACTTTGCGCACGCCTCCCCGACTAACCATGCTTCTCAGATACGGTTGCTCTCGAACAATCAACGCTGGGTTCCTTGCGGACCATGCAGCACAAGGACCAGTACGGCAATATCATTAGTACGTTTGTCCACCTTCAATGTCTCGGAAGTGTTCATGCGGGGAAGCTCTTTGACTGACCGTATTCTCCTCGTCTTTCCCAAAATAGCCGATCCCGACCTTTCCAATCCCACGCGCCCGCGATTTGAGCGCCCGCTCGATACTATCCGTTCTTTTGAAGCTGCGATCTATGGAACATACAGCAGTAGACCTGTTTCGTACGCAAGGACAGGTGAGCCTCCCCCCTTACTCCGGCAGGCTGATTCCGGCGTTAAATTAACCATGTCTAGCAGAGGAATCAACACCCGCAACGCCAGAGTACAGCCGACGGGGAAGCTACTATGGAGGTAACTAAACCACGCACTCCCTCACCTACCAGGAGGCATGCATCTCGCATCGCCAACGTGCCGGTGTGTCAATGGAGAAGTTTCACCGTGCTAATTGTGAGGTTCGCTGCAGCACCCAACGGAGGCTATTCCAGCAGATCTCATTACGAACAGAATGGCTACCACAACGGCCGTGGCACCTACTCGCGACCGGACAGCTACGTCGATAATGGCAACGGCCAAGCCGACAACTACTACCCTTACAACCAGGGCGGCGGCAGCGGCCGACCGCGACCCCGCCACCAAGCACGGGTGAACACCGAACAAAGCGGATATTCGCAGCACGCATACCAAAAATCATATGACAACGTGACTGCAGCGTCTGGTTCAGGTTCAGGCAGCAACGGCGAACCCTGGGGCAATTCAACGGACCCAAGTTCTGTGAACAGCTCGATCGATCAGTTCCACCAGCAGCAACAGCAACAACAATACCAGCAGCAGCAGATGGCCGAGAGCTACGGGTTCCAGGGCTTCGGCGCCGGCCCCAATCTTGAAGGGGGTCAGCCTGCGGCCGCCGGAGGACGCATAAACTTCGGCAGCAGTAATCCCTCGACGGTCGATCCCAATGCCGGAGGCCCTGTCGGAGGAGGTCCACCGCCCACGGCCGCGAACAACCGTCGTCACTTGCGCAAAGCGACCAACGATTCCGAGATGAGCAATGATTCGAAGCGAAAGAGCTGGTTCAAACGACGCTTCAGCAAGGACTGATTTCCTGGTTGGACGATCCTGGTGGTCGCGCCTTTTTCCTTCATACACCTGCTTCTTTTCCACCTTACTTGTACTAACCCGGCGTTCATAAGGAGATTCCCCCTACCTACCACCACCACCTTCCTTCTCTTTCTGATCTTCAAGCACAGCACTGGGATTTGCTCGGGATGGGATTGTTGTTTGTTTGATTGTTTCAACTCTCGAGAGGTTGTACTCGATTCTGTTTCCGAGGTCACTCTTGTAATTACTCTTTGCTTTCTCTTTCTCTTTCGCATGAGGTTGATGGGTTGATGAGACCATGATACACGGAATGCCTTGCCCTCCTTTTATGATATTCGATGGAGTTTCTTTCTTTTCTTGTTGAATCGATTCTGATGTTGACCCGATACCAATGGTGAATCTAACCGATCCTTTTTTTATGAATGGAACAAAAGCAAAAGAGTCGAGAATCCGGTTGTGTCTGTGTGGTTTCCATTCTATTCAATCTTTGTCTGTCAATCATTACTTCGAGGATTCTTAATCAATCAACATGCTGATCGGATGGTGTTTTCTCTCCCATCAGAAATAAGCATAAATGTCATTATGGAAACTAACCCCTCCAACCTCCATATATCTCTCAAAACAAACCAGCAAGACCAGGGAATCAACCAAACCAAACAAAAAACCAACAAGCTGAACATCCACCCCCCCTTCCCTTCCCTTGAAGACTTACACCCCCCTACCCTTACACCCTACCCATAACCCCGAAGATAAAGAGAATCACTTCCGCCCCCCAAAAATCTTATACTTCAACTTATCCGCCAACCCCTCATACTGATCATGCCGATGCTGATGCTTCTTCTCCTTCTCCTTGCGATGCTCCTCATCAAGATGCACGTTCCCTTGTCCTCCTCTCTATGTGATCCAAAATCAAGGCATTAGCGTACGATCACAAAACCACAACCATAACCACAACAAACCCCACCCGAGTTTACGACAGGAAGGAAAACATAACCTACCCCAGTATGATAATCGCCATCCATGGACTGCCGAATCGCAACCTCCGGAATCACTTCCGCATCGTGCGGGACCTTCGAGGTTGGGCGCACGTGCGGCGAGCCTATGTTGCCTGCGCCGCCGCGCTGCGTTTGCCCCCCCCCCCGGGGAGGAGATGTTAGTTTTGTTTGGGTTGGGTTGGGTGGGGTTGAAGTATGGTAGGTAGCTTACGCCAGCAGAGTACGCGCCGTCGCCCTGGTCGCCGTAGACGCCTTCACGGACGATCGCGGCGTCGACGTACTCGGTTGAGTCGGCGCCGATGTTGCCTTGGCCTGATATTTTTATGTGGGTTAGTATGGTTGAGGTTTTGGTGTTTTTGCTGGGTGCAATGGTTGTTGGTGTGTATAGTACATACCGCCGCGGCCGTGGGATACGATTGGGTCGTGTTCGCGCATTCTTTGCTGTATCTATCGGTTGTTGTTCGGTGGGTTGTGTGGAATCTGGTGGAGGGGTGGGCGGTTAGTTTTGATGCGATGTGATGCGATGGCGGGATGCCATGCGGAGGGTGCACTTTGTGAGGGGGGGTGGTTTGACGTACATGAGGTAGATTGGGTCAGAGGGTGTCTTCTATCTATCTCTCAAGAGTATGCGACTCTTTGGTGCTTCGATGTACAGGAAGAAGGTGGATGTCAGGTTGGGTAGGGGTGGCGGGATGGTGGTTTGTTTAGCCGTATATATACCTCGTGTCGCATTCGCTAGTACAATCTAGTAGTACCTTGTCGGCCTAAGCCACCGCGCCTTCGGGACTCTCTCCGAGGTCAAAGGATCATGGAAAACTTCATCGCTCTTAGTTACAGTTCCACCGAAAAGGGCTGCAGGGCCAGGAGGCCTTATCTATCGGCTACTTCTGGAGGGGAGTTATCGTATTATTGCAACCCAACCGTGCCCTGGGGAGATGACGTCGCCGTGCTGATAAGATGCTCTCCCGGGTTTGATTGGCCCCATGCGTGACTAAAGCGGGTTTGTCCGCCGATAAGGCCTCAGGCCCAGATTGCAGCCCTGGCTTTTATCACCGGCCTCGGTGTGGCTGGAATGTGGATAATATCATAAATGCATGAAACAAATACATTCGATGTGCTACTAGTACTGAAACCATCCCCTTTTCTTGGACTATAGATGTTGTGTCTCAAGTGTGCGCACGAAAACAAGATGGGACCATTCGACTTACCAAGCACTCCATCTACTTACCCTACTTCTTCTCCGTAGCAGCAGGGCCTCCGCCGGTGGTCGGCAGACCCATGAAGATCTTGAACGAGTCGTAACTGCGATAAGTTAGCTCCTACTCCAAAAGCAATGACAACAGTCGGCAGCCATGAGATAATACATACATCATCCACTGGAGTCCGGTCTGTACGTGATATATTGTCAGTCATTACCTCTAAAAATGGGGGAAGAGGAATTACCAAAGTGCCGATCATGACAATACGGACGGGAAGACCGTTCCAGAGACCGCGGAATCCAATGTCCTTATAGATGCGGCTCATCGCGGCACCGAAGGCTTCGCCAGCCTGACGGTTGGCATTCAGCTTGCTGACCATCACATCGGCTGGGTGCGACACAACAGCGCAAAGGATACCAGCCAGGTAGCCACCAGTGAAAGCCACTGTGGTTTGTGCACCCTTGTTGTAGTCGGACTTCTGACCCGGTAGGTAGTTGTAGATCATCTCGACAATGGTTTCGAAGGACGCAAACTTCATCATCGTATACGGAATCTGACGTCCCCACAGAGGATAAAGACCCTTGTATAGACTGAACAAGTCAGTCGCCATTTCTCGACTGTCTGGCAAATACAGGGGAATAACTCACCCAGCTACACCCTCCTTTGAGACCACATTAGAAATACCGGTGAAGGTCGACCGGATGTCCGGTGGAATGGTCGTCTGCATTCGCACTTTGACAGCTTCGAAAGGACAGAGGGCTACGTCAGCGATAAGCTCGGCGGACGCACTGGCGGCCAGGTACAAGGAGGTCTTCCATCGAGTTGCGTTCTCCACGCCCACAAGGTCACTGTAGAACTTCTTGAAGTACTCATAGCCGCCGTATTTGAATGCACCTTGGGCCTTTCGACAGGTCAGTAGAAAAGGGGTACTCAGTGAGTTCCCAGGCTTACGCTGTATCCAAAGAAAGTTGGGCCCCAACCGGTGAATACTCCTCGCAATCCTTCAGCACCACGGATCGTGCGGAATGCCTCGAGATTGCTCTTGTACAGCAGAGGATCGACCTGACGGCGACACTTGATCAAGTCCAAAGGAGTCACAGCGGTATGGGTAAGACCCTATGCACCGGGGCTATTAGTATGTAGAGAGTTGAACGCCGCGTCAACATAATTCCTCCATAAGAAATGCTACTCACACAGGCAAGCATTCCACCGACAGTGCAAGCCGCATAGTACTTGGGAGTCCATGGCTCGATTTTGCCTGCCTTGGCCTGGGCCTTTTGACTGGCAACGTCGAACTCTCGGGACGCCTCTTTGGCAAGCGTATCTGCCTTCTTCTTGGTATCCTCAATCACACTCCAGGCTGGAAATGGCTCCCGTTTCTGCATTTCCGGTGCTGCCGATCGCTGAGGGGGTGAACCTGCTTGTCCCAGTGGATGCTGGGAGGAGAAAGCTTGTGCGACCACGCTGTCGGTTGGAAACATGATGGCTAGATCGATTCGTCGCGCTGGGAAGCACGTCAGGATATTTCACAAAGGAATAGCGATGGAAGTCATCACAATGCTGCGCTGACAGCTCCTTATCTATACCCACAATCGGTCCCCACCTCTCTCCCTGACGGAGCTAGAGCGGAGTTGAGGTAAAATCCGGAGGACTGAACGACAATACTCCTGTGACCGCTTTACTTCGAGTCACGAGGCACAATAAGAACTGAAAACAGGAAGGCTAGACCACGGCAAGAGTGGAGCTTCTAGTGATGTCTTCGGAATGGGTGCGAGAACTAGGGAAAGGGAAGTGATCCATATATGGGCGGTTCTGTCGGCTCATGACGTCGCACGGGAGCCAGACGGAAGCTAACCCGTTTTCGGTCCTCCCACCAACTGGCAGGCCCGCTTCGGCGATCAATCAATTTTGGTCCGATCACGACCTGACAGTGACCGAGTGGATGCTTGCTTGACTCACGCAATATCAACCTCACTCGTTTCAGAGCCGTGTCGAAACCCGGAACATTGACTTCGCTCCCCGACATCAATTGCCGATTCGAGAATTCCACTTCCTGACACTCGAAACGTTACCTCCCCCCAGACCTCCCGTACCCCTCACCATCATCATCATGGCCTCTTACTTGAGCGCAAGTGAGGCATTCGCCCAAGAGAAGCTCGCCCAGGACGCACAGCAGCCGATCTCGCAGTCTACCTGGGCGGACAAATATCGCGGTGTCAGTACGGACGGATCCCAGGACTCGAGAACACCCAAGATTAACTGACCGCGAATGCAGGCCACCGTTGAGGACCTCGACCCTCCCCCCGCCCTGTCTGTCTCCCCCGATGACCCAATCTCCGCTGCTCTGCTCGCTGCGTATGAGCGCGACTACACACACCTGACTGTCACCTCTTCGACGAAACGCTCGCTTCTCGGATACCTTAGCATCCCCCGCCTTAAGGAGTTGTTGAAGGAGGGCGCCGTGAAGGAAACCGACTCAGTGTCCGCTGCCATGCAGCGGTTCAACCGCAAGCGAGGCACATATCAAGTGATCACGATGGAGACTCCGTTGGAGGAGCTGGAGCAGTTCTTCGAGAGCGACACCGATGCCAGTGGAGCGACGCGGGCCAAGCAGAGCTTCGCCGTCGTCACGGATGCGTCGCGCAAGTTCGTGCTCGGCGTTGCAACCAAGGCCGACCTGGAGGAATTTGTCAAGAGACGGCCGAACTGATTCAGACACCCTTTTCTTTAATCTGGCCCATTTGTATGATTCCCTGGGCGGTCTTCACTAAAACTTAGCAAATGCATCTCCGGGGTGCACTTTCCTTATACCCCGATTCAAGAAACCCTTTTCGCTTGGACCTCCTGTGCTCTTGACAGGCTTCTCGGTGTCATCCCCGGCCTGTCAGCGTAGCAGCTTTTGGCGCTTGTGCTTGTTGTGATTTGACTAACAGTCTACGCATGCACATAGGCACCAATCACCGGCCACACACTAGGACAGACATATCATTTTCCTAGAGCGATCCCCAATAGATACATAGTTACATAGCATGCACGCAGCTGTCCTTGAACGCCATAGATCAAACACCTGGTATTGAATGATAGCGGAATAAACAGACCAACCTATACTCGAAAGCACCCACTACTGCGCTTTCTTCTCCTTCTGCTTGGCGTCGGCCTCTCTCTCCGCCTGGTCGTCTTTCCAAGCGACATAGACGTAGGCGAAGAGGACGATGTTGGCCATGATAGCCGCAACAATGCCGCCAACCGTTGCACTTCCTGAGTAGAATAGTTAACAAGGGCGTTAATCCTGAGCTGGAAGATAGGCTCGAAGAACACGTACCTCCGACGAAGTCAACTGTGACAAAGTAAATACCAATAGGCGCAACCACCATGGCGGCGGAGAAGCCCAGCAGTTTCATGATAACATTCCTGTGTTAGTGTTAGTGACAACTCAGATCCACACCCTCTCTAAGAAGCAACACCAGCTCTTGTATTTTCTGAGCTGCTAGGCTTCCGGAGCTGTTTTCAATAACCCCCGGTATATGGTGTTTGTAGCCATCACCGGATAGCGGCTATGTGGCGTAGTGGTTCTCCTCCTCGGGACGAATCGAATGCACTTACGTGGGAACTGCAGGGGTCACATCTGAGTCAGAGGACTTTTCGGGTTTCGACGGTGCAACGCCATCTTTGGCGGACGATCTGTCGACGGTGCGACGGGCGGACATTGTGATTGAAGTAGTTGAGGGAGGTTGATGGGATTGGTGGTGTGTTACTGGTTGCGGGCCAACAGGTCAAGGAAGGTCTGAACGGCGGTGAATAGATCACTCAGGAGTCGATATCAGGACAGAGCGCGCTTATCTCTGGATGAATCTGGTCTTCTTGGATTTTTAATTCTTTCATCAACCACCACTTTTCTTGTTTTGGAGGAGAGGAAGGAACAATAAGAAAACACGCTGCGCAACACTGATTGATATTGCGGATGAACTCATCCCGGAGTCCAGTAGATCTCGGCTGCTGATTGGTTCCCGGCCAGCGAGATCTCCAAGAACACCCTGTGAGAGGAGAACAGCAGTTGAATCAAGACAATCCAAGAAACACGAGAAAGAACAAGTCTTGGTGTTGTTGAAACAGAGGTTTTCACAGTGTTCAACCCATTTGCGACTCCTGCGACGACTGACTGCCTTTCCTGGGCTTAATTGAAGCGCCAGTTCACGTGACCGATCGCGTCTGGGCGCGCGTTTTGCGGAGAAAATCCCAGAGGAAAGTTGGAGAGGCAAGCAAATCAATCCGTTTGTTCGGCCCTGATAATCTTCCCTTTCACTCATTCCTCCTCCTTCTTCCTTCCCCTGGCACATGACGACATTTTCTACCTTCTCTCTTATAGTCTCAACCCTTTCGCTTGGGAGTCATCCTAAACCATGGAGGACTCAGTGCCTGATACCCCCGTGAACGACAGAAAAGTCGTTCACAGTACCCCGACAAAAGACGATATCGACTATGAGACCGTCGCCACCGTTCCTGTTACCCATCACCAACCGGTGGCAACCCAATCGTTAACCCCTGCCTCTCAGCGCTTCACTCAGCCGACCCAGCTAGTTGACAATCCTTATACTACTGCGAAGAACAACTCCATTGTACAAGTAGCCGCCTCGTCCCCGCTAGGTCCTGCCTCGTCCCCGTCCCGCCCGACCCCGAACGCAGGCCGTATCGCCAACCTCATGGCCCCCAGCGGCACCATGTTCCGACCCCCGGCCGTCGCAGGCCCGGCCAAGCGCGCGCCGGTGATCGATCTAGATGATGATGGACCCACGTATCGAGGCGGGTCCTCCGATGACGATGTCCAGATCATCCAGAATCCCGACATTAAACCAGCCATGTTCACCAAATCCTCGCGGAGTCCTGACAAGGTCGCCGAGTCGCCCATTGACCGCTTCAAGGAGATCACCACCGGCGCCATCTACAACCCTGCGAAACGCCCTGCCGCGCAGATGGAATCGACCCCGCGAGGCACGGCCGTCAAGAAAGTCCGGCAGGAAGGCCCTTCGCGCGCCCAGCCTGTCGACGGGGGGTACTCGCTTGATAGTATTGAAGACCACAATGTCAGAGTCAAGGTGCAACGGATGCTCAAGGTGATGCCGCAGAAGTCCGTGTCGTCCTGCGTGCAGGCGCTCGTGAAGAAGCGCGGTGTCTACGAGGATGCTCTGGATTACCTGGCTAGTGCGGAGGGAAAGGACGTGTCGTCGGAGGATGAATTGAGCATGTCCCATCAATCGAATGCAGCCCCAGCGAAACAGCAGATCAAGGCGCGAGGCACGATCCAGGACAAGTGGTCCGCTGCGAATCTGCAAAGAACTCTTGCAGCTCAAAAGGCGTCGCAGCAGCCGGAAGAGGATGAGGCGAAACCGCGCAGGCGTTTAATGAGAGGGCCCAAGACCCGGGTTTCCTCTCCGAGCCCAGTGCGTTCCGAATCTCGTCCGCAGCCTCGCCCTGAACCAGTCACGGAAACACCACCCAAAAAACCCGGGCGCTTGGTGCAGGGCCGAAGGCCGGATACTCCTCAGCGCTCAGAGTCCCCGGAGGCTCTCATCATCGACGATGACTCCGACTCTGATGTCGAAGAAACGGCAGGCGATGTGCAATTCGATCTCAAGTTACTGAAATTCTTTAACACATGCAGCGTCTTGGATCTGGCAGATATCGCTGCCATTACAGAAGATGTGGCACAGCATGTAATCTCGTGCAGACCGTTCAGATCCTTGGACGAGGTCCGTGCCGTCCCTGCGCCGGTGAAAGAAGAGGCGAAACCTAAAGGGGCTCGTGGCCGCAAAACACCCAAACCGATCGGCGACAAGATCGTGGATAAGTGTATCGATATGTGGGTGGGTTATGATGCCGTCGATTCTTTGGTCGCGCGTTGCGAAGCGTTAGGGAAGCCGATCGCAACTGAAATGAAGAAATGGGGGGTGGACATCTTTGGGAAGAAGGATGGGGAATTGGAGCTGGTATCCATCGAACCCAGAGATTCTCAGTCGCATGACTCCGGCATTGGAACCCCGGCGAGCCAGCGTTCTGATGAAGACAGCGATGGCCCGGCGTCTGGCGGTGTTGCCCTCACACGCAAAGGGCGATTTATTTCTCAACCTGGAATCATGCGAGATGACCTGAAGATGAAGAACTATCAAGTTGTGGGCATCAACTGGCTGGCACTACTATTTGAACACGAACTGAGTTGTATCTTGGCTGATGACATGGGTCTGGGCAAGACTTGTCAAGTCATTGCTTTTTTGGCACATCTTTTCGAAAAGGGATTCAAGGGGCCACACCTCATCGTAGTACCTGCGTCTACGATTGAGAATTGGCTACGGGAGTTCCAGAAATTCTGTCCTACCCTCTCCGTCATGCCTTATTATGCCGGTCAAGCTGAGCGCGCGGAGATTCGGGAGACAATTGAGGATAACAGAGACAGCATCAATGTTGTCATCACCACTTATACCATCGCTAAGGGCAAGGTCGACGCACACTTCCTCCGCAATATGGACTTCTGCGTTTGTGTTTACGACGAGGGACATATGCTGAAGAGCAGCACCTCGGTCCTCTACGAGAAGTTGATTCGCATTCCTGCTCGTTTCAGACTTCTATTGACGGGTACACCCTTGCAAAACAACCTCCAAGAATTGGCTTCCTTGCTAGGCTTTATTCTTCCTAAAGTCTTCAAGGAGCGCAAGGACGAGCTCCATCACATCTTCGCCAACAAGGCCAAAACCGTCGACGAGTCTCACTCCGCGTTGCTCTCTGCTCAGCGTATCGAGCGCGCCAAATCGATGCTCAAGCCCTTTGTGCTGCGGCGCAAGAAGCACCAGGTCATTGATCTACCCGCGAAGATCTCCCACGTCGAGTACTGCGAGCTCAACGACGCTCAACGCAAAATCTACGAGCATGAGCAGGAGGAGGTCCGAAAGCTGCTGGCCGATCGCGCTGCGGGCAAGAAGACCGGCAACAAATCCGCCAACATTCTCATGAAACTCCGACAAGCAGCCATCCACCCATTGCTGTACAGACGCCACTACACCGATTCCATTCTCAGCCGTATGGCCAAGGCCTGCCTGAAAGAAGAACAATTTTCCCAGTCCAACCCGGACATCATCTTCGAGGAACTTCAGCCGTACAACGATTACGAATGCCACTCGATGTGCGTCAAATACCCAGCGCTCAGCCGCTTCGCCCTCAAGAACAACGAGTGGATGGACTCGGGCAAGGTGGCGAAACTGTGCGAGCTGCTCCAGCGCTTCCAGGAGAAGGGCGACCGGACGCTCGTCTTCTCACAGTTCACCATGGTGATGGACATCCTTGAGAACGTGCTGGAGCACGAGCACCTCGGCTTCGTGCGCCTGGACGGCCGCACCAACGTCGAGGACCGGCAGTCGATCCTAGACGCATTCCACGAGCGCACCGACATCCCCGTCTTCCTGCTCTCGACCAAGGCCGGCGGTGCGGGCATCAACCTGGCGTGCGCCAACAAGGTCATCATCTTCGACTCCAGCTTCAACCCGCAGGAGGACGTGCAGGCCGAGAACCGCGCCCACCGCGTCGGCCAGACCCGCGAGGTCGAGGTCATCCGCCTCGTGACCAAGGATACCATCGAGGAGCAGATCTACGCACTCGGTCAGACCAAGCTGGCGCTCGACCAGGCCGTGGCGGGCGAGGATGCCGCCGACTCAAAGAAAGCGGAGGATGCAGGCATGAAGGCGGTCGAGAATATGGTTCTTGCAGATATGGAGCAGAAGTCATGATTTTTATTTCTTTCCTTTTTGCATTTTGCATTTCCCCCATCCTGATGATCTCTTCGTGGTTGTATCTTTTCTGTGTCTATGTTGTTTTGTGTGATACGGGAATTCTTGGGACGGAGTGGTATGCCTTTGTCTTCTCTTTTTGTTTACGTCTTTAGAAAAGAACACCCGTTTATCTTACACGACAAGATCAAGAATTTTTAGTCACTTTTATTCTTCTAATCAGCGAGCTTTTCACCTTTTGTCGCTTTACAATGTCGATTCACCCTTCTACACATACACATGTCATGTGCATTTTCTGTCGGCTTGGATGAGGATGGGGTGATCAAGGGATTGGACGGACGGTACTTCATCATCATCATCGGTGGCGCATTTACACGGTTTCTTTTTTTACTGGTGTTGTTGATTTGACTGCACCGCTCTACCAGAGTCGACCCTTCGCATCCCTTTCTCCCCTTCGTTCAGGTTCTCGACTTCACCACGGTTGGCTACATACGATAAGCCTCACTTCCGAGGTTACACATGTTACTTAGATAAGAAGCAGGAGATGGGGGGACGGGGTAGTTAGATATAGAGTGGAGTTGGTGGTTGTGATGGCGGTGGGGGTACTAGTGGGGATATGCATGTAATGATCAAATACTAGCTTGTTGGTTCTATTGAAGTCTCAGGATTTATTCAGGTCAATTATGAACGGTGAGATTTGTCGTTGTGCCATTCCATCTTACTGGTCTCATCGAGTTGTCATTAGTGATGCCGAGGCTATGGTTGGTTTGGGCTAAATAAGGATATAATAAGTAACTAGTATGGTTTCCAGTTATTGTTGCCGACCGATTCGAGTTTTCTACTGATCTCTTACTCGTCTACAGAGAAGAGGAGTTAAGCTCAACTGGCTTGTGCTCTCTCTTAAGCCTAAGGTAAAAGGAAAGGTGTTGTATGATGGATGCATTTTCTGATTAGAGAATATGAAGTGGGAATCTATGATATAAACCAAGGAGGAGGAGCAACACCGGTAATGCACGCGTGAAACGAAAATGTAAGAGGAATTAAGAAAAGAGAAGAGAAGGAAAGTGGCGTGATCGCATAAGCAGATGATAGACACAAGCCTCATTAACCTATGGGGATTTTCCATGCTCACAGATTACCTAGCGCCGAGAAGTTTGACACAGCCTCTCAATAGGACATTAAATAGAGTTGCGGCTGTGGTTCGATCCGTCTGGATGTTTGAACTAGCCTTTGGCTGGCCTCATTTGTATGGAAACTGCTACAAGTCTTTTTTCTGCGTCCACTTGAGTGGGGTTTATGCTGCAAGTTCCTGTTTAGGCGCAGTAGCACCGACGGCTTCAGCAGCAACAACCGGGTCAAGCTCAACCTTGTTGTTAGTTGTCGCAGACTTCGTGGGGGGCGGAATGGAGTTCGTGCGAATTGGACCGCCAGCTCCAGTGAGGACAGGAGAAGTAGGTTTCGAGCGCGAGGCCCCGCCCGCCGCGCGCGCGGATTCGTTCTTCTCAAGAGCATGCTGCACGGCCTTGCTGACTGCGTCGTCTTGGGCTTCAGACTTCGTCGTCGTAGACTTCGACGACAGGTCCAGGATCTCATCGAGACGGGTTGCGGCGGGGATCAAGTCCTCGAAGCCCAGGGCATGGCAGGTATCGACGTAGGTGCGGGCGGTTTTAGAGCGGTGTGCCTCGGGAGACTTGCCCGGCACAAAGATGTTCAGCAGATACTTGGTGTTGCCGAAACGGTTCTCGCTCTCGAGACAGAACTTCATGTAGTCGTGCACCATCTCCTTCCAGGGCAGGAGGCCGCCCTCGGCCGCCGTGCGGAACGCGGACATGTTCGACTCGGCTGCGGTGGCGATCATCGCGCCGTCGACGCCGTATTCCTGCATCAGGGCCAGACCGTCGTCCTTGTTCATGACGTCGCCGTTCACGACGCACGCCACGCCCGCTTCGTGGCAGATGTCCCGGATCATGCGCAGCTGATCGCGGATGGCGCGCTCGCGCGGCCGCATGGGAGGCGTACGGCAGTGAACGGTCAAGCCCGTGATGCCGGTTTTGACGAGTCGCGAGACCAGCGCCCGGGTCGGCTCAGGGTCTTCTCTATCCAGCAGCCGGATCTTGACCGAAATGCCGATCTGGTACGGCGTGCCGACCTCGCGCACCAGCGCTTCGAGGATCGAGACGAGCTTATCCGGGGTTCGGAGGAGCGCCGCACCCATTCCACCACTTGTGCTGAAGGGCTTCGGGCACCCCGAGTTCACGTCAATGCCGGCAACATCAGGGGCGACGAGCTTGGCGGCTGCGACGGCAATTTCGGGGTTCGCGGTGCCGATCTGGAAGATAAGTTTACCCTTCTCGCGAACGGGGTCGAGACGGTAGATGACGTTTTCCTGAGTGGCCTTGTCAGGGCGGCCGCCGTTGGAGGGGGTGCGGGTAAATTCGACGGTGCCGTTGCGGGGGTTCACGCGGCGGTTGGCGCCTGCCAGAGCGCGGTCGATGGTCTCCGGACCCCAAACGAGGTCGGCGCCATACTTAAGGGCTAGAAGTCGGCAAGGAAGCTCACCGGAGCGCACCATCGGGGCCAGGACGACTTTGCCGCGGTAGTCGACCCCGTTGGCGGGGATGGGGACACGAGGAGGCGTAGTCATTGCGAAACGGACGGATCGTAGAAGCTTTAGCATAGCATTTCTTGCATGAAAGGTGCAGGAATGATATATGAGAGACCGAGACGGTATAGACAGGGGTGATTTGGGCCCGCGAGAAAGACAAAAGATTGTGGTTTGCCCAGAAAGTGAAGTTTATCGATTGTCTAGATCGCGATGGAGGCGGAGAACGAAAAAGTGCCAGATCACGTGGCGATACCCGATAAGGTTTTCTGGCCCTGCTGAGTCATTCGGCGTAGAACTACAACCGGACAATCCATTACTCCGACCCGGTGCCTGCCAAGAACTGCTTGCTGACTTCGCAGAGGAAGAAGATTGATGGGGCAATGGCGCACATGTTGATGCTGAACTCCTACTGGAAGGGTGTACTAATGATCTAGATGAGTTTGAGTGAGTCAATTGACACAGACTCGAGGATGTCGATCGGGTGAGAACAGGGAGGGGAGTAACCAAAGGACAATGGGATTGAAATGTAGGACAATCCACTTGAGAAGTGGAACGGTACTGGTGGAGTGGGTGCAAATCAAGGCCTCACCGACGAGAGGAACAAGAGGGAGAAATGGTGTCATCTGCAGAGTGTTTGCCACTAAGCCTAAAATAATTCCATATACTCTATGTCCACAGTCATGTGCCACGAGAAATAACCTCAGATGCAGGGTGGTCAGATAGAGTAGAGTTGGTTGGAGACGAGTGCAGGTGCATAGCATAGTTGACTTGGTGACAGACAGCCAGCAGCTGCCGAGATGGAAGGAGGAAATTGTCCGAGGCTGTTTTGGTTGGCGTCTTTTTTCTTCTTTGCTTCCCGTCCGATTTTCTTTCCCGATCCCTTCATCCTCTAACTTAATTATAACAATTGACTTCCCCTGAATAAATCACTGTATACCCCGCGGACCAACCCGATCAATTTCAAAGACTATCCCTATCGCTCTCTCTTCACCTCAGGACTCAATTGAGAGCTCGTATTTCAATGTTCCCGGGGGTTAGTTGTGGCTCCGTGTCAGCAGCACTCCGGTTGTCCACCAACGCCTGGAGGAATCCGATAGTCGCCCGCCGCAGTGTGTCTTGCTGTTCGTCCGTTTGTCGCACATCCGCAACACTGGCTCCCCCCACCAAACAAGCCCCCTCCCCCCCTCTCCCTCCCGCCGCCGCCTCCTCCTCTTCCTCCTCCTCCTCTTCTCCTTCTCTCTCTTCCCCTCTTCGTCCTTCCTCTTCTTCTTCTTCGGTTGTGTCCGCTTCAAATCGTACTGCTCTTTTAGCTAGACACTTTTCTTCTGTGTCCGCTACCACATCACAACCCTCCACCATGTCTTACACCGTTCGCAAGATTGGCCAGGCCAACACCCTGGAGCACCGTGTCTTCATCGAGAAGGATGGCAAGCCCGTCTCTCCCTTCCACGATATCCCCCTCTATGCCGATGAGGCCAACAACATCTTCAACATGGTTGTTGAGATCCCCCGCTGGACCAACGCCAAGCAGGAGGTACCCAGGCCCAAGCCCCCCCGCCGCACCCATCGTCGTCGACCTTGTCAACTGACCTCCTGTTTGCCCATCAGATCTCCAAGGAGGAGTTCCTCAACCCCATCAAGCAGGATGTGAAGAAGGGCAAGCTCCGCTACGTCCGCAACTGCTTCCCCCACAAGGGTTATCTCTGGAACTACGGTGCCTTCCCCCAGGTATGTTTTTGTTGTTGCCCCTCATTGGACCGCCATCATCTCACACTTGTGTAGACCTGGGAAGACCCCAACAACGTCCACCCCGAAACCAAGGCCAAGGGTGACAACGACCCGCTCGATGTTTGCGAGATCGGTGAGCTTGTCGGCTACCCCGGTCAGGTCAAGCAGGTCAAGGTCCTTGGTGTTATGGCTCTGCTCGACGAGGAGGAGACCGACTGGAAGGTCATTGTCATCGACATCAACGACCCCCTCGCTCCTAAGCTGAACGACGTTGAGGACGTTGAGCGTCACCTCCCTGGTCTTCTCCGCGCCACCAACGAGTGGTTCCGTATCTACAAGATCCCCGACGGAAAGCCCGAGAACCAGTTCGCTTTCTCCGGCGAGTGCAAGAACCAGAAGTACGCTCTCGAGGTCATCCGCGAGTGCCGTGATGCTTGGGAGAAGCTGATCTCCGGCCAGGCCCCCAAGGGCGACGTCAGCATGTACGTTTTCTCTTTTCTGTTGCGCAAATGGGCGATGACTGACCCACTTCTAGTGCCACCAGCGTCTACGAGGGTGTTGAGCGTGCCGACTCCGCCAAGCTTGCTGCCATCCCCAAGGGCGAGAACCTTCCCCCTGCTCCTATTGACGGCAGCGTTGACAAGTGGTTCTTCATCTCCGGTGCTGCTGTTTAAATATGTACAAATCTTAAAATCCAAAGTTATTCCCACACCCGCGGGTGATTCATATAATTCATATTTCCTGATTCAATATAAATGCTTTATCGTAACAACAACCGATCCACAAGTGAGTTCGCGAGATAATGGTAATGAGTCAAGGAAAAGAAAAAGTTAAAGTCAATAGCTGGTATATACACATGCCCATGAACAACATGATAGATAATACAGGTAGGTAGTCAAACGAGTCGAGAGACATCCACTCCACCACCGACAACATTGAGCATCCTGAGCCCCTCCCCCAAATTCAAGATCCCCAAGGTGCTCAAGAAGCAGCACAACAGAACCCAATGTCGCCCATAGCCTCAAAACCCCATCCCTTCTGGCGCAACAACAACCCAAAAACCACATTCACACCTTCGAAACTTCCTCCTGGATAACACCCATCCTCTTCCCCATCCAAAAAACACCTCCATGCAAGACGAAAGATCTTAACCCTTCAACGACTCCTCCCGCTCAATCACGCGCCCTAAACGGGCAATCTCCTCAATAACATCCCCGATCTTCATCTGCCGCTCGCCGACGGCAATGCTAATCTCCTTGCCGTTCTTGAAGCCCACCGTCAACTCGGCCGGCTGCGTCGAGTGTCGCGGCAGCTGCGTGACCTTGATGTCGATGTGCGTGGGGCTCGACGCCGGGACCGTCGACGGGTTGCGCAGGAGCGACAGCAGCACGCGGCACGGCCGGGCGCTGCGGGCCCAGGGGTTGAAGGTTGTGCGGAAGGACGAGATCGTGGCGAGAGGGATGGTCATTTTGGTTGTTTTGCTTTGTTTTTCTTCTGGTGCTGTCTGTTGGTTTGTCGGGTTAGGATGGGATGGGATTATTTTTGCGGAGTTGGGGACTTACTTCGTTTCCTTTCTTGTATGGGGTTTGATGGGTTAAGATTTATTGAACAGATAGGTATCGCGCGCGATGTTGGGTATGTAGTCAATTGGGTTTGCGCATGTGCTGGCGCTTTTTGCTGGACGGTCTAAAGGTAGATATCTATTGGCCTCGATGGCCCGGTTGGATTGATCTGCCGGAGAGGAGAGAGTGATTGTGTGTGTTTGTCTTAAATGCAAACTCTCTTTTGGCTTTTCTTTGATTTGAGCGCGGGCTTGTGAATGCCTTAGGCATTAATGATTTGCGGGATAGGCTACGGGAAGCCGATGACGCTGGTAAGAACGGACACATTGACCATTTAGCCCCCTCTTTACGGGTTCTGCTTGATTCCTCTCTGCATACATAATATTCTATTTATTTTGGACGTGGGCCACTCGAGCTGGGCTCGTATGCGCTTTTGAAGAACCTTCCCCTACAATACAATCCATACAATGTCCTCGTTGACGGAACTCCAGTCCCGCCTGAAGGAGCTCTCCACCGCTCTAGCTGATATCCATCCGCTGGTAGCTCGCTTGCGGAACTTTACGACCGCTATTGGACAGGGCGATGAGGCGCGCTTGGAGCTTGGGACCGAGATTCACACCCTCCTGAAGGGGGCAGAAGACCAGTTGGAACTGCTGCGCGTGGAGGTCGAGGGTCTCGAGGCTGGGTCCGAGAGCAGACGCAAAGCGTTGGACAATGAGAAGGAATCCGAGAGGGAACGTGTTGTCGCGCTGGCGGGGAGGTTGACGGAGGAGCTGAAACGGTATGCTGTGTCCTGCCCTACCTACCTTATTGACGAGAGTGACCGGGGCCAAGGTGTCTTGCTATGGTGCTGACAAGGAAGCAGAACGAGAAGGGACTTCCGCAACGCACAGCTACAAGCTAAACGCAACGCCGAGATCGCTCGCCGGAAAGAACGGGAGTTGTTGTTCTCGCGATCTCAGAGTGCCGACCGGAAGAAACAGGCCACCGAGAAGCTGACGCAGAATGAGGTCGTCAAGAACGCTTCGAATGATGTTACCGCGGCCCTGCGGCGCACGCATCAGTTGATGCAGGCTGAGTTGTCGCGAAGTCAGTTCGCGCAGGAGACATTAGGTTAGTTGGTGTTGTTGCTGCGAAAGAATGGGCAGGGGGCCTTTCTTGGCTAATCTCTTGTGATATAGAGCAATCTACCGCTGCCCTCTCGTCGCTATCGGAATCCTATACGGACCTGGACTCTCTCCTCTCTTCGTCGCGGAATCTCGTCGGCTCGCTACTTCGCTCGCAGAAGTCGGACACATGGTATCTGGAGACCGCATTCTATATTCTTCTGGGGACAATCACTTGGCTTATCTTTCGGCGCATACTCTACGGCCCTCTGTGGTGGCTAGTGTGGCTGCCGGTGCGGCTACTGGCAAGATTTACCTTTGCTATTCTGAGTGTCGTCGGCATCACCAGCACAGCAGTTCAGGCCTCTGACACTGCTACTGCCCCTGCACAGTTCATGCATGAGACTCCGGCCGTTGTTCAAAAAGCGGAGCCCACCATCCAGAGCGCGGAGCAAGAGGCAGTATGGGATCAGGTTCCTGTCACAGACGAGACGGAAGAGGATCGCCTGATTGACCAGATCGGTGAATTGGTAGAGGAGATTGAAAAGCAGGAGGAGACGAATATTGACGACATCTCTGAGGAGGAAAGACAGAGGCAAGCGGAGCTGCCAAGGAATCCTAAGAAGAGGATGTTCGAAGCTACCGATGTTCCCCACCAGAGGGATGAACTATAGAAGTCTATCCATAGCGAACCTAATGTTTGATGATGAATTTATACAGTAATGTAGAACCCCCGGCAAGCCTTCGACAGCACATATAGATCCTAAAGGAGGCCGTCAGCATCTGCATTGATTTTGTAGCGTTACTAGTAGTAATCCTGAGGGAATTTCCCCGCTTCAAGCTGTCAGATGAACTGACCGCCTTGGCATGATCTCATGTCCACTTTGGCACATTATTCATCTGTCCTCCGCACCACCCCAGTTTCTCTGTCAGATCCCAAGGTCCTCCAAGATGGCTTCCAAGCTCGCTCAGAACCTGAAACAGCCGGCTCTGGACTTTTTGTCCTTTGTCAATGCCTCCCCTACTCGTAAGCTTTGCCTATCGTATTGCCTTATCGGCGCCTGGTGGAGAGGCTATCCTAACCACAATCACTACATATAGCCTTCCATGCAGTCCAATCTGCAAAGGATCTTTTGGCCAAGGCTGGTTTCCAAGAGATCAAGGTGAGTCCTCAGCTATATTAAGGCTTGACTTGACAATGACAGCTAATTCCCGCCGCAGGAGAAGGATTCCTGGGCGTCCACCTGCCGTCCTGGAGGAAAATACTATGTGACTCGCAACCAATCTACCATTGTAGCTTTCGCTATTGGTAAGAAATGGCAGGTATGCGCTTGTTGAAAACTTGCTCCAGCTGCAAGAGAGAACTCACTTCGAATAGCCCGGTAACCCCATTTCCATGATCGGTGCCCACACCGATTCCCCCGTGCTGAGGATCAAGCCTGTCAGCAACAAGCGTGGGGAGGGCTATGTCCAAGTGGGTGTCGAGACCTACGGAGGAGGCATTTGGCACACATGTGCGTCTGCCCATGTTTTTGTTATGAACCCTGCGCTAACTGCTAAAAGGGTTTGACCGCGACCTGGGAGTTGCGGGTCGGGCCATGGTTCGCAACGGCGATGGCTCTATTGTGCAGAAGCTCATCAACATTGACCGGCCTAGTATGAACTGTCTCTGAGAATTTGAGGTTTGGAGCTAACGAGCTACTAGTTCTGCGTATTCCCACCCTGGCTATTCATCTCGACCGCCAGGAAAACTTCTCCTTCAACAAGGAGACTCAGCTCTTCCCCATTGCCGGTCTCGTGGCCGCCGAGCTTAATCGCACCGGTGCCAGCGAGACTAGCAAGCCCGAAACCACTGAGGAGGAAAGCGGAGAGTTCTCCCCTCTGAAGGCGATCACCGAGCGCCACCACCCCTACCTGGTCGAGCTCATCGCCGCCGAAGCCGGTGCTAAGCCCGCTGACATTCTCGATTTCGAGATGATCCTGTTCGATACGCAAAAGTCCAACTTGGGCGGTTTGTTGGAAGAGTTTATCTTCTCTCCTCGTTTGGACAACCTGAACAGCTCCTTCTGTGCTACCGTCGGTCTGATCGACTCCGTTGCCGATGCTTCGGCCTTGGACAACGAATCGTCCATCCGTCTCATTGCTCTGTTCGACCACGAAGAGATTGGCAGCCGGACCGCTCAGGGTGCCGACTCCAACATGCTTCCTGCCGTGATTCGCCGTCTGTCCGTGCTGCCGTCCGCGGCCGGCGGTGATGCCGACATTTCCACTGCCTATGAACAGACCCTATCCACCTCGTTCCTTCTGTCCGCTGACATGGCCCACGGTGTTCACCCGAACTACTCCCCCAAGTACGAGAACGACCACCGACCGCAGATCAACAAGGGACCTGTGATCAAGATCAACGCCAATGCGCGCTACGCGACCAACTCTCCTGGAATTGTTCTGCTGCAGGAAGTCGCTCGTAAGGCCGCCGATGATGGAGGCGAGGGTGTGCCCCTGCAGCTGTTCGTTGTTCGTAACGACTCCAGCTGTGGAAGCACCATCGGTCCCATGATGTCGGCCAAGCTGGGAGCTCGCACGCTGGATCTGGGTAACCCTCAGCTCAGCATGCACAGTATCCGCGAGACGGGCGGTACCTATGATGTGGGCCATTCCATCCGGCTGTTCACCAGCTTCTTCAAGCACTACGCCGACCTCTCCAAGACCATTTTTGTGGATTGAAATAGAGCATAGTTAGCATAGCTATTTGTATAGCCTGTTCATAAGAGATACCTAACTATTGATTACCTAGTGTTGTGGTTGCATCTCTGTGGGCTATTGAATGTAACAGGCAAGAGACAACTCGGGCCGAGGGAAACCCGCAATCGCCTGATGTAGCCGCCCTACAGTAATTACAGTCGTGGTGCCCGTGCCTTGCCTTGTCTTCTCCGCCTCCGCCTCCGCCCTCCATTTCTCCTCCATTTCTCCTGACTTGCTTGCTTAATGACTGTCTGATTGACTGACGGACGTCAGCATCAACCTCAATTTCCCTCCCTCTATTCCCTCCCTCTTTTCCACGCCCACACCACCTCCACTACCTCTCCTTACCATCCATGTCCTCATGACCCTCTATGACCACTCCGGATGTCTATCGAGATGCGGAATACCTCGCTGACGTGTCCGGCTTATCGCCCGGCCTCGTCGCCGGACCTCCGTCCAGCAGTAGTAGCAGCAGCCACGATGAGCGCATGAGAAAGATACAATCGACTACCAAGGTAGCGTACATCGACCGACTGCTCCGCGATCTCGATATTCTCATATACTGCGAGCTGTCCGCGCTTTATTACATGGAGTAAGAGCATTGTCCCATTTTCTATGTAGAAGAACCCCTCCTCCATCCGCAAACACCCGTCCAACATCCTATACGTCCAATCTTCGTACTCGCAAGCCCCAAACGCGCAACTGATCACCGTCTCATCAACCCTACCTCCCATACACACCTTAACCAACCGATCACAATATTGTATTAACACATACACCACAAAACCAGCTGTTCGATCATCCTCTTCGCGACCCGCGCCATCGTGCAACTCATCTTCTTCACCCCCAAAGTGCCCCCCTTCGACCCGACGCGCCGACCGCCATACGTCAGCGCCATCCTCCTCAGCAACCTGTTCTGTATGCTGTGTCACCACCTCTTTGCGCCGCCGGAGGCCGGCGAGGAGACACGCGGATACATGCACGGCGGCCTGCTGATCGACTTCATCGGCCAGAGGACGCCTGTCCCCTTGCTGCGGCTGCTGTTCATGGATTCGTTGGTGCTGGTGCTGAATCTCGTTATGTTGATGTTGGTGGTTGAGCGGGTGAAGACTGTTGAGGTGCAGCCGCAGACGCAGACCACTACAACGACGATAACAACTACGAGTACGGGTACGGGCACTACTACCGGGGAAGGATCCGGATCTGCTACCGCTGGTGTCGGGAATGCGGAGCAACCGGGGCAGGGTCAAGATCATGATCTGGAAGAGCGGGGGATTCTTCGCGGAGGGCGGACGGCATCGGACTCTAATGCTCGATCTGAGGTGGAGAGCGGCGAACACCGACCCATCCATACCGATGACAATGATATCGACGAACGGACCGAGTTGCTGGCTGACCCGGCTGAGAGCGGTTTGAACCTGGGCAGCACGGCGGCGAAGGACAGCCACCCGCTGGATGGGTTCGCCTCTGGCCAGGCGGTTATCATGGAGGCCGGATTGGTGGAGGTCGTCCGCGAGCAGTGGCGGTACAGTGCTGCGACGGCGCCCAGGGCCCAGCGGCCGTTTGTGCCCTCGCGTCACACGGAGGTGTTTCTGCGTGAGAGGTTGGGACTTCGGATTGCGGCGAATGGGCGCATGGAGCGCATTCCGCGGGTAACAGCTGGGGCTGGGGCTGGGGCGGGGGTCTAGGTTTAGGGTGTAATGGCTGCTTTTGGAGTACTACGTCTCCTGTATTGTATAGATTAGGATATACTCCGTGTATTGACGTCGATACACATGATAGTTCTTGGCTTCAGGACATAGCAAGGGAGGAAGAGTCTCGTGTGTTGTGTAGGTTTCACGAGGTAATTCGATAAGATCGACCAGCTGAGTGGAGTTCTTCTCCATGCATGCATCTCTTCATCAATACAAAATCATCTCATAGCATCACATAAACGTACATCCACAAGACAAGAACCAGCAAAGAAAACAAACAAGGGTATGTATGTAGAGCATCAACCTCCCCGACCCCAAGCACCATCCGACGAAATCTACTGCTCCCCCTGACCATCGCCATCGACCCCCTCATTATTATCACCCTTGGACCCCGCCTCCGGAGCGGCACCAACCCTCCGATCCAAGATCTCATCGACAATGCCCATCTCGAGCGCCTCGTGAGCCCCCATAAAATAATCCCGCTCCATGAGCTTCTCAATCTCATCCAGCGACAGAACCTTCTTCCCCGTCAGATGGCGCTGATAGATCTTATTCAGCTGGCTGCGCACGCGCAGGATCTCCTTGGCGTGGATGGCGATGTCGCTGGCCTGTCCGAAGTACCCGCCCGAGGGCTGGTGGATCATGATCGATGAGTGTGGCAGGCAGTATCTTTTGCCAGGGTGCCCACCGCACAGTAGCAGCGAGCCCATTGATGCTGCTTGGCCTACGCAGATTGTTGAGACGGGGCTGGCGATGTAGGTCATTGTGTCGTAGATTGCTAGGCCTTTTTTTTTTTTTTCCCTCCGATTAGTATTGTTTAGAGGGGTTAGGGCTGGGGAACAGGCGGCTGCTTACCTGCTGTGACCGAGCCTCCCGGAGAGTTGATGTATAGGTGAATGGGCTTCTGCGGGTTATCGGCTTCCAGAAAGAGGAGTTGCGCTACGATGGACGCGGACATCGTTTCGTCGACTTCGCCGTTTAGGCAGATTATGCGCTCTTTTAGGAGGCGGGAGAAGATGTCGTCTTTTGGTTTGGCATTGGGTTAGTTGAGTTGGGGTTGTGGATGGGGTTTGAAAGTGTGCACGTACAGGTGTGCCAGCCTCCGCCCTGATGGATTCTGCGTTAGTCGACTTTGATCTCGAATACTAGAGTCGGTGAGGGAAGGTTGGTGACTTACTACTGTCTCTGTAACAAATGGCGTGGGCGTCCATCCCCGCGTAGGTCGGCCGGTTGATGATGGTGGTGATGATAGCGACGGGATGGAGCTGGTGAAGCTCCGCGATACCCCCCGGATGGTCGACGGGCGGCTGAGTATGCGACTTACTCGCTGCAGAGGGCGGGAGGGGTTCATTGTGGGTGCTGTCGAGTTGCTTGTTCGGGATGGAGAGGGAGTAGTGATATGGAAGAGAGAGAGAGAGGTCGGAGTCGAGCTGTTGCAGCTTGGCTGCTGCTTGCAGGCCGGGTCTCCGCTCCTCCTCCGCCTTTGCGCGCGCGCCAATCTTCCAAAACCTCCGCGGGATTTTTTCTTTACATTCTCCGCCGCGACCCTCTCCGTTCACTCACTCACTTCTGCCTACCGGGCATACCACGAGGGAACACCATGGAGTGTCTGTACGGTCGCATATCGTACGCATCATGGCGATTACGACAATTCCGGCAATTGGTCAACAGCACGCGAGGCCCAATTGCTCTTTCGCATCACCGCATCCGCCGCACCTTATCCACCTCCGCCGACGAGCCTCAACCGCCGCAACCCCACGATACCCCGTCCGCTCCTCCTAATGAGACCCCGTCTGAATCTCTCGACAAGAGGCCCTCCGAATCCTCCCCACCGCCTTCCTCCCTCCTCCCCAAATCTCCCTTGCTCACCGACCCCAAACCAGCCAACCGTCAGCGCTTGCACAAGAAGAAAGCCCGCAGCAAGAATCGAGTCTACTCGGACCCAGACCATGACCTCACGAAGAACCCCTGGGCCGTCGCCCTCGCCAGCCCAGTCCGCTACTGCTCCCTGACCGGGTACCGCATGCCTACGGAGTTCCTGAACAACTGGGGTCTGGACGAACATCCCGAGGGGAGTCTATTCCTCCATCCTACTGCTCTCCTGCCAGCCCCATCCGTACCTGTGCCTGGCTCATCATCACCATCGGCCTCATCGTCACCATCATCACCCTCCTCGCCATCACCCCCACAACTCCCTCCCACCCCGCGAACCGCACCCGCAATCAAAAACCTCCGAGCCTGGATCGTCAACCGCCTGCCCCTTCTCACGCACATCACAGAGACACTGAGTGCCAAAACAGCACGCATCCCAGCCATCACGCACGCGTTCCCACTACGCTGGAAGCCGCCACTAGGACCGCTAACAGAGCCGCTGTTAGCGCGCTGCGTCTGGCGCCAGGATATGCCGCAGTTCCTGACGCGGATGATGCGACGACAGGTGGGCGGGCGGTTGCGCAAGGCCGCCTCGCAGACGAATGACTCGGCGGCGAGGCAGGTGTGGACGCCGCTGCTGCGTGAGGGGTGCGACCTCACGGAAAAGGCGCTGGTGGATGCGTTGAACAAGATGGAGCCGATTGTGCGGATGCGCGTCGGCGCGGTGTTGGTCTTGCGACCGATGACGAGTGAGCCCGAGCCAGGGCTGCCGCTGACGAGTTTCTTTCATCTGCCGCAGACGGGTTCGAAGGTGCCTGTGTTTGATGTCACTCGGTTGTTGGACGGGGAGGATCTGGCGTGTGCGAAGCTGGAGGGGCAGGCGGCTGTGTTCTTTCGGCCGGATGATCGGCCTACTGTTGATGCGATGCTGGGGTTGTGGAAGCTTGCGGGGCTGTTGCGTGAGGATCCTTATTGGGATCCGATGCCTGATTCCTCGTGATAGCATCGCGTACCTCAATCCCTCCTGATCTGGGAGCGCACCCAGACCAACACTATATTGTACAAATAGAACAGACGCGAAGATCAAGAGACTATATACCCTCTCATATAATTCTATGGTATCACAAACACAACCCACCCTCCCTCTCTAATCCATCCCGACCAACCAACCATACACCTATTCACAACCAAGCAAATCCGCCAACCGATCCACAAAAGCCGCAGGCCTAACCTCGCCCTCCACAAATTCCTCCCTAGAACTAACACCAGTTAAAACCCCCAACGTCCCGCCCAACCTCCCCTCAATCCCAAACCTAATATCCGTATTCGCGCGATCACCCACCATACAAGCGCGGGCCCGATCAAACCGAAACCGCCCCTCAATCGCCTCCATCATCGCCTGATTCGGCTTCCCCAACGACACCGGCATCTGCCCGCCTAGCATCATAGATAGCGGGGCACTCATCGACCCGGCACCGGGGAATAAGGTCCCGGCGTTCGGCAGCGTCGAATCGATGTTCGTGGCTAGGAACACCGCGCCGCGCCGGATGTAGTGGTACGCCAGGGCCAGCTTCAGGTAGTTGATGTGGAAGTCCAGGCCCACTAGCACCACGCCTACCTCGGGGTCGAGAAGACTTTCGTCGCCGGCCGCGATGCGCTTGTAGTCGTCTGGTGTGATGAGGCGTTGGTAGGCTGGGTCCGTGCCGCCGAGGAAGGGGATGTTCTCTGCGCGGAGTTCTTGCTCGATGCCTGTTTCGCCGATTATGAAGACTTTGCGTTTGTTTGGCGGGAGGGTTAGGATGCGCGAGATGTAGATTGAGGCGCTGTAGGAGGAGGAGAAGACTTCTTCCTTTTGGGTCCGTTAGTGGGTGTGCGTGTCGCGCGGGGCAGGGTCAATGGTCGTGGGTTGGGGCTCGTAACGTACTGCGGAGCTGGGAATGCCTAGCCCTTCGAGCTTCTTCACGTAGTCGGCGCGCGATTTCGTGCTGTTGTTCGTCACGAAGACGACTTGTTTGCCTAATGGGAGCGGGGTCGGCTTTGCTTGTTCTTCGGACGGAATACTGTCCCGAACATACCTTTGCTTCTCAACAGGTCCAATGTCTCGTTGGTACCAGGAAAAAGGTGATCCCCAGACCAGAGGACGCCTAGAGAATTGATATCGGTCAGTCGGTCCTGTGGGTGTAGATTGTGGTCCCTCGAATGAGCCCGGCAATACGCACCATCACAGTCGAACAAGAACACCTAGATTGGCCACATTAGCTTCACATCTTCGACGCGATCCTGTTCAACCAGTCTCAAACTCACATCGAACTTGTCCAGGAACTCGCGGATGCCGGCGGCGTCTCCGGTTAAATAGCGGGGAGTGTGGGTGGATGCGGGGTACTCGGAGGATGCCATGATGACGGTCTATGCGGCTTTCTAAGTCTATTGCGAAAGTCTGATGTCTATACTTGCCGCACAAGAGGAGGAAGAAAGAAAGAAAGAAAAGAACAAGAAGTCAAGAACAAGTTATTGAGTCAGAAAGAGTGTTGATGCGGCGCACTGTATTCCGTCTCTCGTCCGGCGTTTCGGTGAGACAGGAAGCGGGCCGCACGTGAGGAACCGGCGATGATGGATGCACTCACTTTAAGTATATGACGTTCCTACAGCTACACGGGTCGCGTCGCAATTAAGTTGGAGAAAAGCATGCCTTTGACCTGTTCATTATATCTCATACAGTCATAATTTTTGGATTCACTCCACATGGTAGAATCGAATCTAGTGAGCGTGTCCGAGTGTCTTCCGCTGGTAACGGCTCCTCCATACTTCCGTGCTACTGGAAGTGATGCAAGGAAGAAGATGTCATCTGCGATAGCTTCAGTAAGCCGGCATTCTGTGATCATCTGTGCCGTGTCAATGATGAACGATCTCGCCAGTTCTGTGCCCATAGACTACCAGCGAGACCTGCATAGGAATAATGTCGCTCAGGGCTTAGAGAAATTAGTCGAATAGCGGAATCTCTCACGACTAAGCACCGCCGAGGATGCCGGAGATCTTGAGTGCGACATCGAGTATAGTCAAATGCTCGTCAGCTCCATCGACAAGACGACGATCCATCTCTGAGAAAACCGTCACGATCTTATTCTTCTGGATATCTGGAATGGCGTCGTTGTAAACCATGCGTCGGTACAGCTGCGCGAGGTCAGTTTAAGATTTCACCGATCATGCATCTGAAGCAGCTGTGGACACACCTGTAGGAGGAGCTGAGTGCCACTCCATCCATCGGCAGTGATATCCGTAACCACCTTAGAAACCGCATCATAGGACGATCCGATCTTCTTCGGCTGCAGCGCCTGTACTAGATCGTCCAAGACGCTTTCAGGAACGACACCGGCAATTTCCTCGATGGTCCGAACAGTGATCTGGTCCGAACTATCATCCACCATTTCCGTGTCATCATCTCCGTCCTTCTTGTCGGCCAGACCAGCCCCGACCAGCTTGGCCGCACTCTGCAAATAGGTTATGGCCCGTCGCAGATCACCCTCACTGCAGCTAATCAACTTGTCTATCACGCCCTCTTCCAATCTCAGGTTCTCCAGTTTAGCAATCTGCACCAGCCTATCCCCTGCCGCTGTGTTGTCCAGAGCCTTGAATCTGAACTTGCTGCATCGACTCGCCAGCGGTTCAATGATGCGAGTTACATAGTTACAGACCAAACAGAATCGGGTAATCCGACTGTACTGCTCCATGGTGCGACGGAGAGCTGACTGCGCGTCCTGTGTCATACTGTCCGCCTCGTCAAGGATGATGATCTTGAATGGAGGGCACGGGTATTTGGCGAGGTATTCGGCGCCCATGCCCGTCGAGTGACTGAGTTGAGCACGAGCGAAGTTCTTGATCTTGTCGCGCACAATCCCGATACCACGTTCATCCGAAGCGTTCAACTCAAGGATACGAGAGCGATAGAGGGTAGGACCGAAAAGCGATTTTGCAAGAGCAAGAATTGTGGAGGTTTTACCGGTACCGGGAGGACCATAGAAGAGCATATGGGGGAGCTAGGGATCGCTCGTCAGCGTTTCTTGGGCGGAACACGGAATTATGAAGTTCGGGGCCGGTCGTACATTAGAAGCTTGCAATGTGCGCTGAAGGACCTTTGTTGTGTGGTCTTGTGCGGCGACATCATCGAGAGTTTTGGGGCGACTATTTAGTGGTCAGTCTCTCAGGCCTTACAGGGAAAGATGGAAAACAGCTTACTATTTCTCAACCCATGGCTGCAGTCGATTCTGCTCATCCTTTCCGTCGGTTGGCTTCTGCTTGGGGGTGCCCGAAGCTGCTGCTGCAGCCCGGGCTTTATTACTGAAGAAATTGGCAGCCATTTCCAGATATTGAAGGCGGAGGTGTGGCAGGGAGGATACAGGCTCAATCCGTCGAAGCTGAGCTATGCCCGGGGAACACGCCGGCGGGAGACCGTGTCGGGGACGCGTCTCCACGTGATACGCGCTGACCGCCCGTTGTATCATTTGACCTTCCCAGGCTATCCTTATCGGATAAGTTATCATCGTATCATCGTATGGGGAGCAGTCCAACTTGGGGGCTATGATGCAAGCAAGCGTTAGCCCTTGGAGGAGGTAAATAGTCCACGCTTACAACAACACTTACTCTTTCGTCTTAAAGGCTGCGGCAACAAAATAGAGGCCTATGCCCAGAGCACTGATGATGAACAATGCCCCTGACACTATGGCTGCTTTGATCAATGTCTCGTTGGCACTCATCGCCTCGGCTACAAATCATTTGAGCTGCGAAATGTTGCTGAAGTCATGAACAAATGCCACCATCCCTGCGGTATATGCCCCCAATGACAGTATTGTTCGGGAAGGAACAGCCTGACAATAATGTGCAGCTGCGGAAGCGGCCAGCTGGTCCTCAATGGGCATTACATTACATCTGTTGAAGCGGGCGCAAAGCTTGAGGGTTAAACTAGCGCACATCAATTGTCCGCGAAGCAGCTCTATGATTGATCAATTGATCAGAGACGGCAGACGCAAGGTTCTTGAGAGTTCTAGAAAATTATGCAGATAATAAGTACCTAGTGCCCAAAGATTCCCAATACTTGCGCTACTTTGTAATCTCAAAATCCCTGCTGTGCATTGAAAGAGAGAAGCTAGAGGGTCTTGAAGAAGAGAGGCAGCATATTGCCCCTTCTAGCGCAGGCTTAATTGAACAATACCGAATCAATGTCGGTTTTGAGCAGGAAGTATTGATTCCAAAAAGTCAAAGAGTGCTCCTCAAGACTTCAAACTCAAATGAGAATCGCCGTTCAAGAGGATCGAGACAAAGATCATCAGTCCTGACCCAAGACACTCCCAGTTGTGTCAAAGAATCCCGAGTGGTCGTTGGGACTTGTCCTGATCTAGCAGGATCAAGTGGGTTCGCTCAGATTCTTGGTCCAGGCGCTATCGCCGTAGACTATCTTCTACCTTAGATCGACCGCATCATCAAAACGGGGAATTGAACGCCACTAAAGCGGCAGTTGTGACACTGGTGAGCAAGTCCAGCAGAAACTAATGCTGTGACTGGGATCGACCGCAGATTGGATCAGCCGGGGTTCTTTGGATGCAAAGTCTCCTGTTGGAGGGAGGCACTGGCCCAAGCTCCCCCTCGTCTCCTGTCGCGCGTTCTTTCGCAGGGCGCGTGGAATGAGAGGCGGTCGCGCTGCTGGTGCTCGTGGCCCTGGCACGATCGATAACAGTCGTCCTGACCCAATCACCCGGTCGGCGCTTCGCGTCAATGAATGTCATAGACGATACGCTTGGATCAGGTCTCATCCTTCGCCCAAGACGTGATCAATTCAGTGATTGCAAAAGTGAAGTTGCTCCCCATTACCGCCGCAATTTCTTGTTGTTGTTGTTATTGTTGTTGTGGGGGGGTATCGGAAATTGATAGTAGTCGGTGGTAACCAACCTGCAGCCGATAAACAATAAATTAAATCATCGGCGCCCGCGCGCGACCAACACATGACGGAGACGGGGTCCCCCAATCTTATCCTTTCCTCCCTCCTTCCATCCCTCCTTCTACACCCAATCCAGGACATTGTCCTCAGTAATGAATCTGCACCACAGTATTGATAGAATACAAAAGAGCGACTTCTCAAGAAAGGTCGACACCTCATTATACTTGATTTCTACTGGTAAAAGTAATTTTCCCAGGGGACAGACATTCATTATTCAGGGTCAATCCTGCAGCAGTGCCAGGCCAACCTCCCTGTGTTGACCCAAAACCGGTTTAGCGCCACCGACGCGTGACTGCACTGGAAGATCCCCTGCGAAACGGCCGAGTGACAGACTAACTAAAAGAGAGGGAGGGAGAGAGAGAGAGAGTGAAAGAGAGAGACAGACAGAAAGAGACAGAGTCCGGAGACAGACAGACAGACAGACAGGCGGAAAGCAAGAGTAGTCTAGGAGGGAGGGAAAACCCACTCACTCACTCACTCACTCACTCACTCACTCACTCACTCACTGCACTGCATCGTCGCCGCCAACGCTGCCCGCCGCCCGCCAGCCCTTCCTTGGATCGATCTTGTCTCAAACCCCAACAACCCTTCTTCTCCTTCTTCTTACTTCACTCACCATACCCAAGGTGGTCAGGTCAATCTCAAATGACCTCCACAATTTGTGTAATTCTACCCGCAATTCAGTCTTGGGTCTGGTGAGAGACTCCGTCTGTTCCTCCACTTGCCGCCGTTATCCTCTACAACTGCCCGCCTACTTCCCAAGTTAATTTGGTCTCATTGATCCGGAGCGGAGCACAAGGAAGGGCTCTCGCCTGTTGTCGTCAACAACCCGCCCGCCCATTGCTCACCTCACCCACGAAGCTTCAGAGCGCCGATTGATTAACCAGACATTTAAAAAGATCCTAACGGACAGACGAGAATTGCCTTGACGGTGCATTTGCCGTGCACTTCGCTGCGTTTGCGCCTCGTCGACCGTGGGGATCTGTCGCATTGACCCTACCCTGACTGAATCCCGCTTTCGACCGCCATTTGCACCTCGTGAGCATCGCTCCCTCCTTTGAAACCATGGGCGACCCCCGGAAGCTTGATCCTCCTGCTACTCGCAGCGCAGCAAGAAATGGGAAGTCGCCGGAACGTGCTGTCAATGCCTTGTCAATCGCATCGCCTCCTGGCTCAAGAACACCCCCTAGTATGCCATCAAAGAAGACCCTCTTCTACCCTGAACCGCAAGGGAGACAACAAAAGAGTCAAAGTACCTCAGAACCCATCGATCCCGATGCGCTGGCGAAGGCCTTGAAGGACTATGAGGACGCTGGGCGTCCGCGCGAGAGTACACCTGGGACCAGCCCTAGTCGGAAGAGGCAACGAGTGTATGGCGACAGGTCAGTAACACCTCAGTTCGGGCACCATTTTCGGCTCAACCCGGCCGTCCCGAACATAACTTTGAGCTACCCATTGAGCCCCTTGCTAATGTGCCTATGCCGCCCTGTAGATTTATTCCCAATCGCGAGGGGCAAGACCTTCAAGCAACCTACAGCCTCCTTCATGAAGATGGCTGTCCGTCCACTCCGTCCAAATCGAAAAAACGTGCCCCTCATTCGGAGCTTCACTTTCAGAAGAGTAAGTTGGCATACATTTATCGCTAATCCCATGACTAACGATCATCTAGCGGAAGAAGCAAACAGAATGTACTCACGGGTGCTGCGGAGTGAGCTATTCGGAAATACTGTGCCCCAAGCAGATCTGGATTCATTATTACCCGATCCACTGTTGGGGTTTACGAATGGAATCAATGATAAGACTCGCGCCCATACACCCCCGTCACATGTCGTCTCGAACCTCCCCCCAGCCAGTATCACGCCGTCTACTCCACATAAAAACCTCTTCAACTACGCCTCCTCACGCGCCGGATCCGGTCATCCGACGCCAACCAAGACACCTCGAAGTCAACATGGTCCTAATTTGAACGTCCGATCAGAGCTCTACAGCCTTTCGCCAATTCGATACGACAGCCAACGTATACTAGAAACTCCTCGCAAACAGCCTCGCTATGTTAATAAGGTACCTTACAAAGTACTTGACGCACCCGATTTGCAAGATGACTTCTATCTGAATCTCGTCGATTGGGGAAGCAGCAATGTCCTTGGTGTTGGTCTGGGAAATTCGGTCTACATGTGGAACTCACAGAGCGGAAGGGTGACGAAATTGTGCGAGCTGAAAGATGATACTGTCACGAGTGTGAGCTGGATTCAAAGGGTGAGTGCCGAATCCTTTTCAAGCAGAAGTCCTCAGTACTGAACAAACTTTTTAGGGCACCCACCTCTCCATTGGGACAGGCAAAGGACTCGTACAAATATGGGATGCAGAAAAATGTCGCCGTCTGAGAACAATGATCGGGCATACGAACAGAGTTGGAGCTCTAGCCTGGAACGACCATATTCTGACCTCCGGATCACGAGACCGCCTGATCTTTCACCGAGACGTTCGTTCACCCGACCAATTCTTGCGTCGCTTGTCTGGCCACAAGCAAGAAGTTTGCGGTCTCCGATGGAACACGGAAGATGGCCAATTAGCCTCTGGCGGCAATGACAACAAGTTGCTGGTCTGGGACAAGTTGAACGACACCCCTCTTTATCGCTTCTCCGATCATACGGCCGCCGTGAAGGCAATTGCATGGTCGCCTCACCAGCACCATCTCCTAGCATCTGGCGGTGGAACGGCGGACCGAACAATCAAGTTCTGGAACACGTCAACAGGTTCCTTAATAAAGGAGGTCGATACAGGTAGCCAAGTCTGTAACCTGGCGTGGTCGAAGAATTCAGATGAGATCATCAGCACGCATGGGTATAGTCAAAACCAGATTGTGATCTGGAAATACCCTCGTATGGAGCAGATTGTATCTCTGACCGGACATACTTTCCGTGTACTCTATCTGGCTATGAGCCCAGATGGTCAAACCGTTGTGACTGGTGCTGGCGACGAGACTCTCCGATTCTGGAAAATATTCAACAGAAGACCTGGCAGAGAGCACGGTCGTGAAGGCAGTAAGCTGGCTGAATGGGGCACTATTCGGTGACGGCCTCCCGAACCGTTCGTCTTAACACCTTTGTGCTATGTCATGCTTGACTATTTATTAGCAGTTTCCGAAATGCATTAGATCTGGCGTTCCAGGGCATTGGCGTTCATTTGATGCTGGGCATGTCCTTGGACGGTCTGGAGGATGGTCGTCTTACGGTTTTCTATCTGGCATTTCTCGCATCTTGTGGGTTTTCACAGCATTTACGTGGGCGACTTGCAAGGGTTTCATCTTTCCATGCACATTGCGCGCGCTTGAAATTTTATCTGATTCTCCTCCCATGTATTTTGGCCCATCTCTTTGTCGTCTTCCCTTTTCTATTCTTCTTCCAGGGCCTCGTTTTTATTATTCCTTTGAACTACCTCTATTACCCTTTTCTCCGGGCCTTCCTCGAGCCGCGGACTTCCGGCAAGCGCATTTTCAGTTTGATCCAAAGATACGAATCTCTCAGCACGGCGCTCATGGTGTTAGGTGAAATAAGACCGGGTTGATGTCCTTCCGATGGGCAAGAGTGGGGTTTTAGACCCCCTCTCTGGGATTATTGTCCTCTCATCCTAATGGCAGGGATGCACTTGAAATCTTTCTCCTTCCTCCCGGCCTCAATCCTCACCACTTATCCTATTTCTTGCAAATGATGAAGGGACGACATAAGTTCAACAGACCAAGCAAGCATTTATTCATATCGCGCATGGACCAGGACGGGAGCTATAACGAGGGAAAAATGTATGTGAGACAATACCGAGACCAGAATCTACTGTTTTCCTAGATGTGATACGGAGGTAATACATGGCTCGACTATAGCTCTTTTCAAGTAATTCTTTTGATTGAGATTGGTCCTTCCCGCTCACTATCGGTACATCGAATGCACCTGGGTGAATCCATTACCCGTGAGAGTTGTAAATGTTGTGTATGCTATACTAAACCGAAGCATTAGCTGTGTAGAAGACAAAAAAGCAGGGCCTCGTCCGACAAGCCCTATCATCCGTACTTACAAAGTAAAAGAAGAAAAAGATAACGTGATTCCAAAACAACGAGAACATTAACGAAGATGAAATTGGGGTCAAATGAAAATCTACAGAACAAGACGACCGGGCTCGGCGGTCAACAGAGACTTGACGCGGTCCAAGAAGACGCGGGCCCTCTTTTCGTCACCCACGGGCACCGTCAAGCTGAAGACATTGGCGGCCCCGGCGCCCACCGACGGCGCCGCCGCGACGGAAGAAACGACCTTCTTGGCAGCGGCCTTTCCACCAGCCAGGATATCGATGATGTCCTCCTTGACGGACTTAGCCGCCGCAGCTACCACTTGAGGAGCGGCCTGCACCTCCTCGGCGTTCAGCTCGGGGAAGTACTGGCCGCGGGTGGTGCGGGCGGGCTCAGCGCCCAGCACGACCTCGTCGAACAGCTCGCTGGACGTGGGCTTCTCGCGCACCGACCGCGGCAGATCCTCGTTGGCGATCTCGGTCGCACGCTCCAGGAAAGTCGACAGCGGCACCGTGATGTGCAGCTTGTCTTGCAGCCGCTTCTGCGCGTGTAGCACCGCTGCCAGCGAGATGGGCACGGCCACCCGCGTAGTCGGTGGCGGCCGGGCGATCGGGGCTGCGGCGGCGGCGGGCTCGGCGGCGACGGGCTCGGCGGCCTTGGGCGTCGGTGCTGCTGCGATCTTGATGTTGCTTAGGTCCAGGTGGCCCAGTTGCGCGATCCGCGCGGCTTGGCTTGCCGGGTACGACGCATCGATCTGGCCTAGGTAGGCGAGCACGTCGCCCTTCAGGAGGCGGCCCTTAGGCCCTGTTGCTGGGATCTTCGAGATCTCTGACTCCGGGATCCCCTTCTCGTGGAGCAGGGTGCTGACTGACGGGTAGAGGGGGTAGGCGGGGTTTTGGTATTGGACGGCGCTCGTGGAGTTTAGGCCTGTTCGGTGGGAGAGGGTTGTGTTAGTGGGGTTGTTTGAAGTTGAGAAGAAGGGGGGAAGGGGGCGTAATGAGATTGGGTTGAGAATGAGGTAGGTGTCTAGGGCTTTCGTGCATGGTGTAGTGGTAAAGCAGGCGAGTTGAGAATAGTCTCTCTCTCTCCCTTCCGGAGTCGGCGGAAAACTCACGCTTCGAAGTGCTGATCACCCGGGGCTGACGGCGGGCAAGAGCGGCCGGGAGTCGGCGCAAAGGGAAGCTGGAGGCCATCTCTGTCGTGTGGTGGGTGTGTCGTTCGCGGTAGAACCGATTCTGGGGGAGGTGAGAGAGAGGTGGTGTTCGAGGAAAGTCGCGAGAAGCACTTGCAGCTGGAAGCCCGGGAAATCAAGGTTCGGACTGAGGACCCACCACCACGATGACAGAAGGGTTCACGGAGGTCGAGAGTATCGTACCGATGTCGCGATCTGTGACTAAAAGCTGCAAGGCATCCGAGCCGGGGCAATGGCGCTGCGACGGGGGAAGTGAAGTCCGGGGATGTTGAGGTTGTTGGGAGGTTTCACCGATGGCCCGGACGGGAACATTTTTCTGCCGCGGATAACAACGGGCTTAAACGGAGTTGCGCATTCACCAGCTCAATCGCCCGCTTGCTGTGAATGGTTCAAGGTAAGATCCATTGCGCTTTTGTCGACTCTCCACAGTTATATTTGCCATGCTAACCGTTATTTACATATTGTTGTAGTGTTAGACGCGGGATTCAGCCATCATGTTTGCTACACGGCCATCCGCCATTCGGGCAATCTCCCAGCAATGTCCTCGGACTAGCTTCTCGCCAGCTGCCCATTTGTCCAGCCCAGTATGGCGGTTCTTCTCATACAGTGCTCCGCGAGCAAAGGCCGCTGTCAAGGCTAAGAATCCCGCCGCGCAGCCCAAGGTCAAGGCGCCTCCAGAAGATACATTGAGATTCGCCGGCAGACGGCCTGAGGGCTTCGGCAAATTGGAACGGAAGGTCGCAAAGACGCCTTTAGGGGAATTGGTGCTGTTCAAGGCGCCATCGCACCGCAGCTACGTTCTGGGTGCCTACGGTGTCACTGCCTTCTGCTTCGCGTACGCGGTGTACAACTCCAACATCACCTTCCGCGACCCCATCGTACCTCTCCCAATGTGGCAGCAAGTGACGTTCGGTGGTATCTGTGTCATGATGAGTGTTATGGGCACTGTGTTCTTGGCCAAAACGAACAAGTTGATCAGGGCTGTCAAGGCCGTCAACAAGAACGGCCAGACCTATGTCCGCTTCACGGTCCGCAGCTTCATTCCCTTCCGCAAACCATACGAGATCGACGTGCTTCCTCGTCAGGTTGCCTTCGCTCGTCGCTTGGTGGTTTCGCCTGACACTGCTGGTAAGAGGGATACAATTCAACAGACCGCACAGGTGAGCTTCTTCAAGGAACCTCTCAAGAAGATGAACATGTCGCTCTACAAGGTGTTTCGGTCGATTCGCCAGTTGTTCACCGGCGAGGATTTCATCCTGGTGGAAGTGCAGGGCCAAAGTGGTGAATTCCGCTTGGATTCCGCGGGGTATATTTCGCAGGACTTTTTGACCATTGGCAACCCTGTGACCGTGAGACGCTAGATGTCAGCTCTTAACCTGTTACGATATCCTTCTCTTGATGTCTGAATACTTGAAATTTGTTCCTTGTCACCGGTATACTCTTGGCATGGGGTTTTTTTTTGCATTTTCTCTTAGCCCTACTGCTGCTTTCAATAACTATGTATATATACAGAATTGAGCATTTAAGAATTAGTTTTTCATTGTAGGAAATGAATACTACTTCACGTTAGCCAGCATGGTTTGCGTGTGCTTAAC
This sequence comes from Aspergillus homomorphus CBS 101889, assembly GCF_003184865.1. NCBI lineage: Eukaryota > Fungi > Ascomycota > Eurotiomycetes > Eurotiales > Aspergillaceae > Aspergillus > Aspergillus homomorphus. Next base: position 446,696 of record NW_020291904.1, read on the forward strand.
CTCGGGGAGTAAGTAAATATGGCGCCCACGTGACCCTCTCCGCAGCGCGTCTTCCCCCCCAATCAACCGTCCGTGACGCGACTTCGAGATAACCAAAGTAGTGAATGCTGCGTGAGCCCCTCCACACTTGCTCCGTGCAGCCGGGCTAATCCAGCCTTCGTCCCATTCCGCGGTGGGCGCAGCTCCTCCGTTTCTCTGCATCGAATATCTGCACTTCTGAATCCGTCTCACGCGCAGTCGCTGCATCGCGACCCCTCCGTCGCAAAATGGGGAAGCTCATCCGCCTTGAGCTTTTCAGTATGAAGGACCTCATCTAGCAGCGCTACAATACCCGCTAACTATCGCCCTAGACTTCAAATCCTACAAGGGCCACCACACCCTTCTTTTCGGAGATGCGTACTTCACATCCATTATCGGGCCCAACGGGTCCGGCAAGTCGAACTCGTGCGTTGCCCGATCTCAATAACAACACCTCCGCGGCAACACGCACCGCGAAGATCATTCCGTGCTGACTTCATCCAGGATGGACGCGATCTCTTTCGTGCTCGGTATCAAATCGTCTCATCTACGATCTACGAACCTCCGCGACCTAGTCTACCGCGGCCGTGTCCTGCGCACATCCAAAGTAGATGCGAACGGCAACGTCATCGACGGGGCAGCAAACGGGGAGGAACAACCCGACGACGAAATCGACGGCGAACAGTCCCAGGACCCGAGCGGATTGAACGACCCCCGAACCGCATGGGTCATGGCCGTGTACGAGGACGATGCGGGCGAGGAGCAGCAATGGCGGCGATCGATCACCAGCCAGGGTGTCAGCGAGTACCGGATCAACAATCGCACCGTCACCGCACAGCAGTACAACGAGGCGCTCGAGGCCGAGAACATCCTGATCAAGGCGCGGAACTTCCTCGTTTTCCAGGGTGACGTTGAGGCGATTGCGTCGCAGTCTCCGAAGGATCTGACGCGGCTGATCGAGCAGATCTCGGGCAGTCTGGAGTACAAGGCCGAATATGAGCGTCTGAAAGCGGAGGCCGAGGAGGCCGCCGAATCGCAGACCGTGCAGCTTAACCGCCGCAGGGGCATCAACTCCGAGATCAAACAATACCAGGAACAGAAGCGAGAAGCTGAGAACTACGCCCGGAAGGCCGAGGAACGCGACCAGGCGATCATCACGCATATCTTGTGGAAGCTCTTCCATTTTCAACGCCTGATTGACGCATCGAGTGCTGACATCTTGAAGTACCAAGATGAGCTGAAAGAATTCCGTCGTGGAGTCGAAAAGTATGAGAAGAACGTGGAGGATGCTAAGAAGAGCCACGCCATGGTTGGTAGGGATGTTGCCAAGGCCGAGCGAAATATCTTGAAGAAGGAGAAGGACATTGAAGAGGCTGCCAATGCACTCGTACCCGTTGATGAGAAGGTCGACATCACCAGAAAGAAGGTCGATCGCTTTGCTTCTCGTATAGCAGAGATTACCCGGGAGAAAGACTCTCAATCGGCGAATGTGAAACAGCTGGAGAAGGACCTCAAGATTGTGGAGAAGGCACAGGCACAATGGGAGGCAGAGTGGCAGAAGACCATGAGCAAACAGGGTGGCCAGCTGAGCGAAGCCGATCTGCAAGAGTACGCAAAGCTCAAGGAAGAAGTCAGTAAGAGATCGTCTGCCGAGCAATTGAACCTCGACAATCTGCGCCGACAGAAGAAGACCGAAGCGGAGGCCTTGAATAGCCTCAGGAGCAAAGTCGAAGGCGCCGATTGGCAGTTTAAAACTTTGGAATCTGAGACACAGACCTTGACTGAGCGCAAGAGCTCTCTCAACGATACAGCCAAGACGGCTTCCAAGGAGATCGACCGTAAGAAGAAGGAGCTCAATGCTTTGACGTCTGAGCGCCTGCGCGTGTCTCAAATGCGGACGGAATTGGAAGAGAAGTTGCAGGTCGTTCTGAAAAAGCTGCTCGACGCCGATGATGGCCGAAAGCGGTCTGAAAGAGAGATCAGGGCTAAGGAACTGATCTCGACTCTTAAGCGCATCTTTCCGGGGGTCAAGGGCCGCGTCAGTGACCTTTGCAAGCCCAAGCAGAAGAAGTACTCCGAGGCAGTGAGCACTGTGCTGGGCCGACATTTCGACGCGATCGTTGTCGATAATGAAAAGACAGCCAAGGAATGCATTCAACATCTCCGCGATCAAAGAGCTGGCCAAGCCACGTTCATCCCCTTGGAGACAATCCAGGTCAAGGCTTTCAACTCGAACCTCAAAGGCTTGCACCGCGGCATGCGTCCAGCAATCGAAACCGTCGACTATGACGACTCGGTGGCCCGAGCCATCAGCTATGCATGCGGTAATGCAATCGTCTGCGATGATTTAGCAACGGCCAAATATCTTTGCTATGAGAGAAACGTCGATGCGAAGGCCGTCACTCTTGATGGCACTGTCATACACAAAGGCGGTTTGATGACTGGTGGTAAAGGCCCTCAACAGCACTCCAAGCGCTGGGAGGACTCTGAGGTGGAGAACTTGTACAAGCTCAAGGACAAACTGATGGCTGATCTCGCCAATTTGCCCAAGGGCCATCGCCGCGGCACTGAAGAGGAGACACTGCAAGGTGACTTGGTCGGCCTCGAGCAGCGTCTTGCCTATGCTCGGGACGAGCTCAAAGCACTTGAAAGAAACCTCGAAAGCAAGCACAGCGAATTGGAATTCGTTAGAAACCAGCTCGAAGAGATGCGGCCGAGGTTGTCCGAGCGCGAGGAGGCGTTAGAGGAACTGGATGAGACCATTGCTGCATCTCAGCAGAAGGTCAGCAGTGTAGAAGATGAAGTCTACAAGAAATTCTGCAAGCGCTTGGGTTATGCCAACATCCGTGAGTACGAAGTCCAACAGGGATCGTTGCAAGAGGAAGCAGCGCAGAAAAAGCTCGAGTTTACAACACAAAAGAGCAGGATTGAGAACCAGCTGAGCTTTGAAAGACAGCGACTGCAGGCTACGATTGACCGCGTTGCTAGCCTTCAGGCACAGCATCAACGCGATGAGGAGCTTATTCAGGAGCTTAAGGCCGAACAAGAGCGCATTAGAAACCAAATGGATCAGTACAATGCTGAGCTTGACATTCTTCGTGAACGTCTCGAAGAGCAAAAGGAGGCTTATGCGCAATCAGCCGAAAACCTGACACATCATCGCAGAGAGCTTCAAAAACGCACCAGAGAGGTCGAAGGCACCCTGAAGAATGTCAATGCCCTAGAGGCAGAGATACAACGCAATTCTTCCAGTCGATACGCTCTTCTCCGGCGTTGCAAGCTTGAAGATATCGATATCCCGCTGACAGAAGATTCCAATCCACTGGATCAACTTCCTATCGATGATTTGGTGCAAGCAGCGGATCCGGATGCCATGGATGTCGATGACGATGCCAACGGGGTTGGTGACGCATTTGGCGTCCAGGACTATGGCATCGAGGTTGACTTTGACTCCCTCGGAGAAACCCTCAAAGAGGTAAGAAATCTAGACTCGAATTTACAAAGCGTTTTTACTAACTAGCAAATAGGAGGACGACGAAAAGCTGGAAGAAGAACTGCTCGAGAAAGTCCGGTCTCTCAACAGCGAGCTCGACAAGATGGCGCCCAATACACGTGCCATGGAGCGATTAGAGAGTGTGGAGAACAAGCTTCGAGCCACGGAGAAGGACTTCGAAGACGCCCGGAAGCGTGCTCGGAAGACAAAGGAGGAGTTTGAAGATGTGATGCGTCAGCGGTCGGATCTCTTCAACAAAGCCTTCTCTCACATCTCCGAGCAAATCGGTCCCATCTATCGTGAATTGACGAAGAGTGCCAATTACCCATTGGGTGGTCAAGCGTAAGCTATGCTCAGATTTAGTTCCAGACGACCCAATGCTAACAGCGCGGCAGTTATCTGGACATCGAAGACTCGGACGAGCCCTACCTCGACGGTATCAAGTACCACGCCATGCCTCCGCTCAAGCGTTTCCGGGACATGGAGCATCTTTCTGGTGGTGAGAAGACCATGGCCGCTTTGGCTCTCTTGTTTGCCATCCATTCCTACCAGCCGTCTCCTTTCTTCGTGCTGGACGAGGTCGATGCCGCTCTCGACAACACCAACGTCGCGCGTATCGCCAACTACATTCATGATCATGCTGCTCCGGGTATGCAGTTCATCGTCATTAGTTTGAAGAACGGACTATTCCAAAACAGTGAAGCACTGGTTGGAATCTACCGAGATCAGGTGGAAAACAGCAGTAAATCTTTGACTCTTGATGTGCGATCCCCTCACCCCTTGTTACTCACGCGCTGATTGGAATACTGACTGATCTTGGCTGCACAGCTCCGTAAATACAACTGAATGATGAATCGAAAAAGGCTGGCCGGACTAAGCTTCTTGACTTTTTCTGTCATATGATGTGTAGAATATATCATTCTCTGGTTTTCTTCTTTATGAGCAAGTATGCTTTAGCTATTGTGCCACGGGATTAATGGGATTTCAATCTGCTTTCTGTTTTCACCTTTGATTTATTCTCTTTGACGCCTCCGATCGCGGACAGAAGTCCGAACCGTACGACACTCTGTACAAGCACGCTAAGCATCATTCCCCCCCAAAGCCCAGCTTCCCAAATGAAGATCCTCTCCTCACCCCCGCTATTATCCCCGCAGACACTTAGATTACATCTCTTCAAGCACGCTCTAATCCCGACACCCCGGAAGAATTCCGCCTTCATATCCGCCAATAACGCCCTTGATGATTCTTCTGGAGTTACATCCAAGTTACATTCGCCTACAATGAGCGAATTACACCCCAACCCCCGTTCTCCAGCCACTGCAAGTCTCACGATGTAGCAGGCTCTAGCCAGGATATATGCCCAGGCTGAGCTAGCAACCAACAATCAAAGTCCGAAGGCCAAGTCAAGATCATCCCATTTTCCTGCATAGCAAACAAGCACTCAGTCTCCTTTTCCGGTGGCACGGAGCAAGTATACTATTCAGGCTATATATATAAATCACAGCCCTCAAAACACGAGTCCAGCACCAGTCCAGCACCAGTCCAGCATTTCGGTTGAAAAAAACCACAAGCTGCCCCCGTTGCTACAAAACAACATTCCATAACAATACTACTAACCATGAAACTCCACCACCACAGCCAACACAGACTCGCACTCGCATCCCTAGCGGCCCTCAGCACAGTAGTGGATCCCACTACAGCTACCAATGTTAATACCACAGCCATCGCCGTAAGCCAATCCGTACCCGAAACCGCAGGGCTGCCGGTTCTGCACCCGTTCGTGTCATTCTCGATCGAGTTTGTGTTTTTCCCGGATTATGCTGGTAGGTTTCTGCCTCGTGCCTAGCTTGTATGGGAGGGATTTGTGGCTGGATACGTAGTGAAGGTAACAGTATGAGAAGAATGAATTGCTAACCACCCGGGTACAAAGGAAACCTGTCCCATCCGAACACCTTTTCGAACCAGCTCCTGGATAACCTCGCAGAACTGGAAGGCGTTAAACCTTTTATCCGGGTGGGTGGCATCACGCAGTATGTTTACCCTTGCTTCGTTTCTCACCAAGCTCCTCGCCCGTTGAATTGGGTCGGATCTCCCGGCTTACTTCCCTGGGATCGAGCATACACTGTACTGTGGTTACTTACTGATAAACGAAAAGGGACTTTGCACTCTACGACCCAAACCAAAAAACCGCAACAAACGGCACCTACGTCCCAAGCATCAGCAAAGACTACCCGCTGATCCTAACGATCGGGCCATCGTTCTTCGAGTCGTACGCGACCTGGCCCGGGGCGCGGTTCATCCACGGCTTCGACCTGGGCCGGAACACGACGGCCAATTTCGCGAGCACGCTGTCGACGGTGCCGGTCGTGTGTCGCGCGCTGGCGGACGGAAAGCTCGCGTACTGGGAGCTGGGCAACGAGCCCGATCTCTACAAGACGTCGGCGCAGGGCGCCGTGCGGCCGGCTTCCTGGTCGGAGCGCGATTATGTGGATGAGTGGGTGAATAAGACCACGGCTCTGCGGAAGAAGATGCGGGAGTCGGGCTGTGCACCCGATCTGGCGGAGGCGAAGTATATTGCCCCCTCGTTTGCGGGGGTCTCGAATAGTTTGAATCCTGTGGTGACGTGGGAGAGTGGGCTTGGGAGAAAGCGGAATATTGCGCTGAATTCGGAACATAAGTGCGTTTTGCTCCTCTTTGGCTCTCTCTTTAGACTACCGGATGATGGTGTGCTTCGTTTGCCCGGACTGATTGACTGACTCTGAACTATAGCTACATCGGCGGCGCCACGCAACCGGGCGTTACACTGCAGAAGACACTAATGAACCATACCATGACGGTGCAAAGTGTCGCACAGCATGTCAATGTCTCGACCATCCTCGCCCAAAAGAACCTGACCACGGACATCCCGTATATCCTGGGCGAGACCAATTCCTTGTACAACGAGGGCGCGGCCGGTCTGTCCGACTCGTTCGGCGCCGCGCTCTGGGGCGTCGATTTCAACCTCTACTGCGCCTCGCAGAACATCCGGCGATCTCACATGCACCAGGGGGTCAACTTTCGCTACATCTCCTGGCAGCCGGTGGACACCAACAGGACCACCATAGGCACCAAGGCGCCCTACTACGGTAACGTCATGGTGGCGGCCATGCTCCACGGCGGCGACGGCGGCGAGAAGGATGATGTCCAGATCGCCAACCTTCCGCTGGAGCGGGACACTGAGGCCGCATACGCGGCGTACGTGAATGGGGCCTTGGCCCGGATTGCTGTCATCAACTTGGTAGAGTTCAATTCCACCGATTCGACCACCGGCGGCCAAGTGGGCAGCCAGCGACCCAATGCAACTTACGTTTTCCAATTGCCTTCGGCCTCTCCCGGGACTACCGTCTCGGTGCAGCGGCTGATAGCGAACGGCAGTGATGCTATCACGGGAGTTACCTGGGATGGATGGTCGTATAATTATGAGCTGGAGAACGGAAAGCCGGTGCGCTTGCCCAACATCACGATTGGCGAGACAATCCCCGTGAGCAGGGACGGGAAAGTAAGCATCGAGGTTCCTTATTCCAGCGCTGCTATCCTGAAATGGTAAGACCCGAGTCTATACGCGTCGACTGGACTGCAGGATTGTGGGCTATCTGGGAGAGATCCTCTTCAGACGGTCAATCATGGCAACCAAGGCAGTGACCGGCCGCGGTATCTGCAGCAGCCCTATGGCCAGGCCCGGATGGCCGAGCGTCATCACGAATAACATAAAGCTCAGGCGCCCTAAAGGGGTTAGCGTGTCTCATGATGTTCTGTTCATGCCTTGTCAAACTGGAGTAGTTGGTTCGTGTTGTCTTCGTATATACTCAATGCTAGACCGCAACTATCCGTTCTTCTGGCTTCGTGACCAAACCAGTACGGAGTATTGCAGCCATTCCCATGTGGCAAATTTGTTCTGTCGGCCGGCAAGTAAAGAAGATGTGCTTGCTATCTTGTTCCCAAAGCCCGCTTTACATGAGGCCGAACTTTGACGTCAAGGCCCGCCGCCATCATGTTTCAAGTCACGGAAAAGGCAACGAGTCGGGATACTGGCCGATCTCGCACCGGACCGACACATTGGGATTTTTAGTGTGATATCAGCGAGCTAAAAAGTCAATAGTCCAGGCCGGATGAGCTAAATATAATCACTATCAGTGGTTGAGTCGATGAAAGGCCCGCTTGCTAAAGTGTGCTCAGCACTTCAGCCTGAGAAGGAGCTAGCCGGAACAGGAAACGACCTGGTGTGGAAAGTCAATGATCGATTTTATCCCGTATTCAGCGTGACGTGAAGAGCTGCGCGAGTCGATAGGTCAGAATATCGGTGTATAGAATCCCCAAATGGGTTTGATGTTGCGATACGTACCCTTGGGTTGCCAGTCATCGCCCGCGGCACTAAAAGACGGATGCTTTGCGCGGTGAGCCACAACTCGACTGATCACATTTTTTTTCTTGCAGCGGATAGTCTAGTGATCCTCGTACTGAACTACAAGACAGGTCTTAACTCTGATCGCTTGTGGATCGGCTTGGTAAGTCATTCTAGTGCCATGGCAGGCAGGATCATGACACATGGCACTGTCATTCGAGTGATGGGTGATGTGGTCTCGAAGCGCATCGCACCGACAATCTCTTGGCCCGTAGTGCAGCGCTCAGATCCCCGAGTCTGCAAGCCACTCTGGAAGAATACACTTCCGCATAATTCTGTCCGTACGGGGAATTTTGCTGACTGCACGTCTCCCGGAACGGTAATCGCATCTCACGGCCTCCGTGGAATGAAAGCGATAGGAAAAACGAGGGAGGCGCCTGAGGAAGTCGCAATTTGTTTGCTTGGGCAAAGAGGTAGCAACCGCGGCAACAAGTAACAAGTAACAAGTAACGGAACTTGCGTTGCCAACTTTCCCCGCATCCGAGTCAGGGCGGCCGTTATTTTCCCTGATGCATCATTTCCCTTTCCCCATTCGGTGACTGCAGCAGTAGCTCCCTGGGTGTCAAACCCTGTCAGTATGCAAGTAGATCGGCAAATCATCGACAGTCGAGTTCCTTTTTGGGCGGAGGCTTAGAGCCAAATCAGCTTTCTCAGGGGCCAGTTTGTTTGCTACCTCCACTGATCGTTTTGACTGCAGGATCGGTGAAAGTGTCTCGAGCCAATCGTCATAGTCGGATGCCAGATCCGCGATTGCCGTTGCATTGATTGTTTGCTGGAAACAATGGGATTGAAGTCCAGCGGGACGATGTTCAATCCGTGGTCTTGCAGTTGTCCCATTTGTCTCTCTGGAATGGATGCACTCTGGAAGATAAATCTTAACCGGCTGGGAATACAGGCTCGAGATCGAAAAAGCCTATCGGGAGACTGTGGTCTGATCCGTGCACCACTGAGGGTCAACGCGTTACAGTCGAAACTTTATTGCTGATCTAGTCATGAAGGCAATTTGAGAGATGTATCAGTGCGATCAGCGGTCAAGCTATGGGCTCTGACACCTAGGGCACGGTTACGCCCAACCTCCGCAATAAGCGCACTAGCTCCCAGGGCAGAGATTGAATCGAAACCCATCGGCAAATTCAGTTTGGAGGAGCCTGAAGCATGGAATCATTCCCACTGGTGGGAGAGTCAAAGTCAAAGTCGGTCAACTGTCACTTCAACCTTCAACAGTACCAACTTCGTACCGTTCCTGTAACATGCCGCGAAATCATAACGCGACTAGAAATTGATAGCAGCAGCCTATCATCAATTTCCGATCCTGCGTTCCGAATACTTTCCGGGGCCATGTGACATTTGCTACCTCAGACAGCGAATCAGCTGCTAGGTGATGCAGCGAAATTAGTGTTGGACATGACTCGGAAACGCCATTGTGTCGAGCATACTCACCCAAACAGCCAGCCAGAGGCCGATTGGGCAAGAGGCTTGTCTCTGAAAGGTTTTGAATATCAAGGTCAAGCGTACCCGTCGACAAGGTTTCAGAAGCGCATGGGTCGGCTACCTGCTGATCAAAGTCTGATTTCCTGATAGCTGAATACCAATAAGCGCCATAGATGAAAGCCCATGACAACTTAGAGCAACAGACCCTGTAGCTCTGTCCTAGACGTCAAGTAACCGTGTTTCTGTTTTGCGGAATTAAGGGTTCTTGCGATTGTGTGCATCAGCTCCCTTTCGACAAAGCTATGAATTCAGCTAGACTCTCACCGAGCTGCATTAGAGTTTGTTGTATTGTCATGCGCTTTTGGCGCATCATCGCAAATATTGAAGGCGTGCCTCTGCATGATGCAGTAGGACAAATGCATACATTCGATATCACTAGAGTGAGTCTTAGTTTGGGCGTCGGCCGGGAGTTGAGGCAGCCATATGCGGTTCTCAAAGCCACAAAACCGGAAAGTTCGAGGCGAATCAAAGAAGCAGGCTGGTAAGGCACCATAATCACATTGAGATCAGGCTATAATATGCGGAGCATGACGAAGTTGTGTCTGCAATAGTGTCTAGCCTCTGTCTCCGTGTATTTGCTATCCTTGCATTAGCCTTGCACGTCAAAACCGCCACCAGGCTGTGTCAAACCCCACTGACAGAGCCCAGTGGGCCTCAATGTTGATAGAGGTACTTTTGTTCGGTTTTCGTATTGCCTTCGATCATGGACCCTAATGAGAAACTCCAGTCGGCCTTTACCGCGATATACGGCGGTTTCACACCTATATAACCTGTTACCCGGGACCGAGAGAATCGATTTAAGACACATCTCAAGCTTGTTGTTACCCTGGAGCTTCTTTCAATAAAATAGCTGCTGGCACACGGAGTCTGGCTCCAAGTCTCTGAATTAGTGAAGTGCCTTCATCCATATATTTATTGACAGCCGGCATCGCTGGACGCAAGTGACATAGGCTCAACGCTGCCCATAAATGCTGAGCAATATGACAAGTCCGAACTGTGCAATGGAAGCGACGAATCGGTTGGTCGAAGCTAAAGGGTCGGACCGAGAACCGATTATGTCGTATCAAGATATGACTGCTCAGTCGAGCCACACGGTAAGAGCTTCACAGTTGCTCATGGGACGATGGGTCATCGGGCTTATGACATGGCACGCCTAGGGCATGCAACGCTCGTCTTTTGGCTTGCGCTACGCACACTTCGCGGTGTTGTGTATAGACCATAGTGGACACCTTCGATTAGAAGGATCCCCCTCTATTGCAGGATGCGAGAAGGACATCTTCACTGAGGATGTGCAGGGGAGATTCTTGAGGTCAGTGGCTTCAGCATGGCAGTCAAGCCTACCGAGCATTCATTCGAGTGAGTCCAACCACGCTGGTCATGTCGGAGATGAATGAGTGAGTAATGAAAGTGGATGTGCAGACACGCTTGGTCACCTGAGCGGCGAAGGCGCGGGCTACGATCCCTGGTACCATCAAACGGCCACGACAAGACCGGCTGGACTCATTCCATGTGATTTAGTCTCTATGCGCAACAACAAGAACGCCCGACGAAGCTTGAGAAAGACAAACCCTGCTTCGATTTCGCCTTTAGGACGGAAGCCTGGATCTCCTACACCGGGCAAAGTCATCAGAACAACAGCCCTGCGGCTTGGAGATACAGACAGCCTTCGCCAATACTACGAAAAGGCATTTGACCAGTTCCAACAGCTGAATTGCCGGGTGATTGCAAAAGCATTAATCAAGCTAGTGGAGCCCCGCAAGCAGGTCAACTATCCTTATAATGGTCGGCGGACTTCGGGGTCCGGTTCACAGAAGATGGACCCTGAGCTTACCAAGCCAGGCTGGTGGCCGGATGGGGTGACACACCGAGAGCCTGACCACCTCTTCAAGCGCGGTGAGCTGAATCCTCCTTGAATGAATGTACTTCTCTGCAACACGCGCTGACGATTTATGCTTGGCAGAGCGGATCAGATTGCTTGTGCACATCCTGTGCGACCTAAGAACCAGCAAGGGAATCACAGCCAAAAGTCTCGAGGAAGCAGGCCAAGATGTCCGACGAGCGATTCAGCCTAGTACACGGCTAGCTGTCTTGGACGAGATCTTCTATGTCCGAAAGATGGAAGAACTATACTTGGACGGAAAGATTAGTATGTCACAATTGGAAACCTCGCCACTGGTGTTCAAATTGAGTTGGGACTGACCTTATCCCGAATCAGGTGGCGAAACAACAATTCGCGTCATGCAAGCTCATCTTACTGATGAATACTGCGTTCCTGAGCCACAGGAACAAACAACAGATTGTTCTCGTGTGCATTCTCAAGCCAGAGCACTCCCTTCAGATTCACAGAAACTGGAAGAGATTGCTGAGCAACACCGAGACGGTGATCGTCCCGAGAGGTCCTTTCAATTGAAGTGCAAAAGCCCATCATCTGTAGATGGGAGCCAATCCGAGAAGGACTCATCCAGTCCAAGCGCTTGTTTCTCCCTCTCTCCGGCATCAACTTCTACGACTAACCGCGAAGGCTCCCTGGAAAGTGGCATACCCAAGGAATTAGCCGACGTTAGTGGTTCGTCCAAGGCAAACAGAGATCCTGGTACGTTTAGAGACATTCATTCAACCGTGTCCCAATGTTTGCCAGAATATTTCGCTCAGCAGGTGCCACATCCGCCCAGTGGGCAGGGCGCCCCATCGGGTTATTGGGCCACCCTCCCATACAATGGTTACTGATCATTGACGGTAGAACTGGCGGGAGTCCCCCTCTGTAAGCGCTGTGAGCACTGTGTACACCATAAATATGCCCTCGTGACGAAGTCTGTGCTTTACCGGTGGTTTGCCACTTTTGTCCTAACACTCTTTTGTATTTTGGTGTTTTCTGGCGTGGGCCATCGTTATTCTAGAAACTTGTGTGTGCTGGCCAATGATACGGCAAGAATATGAGGAAATAATAGAGAGATTCTCAAGGCATCAGACTTATTTTATGAGTATGTAATCGTCTGGTGCTTAGGTATCGTAGCGACCACTGAGCCATGGATGCAGATTCAGAATGGGACTGTTTGTTTCTTGGCCTGAGGCTTTCCGGGGGGTTGAGGGGCCATGTGGGGTCAAGCACTTCCGCTATTGGTTGGCGGGCCGTTGAACTCCACCGATCAGCCGGGCCAGCTACTAGTCCATGAGAGCCTGAGGCTGCAACCCGACTAGCTCGCCCGGGCCAACCAGCTACGTCAACGCGTGCACACTCAGGTCTTCACTCTTCTCACTTGTTCTTCTTCCTCCTCTCTCCCCTACCGCTCCCTTGGATCAACAACATTCAGTTGGGATCATGCGCATTGAGTTTTGAAGCACACTGGCTGAACTATTCTTCAAAGCATCTTCTCCGCATTCACTTATTGGATCTTCGCAACCCTTGGTACTGCCTTACCTTATCAGTCTCCCGATCCTAGGTGCACATCATCTGCCGCCTCCTATCGGTAAGTCATTTGCTCGTGCATCTCTCCATTATGCCCCGGTGATAAATACCGTTTACCCCATACTTTCATTCTCGTTCTCGTCCTACTTCCATAACTTGCACTCTTGCCCAGCTGTCCCGGCGTCGCGCTCAGCAAAGATGGGAATGCTAACTATAGTTCGTTTTCTCAGTCGGCCCTACCCGCATAATCGTGACGGCCCTACGATCTTTTCGTTCGAGCAGAGACTCATCATGGAAGGTGGTGGATCTCTAGAGTTTAGGAAGACGGAGTCTCTAGCCAGCGGTGACTCGCCTACCCTGCAAGCGGCGATGGTCGAAGAGCTCTCCGATGTGGACGGGGCTCCAGGCACTCCCGATACTTTCTATTCACCACCAGCTTCACCCGGTCGCTTATCGCGCAACCCTTCATTTTCCTATCATGATGACTGGGAAACGTTCCCGCCCCTCGATCAGCTGACCGTGTTTGATCTACTTGACAATTTCTCTCTCTCTCAGCGGCTGGAGAAGCTGCAGCAAGCCTTGAATGCACAAAAGGCCAAGGTCAAGAAGCAGCGCGAGAAGATCAAGTCCTCCTCGTTGAACGCCAAGGAACGTGTCGTGGGCGAGTGGAAGAGAAGGGTCCCGACGGCCGATGAGCGGCTTGACAAATATCGCCAGCGCATGAAGAATGGCGTGGAGAGATTGGGCAAACAATGGAACGCGACCGCAACTGTGACGTTGCGTGAGAAGATTTCCTTCATTGCTGGTGTTCTCAATATCTTTATCAGTGGATATCTGCTCGGAGGATGGCCAGAGTACTTCTACATCTGGTTCAGCGCACAGTTGGCCTACTTCATGCCCATCCGATATTACGGATATCACAAGCGAGGCTATCACTATTTCCTCGCCGATCTGTGCTACTTTGTCAACTTGCTCTGCATGCTGAGCATTTGGGTCTTCCCCGGCTCGAAGCGACTGTTCATCAGCACGTTCTGCCTGACCTTCGGCAACAATGCAGTCGCTATTGCTATGTGGAGAAACTCGATGGTGTTTCACAGTATGGACAAGGTAGTCAGGTATGTATTTTTTGATCTCACCTTCAACGAAACGCTTACTGATCCGAATCTAGTTTGTTCATTCATATCATGCCACCGGTGACTCTGCATTGCCTTGTCCACTTGACGTCCGCAAGCACCTTGAAAGCAAGATTTCCGGCCATCTATGCAATCAAATTCAGCCAGCCCGGATTGCCAGATCATTTTACACTTCTCGAAATGATGGGATGGGCAACTGTGCCATACATGATCTGGCAGTCTGCCTATCACTGCTTCATCACAGTGCGGCGCGCGGAGAAGATTGCGGCCGGACGCCCAACCAGCTTTACCTGGCTTCGCAAATCGTACGCCAAAACCTGGCTAGGCAAGTTTGTTCTGAGCCTCCCTGAATACCTGCAGGCTCCGGCTTTCATGATGATCCAATATTTCTATGCGATTCTGACGATGATTCCATGCCCATTGTGGTTCTGGTCTCGGTGGGCCAGTGGAGCTTTCCTCACCGCCCTCTTCATCCTGAGTGTCCACAACGGCGCCACTTACTACATTGACATCTTCGGCAAGCGCTTCCAGAAGGAGCTGGAGGAGTTGAAGAAAGATGTCGCACGGTGGCATTCGTCTCCCGAGGGAGCAATCAGCCCAATGCTGCTACCGTCGGACCAGGGGGACCCCTCTTCCGACAAGGCCCAGGTTGAGTCGGCCACTGCTGGTAGCGGCGCCCCCAACAAAGCTACTAGCATTGATACCATTCCTCTTCTTGATGCTCCTGCAGCTGCAGCTTCAACCGGTGTTAAGAACGCTGCAGCTACCGACAATGACTCTACTGTTCGGGAGAGGTCGTGATTCTTTGTGGAGGGTTTGCCATTTTCTTCTACGGTCTAGTTAATGCTTTGTTTGACAGCTCATCTGTGCGTTTGGTTGCATTTCTGAGGCTCGAAATCGATACCCAACTCACTAGTCGTTCATTTCCCTTTTGCATTTGATTAGTGCAGGTTTTCTTTGCGATTGTTCTGCTTTCTGATATAGCCACTTAGATAGAGCGGAGTCTGTTCGCATGATGAGTGAACGAATTTACATGTTTTTAGAGCCAATAATATACTCTCCTGAAGAAGCTGCAGGATTGCGTTGATTCTGACTCACCAGTGGACTGTTAGTTCTCCGAAGAAGCCAGAACGCAAACGCGGACTCGGTCGGGATTTAGGAAGTGCGAGGCGGAGCTCCCGATTCGGTGGCGGACAAAATCCATTTTATCCCCGAAGACCGGAGCCATCACGTGAGTAGCCACCTTCTGCTCCAGACCTTCGCCGACGACACTACGACGACATCTTCCCTCCTTGACGTTCATTCTATAGTTAATCGCCTTCTGATTGAATCTGTGTGTCTGGCTCGGATATTATTCACTACAAGTTTGAGCTCGCATTGTTGTCCATATTGTTGATTTTGCTCGTTGTCCCGAGCCTTCTCGATTTCCCTTAGATTTCGCCATGTCCGTCACATTGAGGTCAGCTAGCCTGATGCGCGGCAGTGGTGCGCTGCGATCAAACCTGGTTGGTAGGTATTCCGTCTTCCACCTGGCTTCTTGAGGATCATTGCGATGGGCTAATTCATGTTATGTCGATAGTTCGGCCTCGTTTGACCGGTGCGTTGGCTGCAACCACCGCCGCAAACCTGCGCCTCCACGGCAGAGGCTTGCCATCCCAGATCTCCGCCCTCGCGATCCTGGTCCCCCATCAGCGCGGCTATGCCACCGAGCAATCCTCCTCCACCTCCTCTGCCTCAGACCCCCTCCCTCCCCCCGGATTCAATGCGGAACAAGCCAAGAAGCCGCTCGCCGCCGAGCAGCCCACCAGCAACCAGGATGCTGCTCAACAAGTCGTGCCTGCTTCCGAACAGGCCGTTACTGCCCCTGGCAAGACGCAAAACCCGGAAGCCTCAAGTGAATTGACAGCCGCAGCCAAGAGCGCCGAGGCCGACAAGAAGAGCGAGGAGAAGAAGGAGACGAAGAAGTTGACGATCGGCCAGAAGATCAAGAAAGAGGCCCAGCACTACTGGGACGGCACGAAGCTGTTGGCTACCGAAGTCAGGATCAGTTCTCGGCTTGCGCTGAAGATGGCTGCGGGCTACGAGCTGAGCCGGAGAGAACACCGCCAGGTGAGTAGTAGCGATCCATTGCGCCGGCCGGGTCTCCCGACCGTTTTGCTGTCTTCCCCGCTAATGATTTATCTCTGAAAACAGCTCCGCAGAACGGTGACAGACCTGGGCCGCCTGGTTCCCTTCTCCATGTTCGTCATCATCCCCTTCGCCGAATTGCTGCTCCCGGTCGCGCTCAAGCTCTTCCCCAACATGCTGCCCAGCACCTATGAAGGCCAGAAGGGTCGCGAGAAGAAGGCGCTGAAGCTCAGCTCAACGCGGAAGGAGGTGTCGGGCTTTTTGAAGGACACGCTGCGTGAGTCGGGTCTGCCGGTGACGGCGGCGACGGTGAAGAACGAGGAGTTCACCGAGTTCTTCAAGAAGATCCGGACGACGGGCGAGTCGCCGACGCCGGAGGACGTGATCAAGGTGTGCAAGATCTTCAAGGATGACCTGACGCTGGACAACCTGTCGCGGCCGCAGCTGGTGGGCATCTGCAAGTACATGAACCTCAACTCGTTCGGCACGGACGCCATGCTCCGGTACACGATCCGCCACCGCATGCGGCAGATCAAGCGCGACGACCGGGCGATCTTCTACGAAGGTGTCGAGTCGCTGTCCGTGCCCGAGCTGCAGATGGCGTGCGCCTCGCGCGGTATCCGCACGCACGGCGTCTCGCCCGCCCGCTTGCGCGAGGATCTGTCCGTGTGGCTGGATCTGCGTCTCAAGCAGGGCGTCCCCTCCACGCTGCTGGTGCTGAGCAACGCCTACGTCTACGCGCAGGGCGGCAAGGAGGCGGAGATGGCGACCCAGATCGAGTCCCTGCAGTCGGTGCTGTCCAGCATCCCCGAGGAGCTGTTCCACGAGATCGAGCTCGAGGTGCACAACGCCGAGGGCGCCGCCACCAACAAGCAGCGCTTGGAGGTCATCAAGGAGCAGCAGGAGCTGATCGAGGAGGAGAATAGCCAGAACAGTGAGAACGAGGAGACGGGCGTCTCCGCGCCGCAGGACACCGAGGATATTGACGACGACAAGGACGACGCGAAGTACCGGCCGTCGTCGCAGTCCGGCGAGGCCAGCGAGGCTGTCAAGGAGGGTGAGAAGGTCGAGGAGACCCCTGCGCAGCCGCCCAAGGAGGAAAAGAAATAAGCATTTTCCATGCCGTGTGTTTTTAAATTGACTGGGGGCGTTGTTTCTTGAATTTGATGACCCTGTGACATAGACATATTACTCTACTTTTTGTCTTTTTTTCCTTTCTTCTATTCTGTGTTAGTGTTTAAACAATATAGACTTTACTTGAGACAAGCCAGGAACCAGTGCAGCTACTTGGCCGTGTTACCGACAAACAGAAATCTGCCTGCAACCCAGCAGTAGAGAATGAGATTGAATGACACAGGATTCATCCCCCCCTCCTATAAACAAGATGAACATGATTACTTCTGTGCCAACGCGCGAAATCATTGTCGCCCACACTAAACGAACCCCCGCGGACAATTCCAATCCTCTACAGCTCAACCTCGGCAACCAAGAAAACCGGCGCAACTGAACTTCTCCAACCGCAACCCTATCACCCAATACACTCCTCTCATCGTCTCTACTCCCCTTAAACAAAAGTTTTACAAGCGGGACCTGCCATGCGCCCCTCCCGCCCCAGACTCCTCTTGAATTTAACCTCACGAATCCACCGAGTCTCCCACCCCACGGCATCCACCCGACGAGCCCTGACGAGCGTCTCCCCCGCCGCCAGGATGCCACGCCTGAACCCGTTATCTCAGGTATGAGTAGTACTCCTATTGCATGCATGTCCTCTTGCCCGTGGAACAAGATCGTCACTCTCCTTATCCACCCTCGACATTATCTCTACAGAGCAACCCCAAACACCCCAGTTCTTCCTCCCCGAGCCCGAGGGAAACAAAGAGACGGATAGATAAATGACGTAACGCCACCACTGCACACCACAACCCAGATAACCACCCTCTCAGCTGAATCCCCATACCAACCCCAAAATCATGATAAACGGTTCTCACGACGAAAGCCAAGTACTGACAGAAAATAGACCGCAATCGACCGCCTAAGGAACTACACCCCCCCGCCCACCAGCTACGAGCAAGTCCCGCTGTCGCGGCGCGCGGCGGTCCTGGTGCTGCTGTATGCGGACCGGACGGGCGAGTTGAGGGTTGTGTTGACGATGCGGGCGAAGACGTTGAGTTCTTGTTCGTCTTCTTCTTTTCTACTTCTCTAATCATGGACGGTGGGGAGGGGTGGTTTCCCCCAATTTCTGGATTCTGGACCGAGGGTGTAGGGCTGAGTTATGCTGATGCTTGATGATGGTTGTGGTTCTAGATGCAGGACAGGCTGCGTTACCTGGTGGTGAGCTTCCCTGCTTACTCTAACTAGTGAAGGGGTGAGGGTTGGGACTTTCTGATCTACGACCTTCCAAAGAGACAGGACAGAGCTAACCATCAACGACAAGGCCGCGCCGACACCCTGTCCGAAACCCCCTTCCAAACCGCCCGACGCGAAGCCCACGAGGAAATAGGTCTACCCCAGACGGACTCCGAATTCCCGCGGCCGTTCCGCGTCGAGCACCTCTGCGAGCTCCCCGCCAACCTCGCTCGAACGGAGTTAGTGGTCCGGCCGTGCGTGGCCCTGCTGCATTCGTACGATGAGACCACAGGCGAGAACGCCGATCCCGAGGTCTCGCTGATCCCCCGGTTAGACGCGAGGGAGGTGGCGGCCGTGTTCACGGCGTCGTTCCGGGATTTCTTGCGCATGAAACAAGATACGGATTCCGAGTGGTATCGCGGGGCGTGGACCGAGTGGCATGAGAGTCGGTGGAGGAGTATGTTCTTCTTCTTCTTCCCTTTCGTTTCTTTTCTGTCGTCTTGGTCCAGGTGGAAGGGCTTGGGATGAGCTGAAGCTGATAGAACGACAGTGCACCAATTCTTCGTCCCCGTTCGGCCTGAAGAAGTAGTCAAGCCGAGGCCTGAGACTCAAGAACGGAAACAGGTCCTCGGGCAGCTCGAAAACCTGGAGAAGGCTGCCTCCGCTGGCGTCGCGCGGTACCGCGTCTGGGGCATGACGGCTCGCATCATGGTGGACGTGGCGCGGGTTGCGTACGCCCTGGAGCCGGAGTTCGAGCACAATAGCCACTTTGGCGATGAGGCGATGATCTCACGGTTGCGGTTGATGGGGCGGTTGAGTGCTGTGCGGAGGAAGGGCGATCAGTTGACTAGTGAGGATATGAAGTTGGCGGCGAAGCTTAGTTGAGCTGTTTCCTGCTTTTGCTCCTGCTTCTTTGGAGACAGATGTTATGATACCATGCGTTGATTGCATTAGATGCGCTGCTTGGCGATAGAGCCCTGGCCTTACTGGTAGTAAGTTAGATAGCTGAGTATTCGTCTTCATTAGAGTAAATAGTCTTCATAATTTCAGCTTAGCTACTCAAGGATCTACTCCGGTGTCTGGCTAACAGCTCCAGAACCCCTGAAGCGTTCGAATATCTACTCGAATTTGTCAGCCTCCCTGCTCAGTTTATAGTCCGCTGCACGACCCAATATTGGGACTTAGAGGTGACACAAACGGAAGACACTAGCAAACACCCAAGCTCATAACATACCCTGCTAAGCACTAGTGCTAAAGCCCAAGCAAACTTCTCTGGACTTCTCAAGCCATCGCGTCACAAACACAGGGTCATGAGTACCAGCCAAGCTGCACAAAGCCACCACCTCGAGTCCGAGCCGGTTACACTCAAGCACAGTATTATCAAACCTGGGCAGTGAGCGTTATGCATAAAGATGAAGGAGAACCATCCTCCATATTGGAACATAATCTCAAATCCCAATCGACAGCACACGCGAGATCGCAGACACTTCTTACCTAGCACAGGCTGTGACAAATCTTCTTTTCTGCTGCATAGTTACTCAATGCATAGGTAGCAGGTAGGTCAGTCGGTCAGACCCGTCCATTGAGTCTCTGCTCCATGGGGACTGGTGCGATGGGATGTACGTGCTCGGGCAGAACTCCGATGACTTGCTTTGATTGCTTCGCTGCATGTATGTACCCGTGGCTACGAACTATTACGTGGTAGCGATCCGTGTCTTTGGTAGAGAGGGCGGTTCGCTGGAGGGTGGAGGGTGGATGCACTTTGTCTGTCACTATTTAGTTGGGTGTAATGTTGTGATCATCTCCGTGGGTTATGCAGGCATAGGGACTACAGGAGTGTTTGCGTGGTGGTGCAGTATCACTATTAGGTGATGTAAGCGCTCAACCAGACGTGGTTCTAGCGCCGATGATCGCAATTAGATCATGAGATGCTTCTGCTATGGTACAGTAAACTGGATTAGATTGTTGGGTGTGCCGGTTAATCCAGACTCTTGGGTGGAGTTGTTGCTTCACTTCTTACTTCTAGTGCAGCGCTTATAGTACAGATCTTACTCATAGTACAGAGAGCACAGAAAGTAAGGTTTACTGACGAGCAGGTCAGCCTGCACTGAGCTGATTTATTTTTACATTCTGAAAAGACGGGGTAAGTGAACGGCATCCGGATTTATCTTTTGGAGTACTGGTATATACTTCTGAATGTAACAAGAACATCCTATAAAGCACCCAGAGAGGAAGAGGTATAGGCACTGGGGCTCTTGCATCCACTGAGAACAGAAATTCAAAAGGCGAGGGGGGTGCAGGATTATACCTAGCACCCAGCCGGAGCATTCATAGCTAGATCCTGTTGCCTCGATGAAAAGTAGACAGCTGATGCGATCCAGGTACAGCTGTACAGCTCCTTTGCCCCTGTGTGAGTGCCAGCAAATGACGTAATCACTAAACGCCTTGCAATAAGATATAGTCAACACTCAGCAGCTAGTCGCCTGATACCTTTTCACCAGGACGAATGGACAACCTACCTTCCAACCTGGCTGGCTGATATCAGTAACGAGTTCCACGCTGGACGCTGCTTCGGTTTCTAAAGCTGTCCTCTGCGACCTACAACGCCTTTCTCATGAGGGACCCAAAGCAGACCCAATCCCAATCGTCCATGAAAAGGTCTCAGTTTCAAACTTACCCGCCATCACCTCGCTGCCAGATACGACCAGGGGCTGGAATACATCCAGATGTCCTCTTCGAGGCGGCTAATTATTCCGCTTACGGACCCAGTTCCCTGCAAGTCTCACGCGGTACCTAATAGATCACCTCCCGGCACCCTTAAAAGAGAAGCTTCAGAAGGAGGTTGAGTGCAATACGCGCGAACGATCGAAAGGTACGCTAGCTTTCCATTCCAATAACTATTTATCTCAAAGTGAGAGAAGTAAGCGAGAAAAAGACCCCGATAAATCCGCCCTCGGGAAGAAAACAACCGAATGCATCGGGAAGTGGGTTGCTCCGAACGAATTTGTGGCGCATCTTACGCGACTGCATGCGTCGATGGAAGACTACGGAGTATGGACGCTGGATCGCGCATTCAATCCACATGCTGGGGGTGTCGTGAGGATGCAAGGATGTATCACGTTCCGGCCGCGGCGGCTTGGATTGATGTTTTGAGGCGGAGGTCTATTGTTGGTTGGTGTAGGAGTCATCAGAGGATAAAAGGGAGCAGTGGAAGAGGGGATTTCGTCCGGTTCTTCCATGTTCGGATGGGTTTTCAGCGGATACGAGAGGAAAGGCGTGGATGGCGCTCAATAGGATGAGAGAGGTGGAGGGGTCGGGTGAGCGTAAGGTATAGTGTAACTGGGTCTGCTGGTAATGCGATGTTACCGACATGGATTGGATTGTGCTGTATACTGAGTACGGCTTCCGCAAGATTGAAATGCTATCAAGAAGAGACTGGCTCGTGGTAAAATGCCGACACTGGATGACGGCAACCATACTTCGACCGCTGACTAGTACAGTATAACCGGCATTTATTGTGAAACTGTTCTTAGGTGGCTGCTATCATAAGGGAGCGCCAGTGGGTGTGGACGGCGGTGAAGGCTAGAATGCTATCAGAGTAGACGACTGTCAGAGTAGACTGTCGGAGTGGACGGCTGTCAGAGTAGACGACTATCGGAGAGGACGGCAGTCAAAGTGGACGATCATTCGCACGTCCAAGCCATAACCTCGTATTCCCCTCTGCTGATCGCACAGTCGAGTCTCACCGACTGACGCTGGCTGCCCAAGTCTTATCTTCCAAACCTTGCAGTCTATAAAGTATGTTGGGCCTTACCGGTTTCAATGTGACCAGGAACACAAACATGAGTAATGGTGATGTCAGACCCAATGCCTTTCCGCGCCGATCAAAGCTTTGTTGGCATTATGCTCTGTGGATTCTTGTTTGACGGTGAAAGGATATGCGGTCTGTTCTCCGATTGTCAAGATGGCGGGCCGCCGCCAAACTCGGCAGCAATAATGACCGCCACAAGATCGATCGCCACCGGGCGGTATATCTGAAACGAATCGACTGGGCCGGTGGGCCAGATTGCTGGAAGCAGCAGCGGTGTCCAATGCGATTGGTGGCCCCATTGCGTGTCTCCGGTTCTAGAAGGTCTACAATCCAAGCAATGTTGATCTTTTCGGCCCATTCCCGGGCTGGCGAGTGGAGCAGGACTGCTCGGTCGTGGGGGGCATGCTATCGCCTCGTCCAGCATGAAATCACGAAATCTTGGATGAGAGGCTCGTCGCGTTGTTCACCGTCTCTTGAGAGATGATCGGTGGTCTACTTGGTATCCGGGCCTGGGAACACGATTTGAATCCCACCACCCGAATTATGCCCGACTCGCGTCTGTCGCACCGCAGGTCCGCTGCAGGAGGCAATTGTGGCGCTGTATATTGACAACAGTTGTTGTGGGTGTCGTCTTCAGTGGGTCGGGCTATCACCGGGACTGGTCTCGTCTCGGGGCCCTGGGCTGCTGACAACCACGGCCATGCTGGTGAGTCCCGCGGCAGAGGGACGAACAGTGGAGGGGAACGAGAACGAGGGAAGACCGAAAGGAGACCCAAGGGAGAATGGTCTATCCAACGGCACGAGCCGGGTACTATATGACCTGTCAACACTCGGATGAAGACTATCATTTAGTTCCTTGCAACTGTAGCTCCACTGCCCAGCCGATCCAGCGCATGGTGGAGGTTGGGTTGGGAGATCGGCCAGCCAGTGTGATCAAGAACCTTTCTGGTTCGACACGAGCAATGTAAAACTCTATGTGAAGGGCATGATTCAATCAAGGCCAAGGTATGCCTTGAAAGATGAAACAATGATCATTCTGGTTCCGAGGAGCCGGGTCTTAATGTAGGCGATATTGTGTCACCGGCGGTTTGGTTCTGTATTGGATTTCGAACAAAGACCAGCGACGCAGACTCCGAGGTCATATTGGAACCGGCCGAATAAACCGCTGAGGCCGAAAAGGGAGGGAGAATAACGTGGCAGAGAATTGGAAGAAAAAGAAGAAAAAGGCAACCCACAGGGAGATCCTCCCTACCGCAATGTGATGTATCCTAATGTATGTCATGCTAAGTTAAGCGAAGTGTAACTTTGTTTTATTGCCCTAGCTGCAGCAGCCAGGCACCAGATTGTGAGTGGCTGTCACTAATGAGCTGGACGATAAAAATGAGAAGAATTCTTGACAATCGGCCATGTCCGAGGAGAACAAGATAGAAAGAATAAGAGAGAGAGACGGGGAATGTGTGAGTGTCGAGAAGTGGAAAAGACAGGCGAGTGACAAGAACAAGAACTCGATGACTACTCCGTAGACGTTCAGTTCATCGGGCAACGGAAAAGGGCTAGACTTGGCGGGGGGAGAAGATCGGACTAAAGCCCCAACAATAACTATCTATTCCCCAGTGTCTTCGTATTCTGTTTCTATTTCCCGTTAGTCTGTGGAGATGCTAGTCCAGTACTCAATGGTTACTAAGTTAGAATCGGTCTGAGCTGAGTGATATGATTATTATTATGATTCTGGTCATCACCTTCAATCTCTGTATGCAAACAGGGAACTTCCCCCCCCCCCCCATCTCGATCGAGTCCATTCCCAGTTCTCATCCCTTGCATGGATGTGTCACTCTGATGAGGCTGTTCATGACTCCATGCCCATGATGACCACGACGATCCTGCAGCCGACCAGGAACCGTGCTTGGGAACTGGAATTAATTATTTACATAGCATAAAATAATCATATTTGGGAGATTCAAGATTCAAGCCAAGCGGGTCCAGCCATCCCTTTGAGACCGCAACAACGCCCTCAGCTCTTGACTGTAATCCGGTCTGCTCCGCCCGTTAACCGGGCAGGACAAACTAGGGATGATGAGCTGGATCATGGATCATGGATCATGGATGGATGGTTGGAGGTAATGATGATTTTCATTTCCTTTTTTGTCCTCATCATTCATGGTGATGATAAATAAATGCGGCCTCGTTTAACTGCAGCCTTTATCCCCTTTTCGACTCTAGTCCAGCCTCATGCATACTGATCGCATCGCAACCAGCAAGCAAAGCAAAGCAAAGCAAAGCAAAGCAAAGCAAGCAACGCAAGCAAGCAGGCAATCAATCAATCAAGTATCGGTTCGTTGCCTGTTCCCGATTCTTTCTGCTGCTTGAATCTGTTCTCGTGCTTCAACCTCCTCCTTCTCCTCCCTTTCCTCGTTTCATTCGCTTTTAACCCCTCCTTTATCTTCCTCTTCCCTTCCCCCCCTCATTGTGCCGCTTCTTTTCTTCCTTTCCCTTTCCTTTCTCTTCTTTCTTTCTCCCTGCCTTTCATTCTAATTCGGGAGTCAAGCAAAATATGGTCCTGACCTTTTCTTTATCAATTTATCCTGCAACCCCTTTGCAGTCCCGCAGCAGACCTACGGCAACAGGTTGAGGGCGTGAATGAGCGTGAAAGGGACTGGTGGTCATTAATTCGATCGGCCTCAGCCTGTCATCCCAGACGCCAACAAAGGTTAAAAGTGCACTGAGCAGCACGCGACGGGGTGATAAAAAGAAGCAGAGTGCCTGACTGACTAAAACTACTTCCTCCCCACCATCTCGCCTAGTCTGGCCCAATCTGCATCGAGTACGTGCTTTATCGGGCTTTCAGGCTAGAGCCTATCGATCTACTTCAGGCGTGCCTCCCACAGCACCCACATCCGTCCCCAAGCCTTTTTTAGAACTTCACTGGCCACTCACTCCATTCTCTACTTTTTTGGGGACTGGTTGTTTCATCCCCGGAGGAAAGGAACAACTCAGCAGTGGGTTTGCGGAGTCGGTGAATCCTTCTCTTTCATTCTTTGATCTTTGACCCCCCTCTCACCACCCCCTCCACTCCCGCGGTTTTATACACTCCCATTAGCCGCCCATCGGGGCCGTCACTCAATCCAACCCCACTCCGATCAACATGCTTTCGCCCTCCTCGTTGGCGCTGGCACGAGAAGCTCCCCCTGTGAGACCGTCTCGGTCCTTAGAAGGATTGGAACAAGTCATTCCGCCTCGAATCACTCTGCCGTCCGTTCGCCCAACCTTACTCTTAGATAAACCGCTCCCCGAGCTGCCCGTCAAACCTCTACCAGAAGCACCCGCCATGGATACAGGCTCAACTGCCTGGAGCGACGACAGCAGCATGGTCTCTAGCTTCTATGGTAGTCGACGCTTTTCCGAGGTGTCCACCGAGAGCTACCCCGTTTTTGTCCGTTCAGGGTCCGACGATCTAACCGAGCTTGTCGATCATCCTCCCGCTTCCGCCCCCATCGATCACTACAGAGACTCCAAACCGCTGGCCATCACCGCCACCTTTTTGCACGATGACCAGGTCGACCGTCCGGCCCCGTGGACGGTCAAGTGCACCGGTCCCAACCATTACTTTCGTGAGAAGAAGTGGGATTTCTTCCCCGAACTCGCTCCTCAATCTGCCTTACCTCCCCGACCGACCAACCAGGCTGCGGCCTCTCGCAAAAAGAGCTGTAGTCGACTGAACCTTGCGGTCTTCGACTTCTCTAAGAGTCGCGGTCGCTGGAGCTCGTCTGACAAGGGGGGACGAGCTCTTGCGCATGACGTTCGCGACTCAATTCGATCATACGTGCAGCGCCGGTTGTCCAAACACTCGGTCGACCGAGACACTGCCCGGCCAAGTTCGCGACCCGAATTGCACCGGGACACACGACCCGAGACGCAACCTGATTTGCGACCGGACACAGTACTGTCAAACCATACGCAGGATCGAGCGCCATCGCTCGAGTGGACGCTGTCGAAAGAACGCACCGATGTCGTGAGCCCGCTGATGCCACCCAGCCCAATGGAATTCCCCAGCTCGGACAGGCGGCTGTCCGGGGGGTCGTCACGGTCGACGGTCGGTTCTCGAGTGAAACGTCCGCCACCTCTCACTCTGCGGAAGAAACAGCCGGCTGTCCCTCTTAGCCCTTACCAGAAGTATGGGGCTTCGATCTGGGAGAAGCCAGGCCGGGAGAAGCGCATCAGCTATCGGCAAAACCGCCAGGTGCGGTTTCCGAAATATGGCAAGAAGAGCCCGTCGACACCGAAAGGATTCATCTCATCGGCCACGCCTCCTCTGACACCCCCGGCTCGGTCTCAACTACAACAGAATACTCGTGACTATGTCAAGGCGTTTCACCATGGAACGTCGCACTTGTTGGGCGCCCTTGGCGGCGCTCGAAAGAAAATCACCGGGACCAAGCTCGAGCGCCGGCACTCGCAGTTGAAATCGCAAATCCGTCTCATTGGCCCGGTCAGCCCATACAACACCCAGGGACAGACTGACCCATGGGTCTGAGCCTTGGCAACCACTTTCTTCCCAACCTATTTATATCTATATTCGGTGGTCTTTCATCAACCCTATACTTTTGGCATGGTGGTCATATTAGCGTGTCTTTCATTATTGGTTTGTAATTTCTCATCTCTTGTGGTTCTCACTATCTTCACTCGATATCCCGTTGGCATTTTGGAGGTTTACGTTAGGCGTTGAGGCTCTTTGTATGGACCGAATCATAAGATTGTTAGTTTATAGTCATGGTGTGCATATCATGACCCTATCTACACCTTTTCATGATCACTTGACTTGCCCTACACCAAAACGTGTAGTACCTAAACGCACTGTCCCCTTCCGGAAAATTCCACAGAGTAATGACTCCACCCCAAGAATGCAATCCAAACACGTGCCAGGGCGAGTATCTGTCTGTCTGTCTATCGTTCCCTTGCGCATCCCACCAACCCTGCCAAGTCACCCCCATGATGTGTAATTCCCGTGCATGAAGATTGCCCTACAACCCACACCAGGGGTTAGCCGTGCATGCACGATCCTCCCCTTGTACAACCTCGGGAAATTACCACGCTGGTCGCTAAATTGCAGGATATTCGCAGATGACTTGTGGCGGCAGGGTGCTTCAGATTGTGCATAAGGCATCCGCGTATGTTGCGAGGATGGAATGCATCAGATTTATTCGGGGTACGGAGCATTCTTGATTGTTACAGCTGTATGCATGTTGCGGCAGGGATGGGGTGCATTTGTGGAGTGCGGAGTGCGGAGTGCGTAGCTTGGTTCTGGTGGCGGTGGCTTTGCCTTATTGATTAGCTGGTTGGGGGTTGTCTTGTGGGTATTGCATGCTTACTGTACTCTGGACTATCCGGCTAGAGGGTTTTGTGTAGTTGTTTGCGTGCTTGCTTGGTGTAGAGGTGAATCGTCCCTGTGCTTTGTACATTCCAGTTTGGGCTCGACTATTGAGTGTCTGTCACTCGATTCTTGTTCAAGGTGCTATTCATTTTCAATACCTTGTATAAGATTGAATCTATCTTAGACTATGAGATAGTGAATACGTAGGTTGCTTCACTCTTGTTCTTCTGTGCTGGTCTTAGCATGATAGACCTTGTCTACTCTCGTTATTCCTCTTCTTACAACTTCATACTTGTCTATACCGTTCCATTCGGGGGAGCCTGACTCCAGGTCTTGCGACTACCTATCATGTTGAGATGATTATATACTCTTTTCATATCTTTATCTGAGATCTCCGTTCCACTAATCTCTGATCTTCATCCAACTACAATGTGAAAGTAAGATCCCCACTCGTCCCACATAATCATCTCCCAACTTCACCCATTCAGAGACACCTATCATCAAGCCGGGCTATCAATATCTACTCCATTGGTATGTATACAGCATAAAAGACCTCTTTAGACACCCACAGAGCCTCAGACTCGTCCACCCCAGCCAAATCCGACGACGAACATATGAGACAAAAAGCTTTTAAATTAGTTATTATTAAAGATACAGACAACAACAGCAAGACGAGGCGCTCCAAGCGTGGGCCTGAGCCATCTGAACCAGGTTGGACCAAGAGGCCCAGGCTGAGCAACAACACCATTATTAAAGCCGGCACGGTCATTTCTGCGCCAGTCTACACCAATAGGCAACTGATCGACTTACTACCTTGCTTCCAGCGAGTGAGAAGCGAGCGAGAAGCTCAGATAGCAATACGAGCAAATCTCTCTACAACTTGAAAATCATGCGAGATGAAATCCAGAATGACAAAGAGGACGATAACAAGACTCAACAGGTCTATCTACGAGCGGCTTTTCGCTATACATCCCGAACCGCGATCTAACAAAGTAAGTGCTCTACCTAACCCTTTCCATCTCCACCCACAAGCCAAACTAGCATGAGCCCAAAGCTCAGCGATGATAAACCTCGCGAATATAAGCTTACAAGACATGCAACGCAGGCTATTCCATCGCATCGTCGACAACTACCGGAGGCGGTAGATCCAAGTCCAAACAGGAAAATGATCTTGACTCTGTTCAGCATGAACCGGCGCTTCACGGCTGTCATACAGTCTTGATGCGCTACAAATCAGGCGCCTAGAGAGATGATCGGCGGATGCGATCCACCGACGGATTGCTCTGCTCGTGGCTGTTGTTCGGTAGAGCTACGATATTTACCGAGAGGGACAGCGATCTTGATCCCAGTGCTGGACATGAGAAGGACCGCATGAATGATCTTTCTGTCTACTTTAGAAAATTCCGACCTTTCCAGGAATCCTGATGACTGCCGAACAGCTAGGATTCAGAGGACGAGCGAGGTCTGCAGATTCATGCTGAATCAATTAAAATCCCAGCATCTACATCGAGGATCGAGAGGTAAATCTCGGAAGAAGCGCCCTGGGCCTATTACTCCGTCATTCGAGCATTCCAAGGACTAGATGCAATTCTAGTAGATACAGTTATCCTCGACAAGAGGATCCCAAGGGAAGATAGCGGGTCGGTTGGAGCACATGGAAAAGGAACTCCTTGGATTTCTTGCAGGTGTCATTACAGATGTGTATGAAGGCGCGATTCGTCAGAGTCTACATGCCCGAGACTCCAAGACTAAGAGACGAATGCTTGGGCCCAATCACAAGGGAATTCCTGACTTCTACCAAGCGAGATATGCTCTCGACACGAGGCCTTATCCCGCGTCGACTTTTATG
Organism: Aspergillus homomorphus CBS 101889; assembly: GCF_003184865.1. Taxonomy (NCBI): domain Eukaryota; kingdom Fungi; phylum Ascomycota; class Eurotiomycetes; order Eurotiales; family Aspergillaceae; genus Aspergillus; species Aspergillus homomorphus. Next base: position 476,179 of record NW_020291904.1, read on the forward strand.
GTAAGCAAGATCCCAGAGATAGCGGTGATCTCATTCAGCCGGCATTTGAAAATGAGATCAGACCGATAGGGCACCACCATACCTTGAATCGAACAAAAGACCTACACCTTACTCGATTGTCGAAAGACATGTGGATCTGAGATCAAGCTACTGTAGGGTCTATACCTTGACCGAAATCGGCTGAAGGGTGTAGACCCTACCTCGAGCCCTGGGCCCTACCAGGGAGGATATAGAACAGACACGACAGGAGATGCTTCGTCGCCTTGCCGATTACGATTAGCATTGTTGTGGCAGTCCTACTTATATGTATGCTCTTCTTTTGCGTTACTGAATTTTCAGATATTGATCTCTTTTGGGGGGAGAGGTGTGCCGAGCGTGTCTTCCCATTATGGAAGCGACAGCATGTAATGGTGTCGATCTCTTAGGCCCTGGGGCAGGCTATCACAGATTATAGCTACCACCACCACCACCGCTTCCATCAAATCGTACACGATTCTCATAACAGTGATGTCTAAAGCTCATCTCAGCGTGAAAAGCCAGAAGCGAGAGGCGTATCATTGCCCCCAAAATAAAGCCCGCAAAGGAACAAACGCCCAAACGCTGGAGAATCGGTGATCCTAAGCCGAACGACAAGACTGCACGAGAGTCCTGGCCGGTGGTCGTCGATACCGTTTGGAATCCGTTAACCGGAGCAGTAGACTGGCCACCATTAGGCGTTCGTCTTAATGACGCTTTCGATTTTCTGCCCGCAGTAAAGCACATACGAGTCAAGGAACGCTCAGACCGATTTCCCGCAGAGTTCGACCAAAGTGGATTGTGCCAATGTCATCCACTCCGGCTCCTATACCACCCGCCCTAATTCAAGGGACTGCATCAGCACCAGCTCTCATACCTGTACCAGCTTGTGACCGGGATTCTCGGCGACGCCCATTCATGATCTACACTCTTGGGATTCTGACACGGTTTGAAGTGTGGATGGTTTCAGGTGATATTTTAGAGGGTGCAGGTAACTATCCCCTGTCACTCCTTTAAGAAATCAGATCTGTAACTTTTGATTGAAGAGACGGGGCGAGATGGCGATGAATGGTTAGGTTATTCTGCTTATCTGTTCATCGATGATGCTCAGCAATCATATGAGATGCTGAGTTGATAAACGGCCTGTACAGGGGTAGAGTACGTGTGTCGGTCATGTCACCTCCCTATTTGGAACTAGCAGTATTCATACATAGTGATAGCTATCAATACCACGAACAGCTTCTTCTTCTTCTTTTTCAATCTCAGTTACTGCTGTAGACTGCCACAGAACGAGTAAATCAAGACCAATTTGTAGGTTGTCGAAGGCGAGCCAGCTGCTCTACGGACATTGCTTCAGTTTCAAAAGTAAAATATCTTGTATACGACAGTCGCTAATCGAAGTTGAACGAAGACAATAACGATCTGGGACGGGATTTCCGACTCCGACTCTGGCCCACAGGACCAATAGAAGCATTCATTGCCCGGGGAGAATTGTGCGGGTGCTGAACTCCGGTATGGGAATGGTAGCATGTCCAGGGCTTGTCGACGACGACGTTGACGAATACGAGCTCCTGGGAGGGCGTAATGGTCCGAGTGGCGCGACATGCGCCTACCCTGGCGTGTTTGGGAGTGAGCTTCAAGCACTGAGCGCAACCACGTTGCCTCGGGTCAGAGCGATGAAGTCAAGGTTCCTCGACTCGAGCATGAACTTTTTGGTCTCGCCATGGTGGGAGGGGGAAGAGTGGATGGTGAAGCTCACCTCTACGGTATGCCTGGGACTTTTCCCGTTGCACTTCGAGGTCGTTTGTTTCCTCGCTAAATTCGAATGAGTGAGAACCAGATTTCCCGTGGCGCTCACCAGGGGCAGCAACTGTCGTCGACGTGGGAGGAGGCGTTGGTAAGACTCTGGTGGCCCACTCTATCCGGAAAGCCCTAACTGAAGAGGGAACGCACAGGGGGTTTTTGCTTGCAGCTATCGCAGCTGTACTTTGATCTCCAGTTCGTTATCCAAGACCGGGCACCCCGCGCTGCGTCAAGGCGAGACTATCATCTGGCCACGTGAAAACCCCCGAGGCGATCAAAATTAGGGCGCGTGCGATTTGTCCCGCACGATTTCTTCGAGGAGAACCCGGTGCGCGAAGCAGGGGTCTCTTGGGCTACACCGGCCCTCCTATTCTGTCACGTCCGCATCTTCACCGGGCTCGTGGAGATATCTCGGGGGAGTGTTCTGGTGCAGAATGGGATTATCACGGCCGTGTCAGATCAGGCTGAGATGCAACCGCCCAATGCCTCCACCATAGTCCTTTCTCGCCCTGGTCACACGCTATTGCCTGGTTTTATAGACGGCCACGTTCATGTGTGGCGACAGACCGCGCCGCTGCTGCAGTCCCGGGGCTTTTGGACTGACCACCGTCTGCGATATGCACTTGGAGACGCAGTTCGTGCCGGAGCTGTGCGCCGTGCAGCGGCGGAGGACCCAGACGCTGCAGATTTCCGAACCGCCAGCCAGGCATCGCCTGGGCGACCGAGGGAGAATCGCCGTCGGGGGCTTCGGGCAGATCTGGTGCTTGTCGAGGGGAATCCAATGTTGAACATTCATGACACGTTGGATTTTGCGCGGTGTGTGGAAGAAATGCACCTTGTGTTCTGTTTACAAGGAGAATTAGGGTAAATAGTACACGGGATTGTCATCGATCCCCTCAGGGAACCAGTGTACAAAGTGTATTCTTCGGACATCTTGTAGAGAATCTTGTTGAGAACAATTTCTTTTAATGACGAAAGGCAAGGAAGGTATAATCACATGTCACTGAATTAAACAACTGACCGTCAAGAAATCACACTGCAAGCTTCTCCCCCTTCATCAGGAGGCTGGCAACCAGATGAGTCCCGCCACCCACACGCACCAGAATAAACACCTTCTGCATGGCTTTGGTAATGACCAGGATGGCCGTCGTCTTGTGCTCGGCGTCAAGGTCCTGGAACAGAGCACTCTGCGCGCCAGCCACGATGCTCTGGATGTCGGAGGTAGTGTAGCCGGTGCCAGCAAGGGCAGCCGTTAGCCCGCTCTGTGCATAGGTCTGGAAGACTTGGCCGGCGATGACGAGGGCGATGACGGAGCCGCCAATCTGGGCATAGTTCTGCAGACAGAGCGCGCTCCCTTCCTGGCCGGGCGCCTTGAGGCTGGCGACGGCGTAGCCCAGCTGGAGCGTGAGGCCCGTGCCGACAGCGGTGAGAACCGTGAAGCCATAGATATAGCTCTCCCGGTGTCCGGAGTCAAGTAAACGGTCAGCAGCACGCTGCCTAGGATGATGAAAACCGCGGAGACGCAATACACGGGCTGGTAGTACTTGACTCGCGCAATCAGCGAGCCAGCGCCCAGATTCAAGAGCACCGTCACCACAATGTAGGGCAGCAGCCGCACCGCCGCGTCCAGCGCCGAATCCCCGTGCACAAACTGAAAATAGATGGGCACATAGTAGACGATAATGAAGATTGAGGTAATGGTGCTCGAGGTCGCCACGTACAGGAGAATTTGAGACCGAGACCGAAGAAGCTGTACCGGCACGCATCGGTCCTCGAGCGTGGTAAAGATGCACCAGGCCTGCTGCACCCCCCACAACACCCACAGAACCGCAAATACCACGATACTCGCGATTGTACGCCCGTCATCCCACCCCCACTGCCCCCCGCCATGGTAAAGGCCAGGGTAAAAGCCACCGAGGTGCCGGCTCCAAGTACGAACCCAACCCAATCGAGACGGCGTAGACGGGCCAGCAGCGGTGTCTCCGCCCCGAGATTGACAGAGGGCATACAGAGCCAGGTAACCGGGGTGAACACCCCAGCAATAATCAGATTGATGTAGAAGGAGAAGCGCCAGATCACGGACGAGTCCGTGAAACAGCCGCCAATCACAGGACCCAGCACCGCACCCAGCCCCCAAGTGATGCCCGTGCCCGTGATGTAGGCGCCGCGCTCCTGAGGGATGGTGAAGCTGGTGAACAAATTGAGACAGCCCATATACAGTCCGCTACCCCCTGCTCCAGCAACGACACGACCAACAATCAGGGCGGCCATGTTAGGGGCTGCACCGCACAGCGCCGATCCCGCCGCAAAGATGACCGTCGACCCAATATAGGACCACTTCATGTCGAAGCGCGCGTACAACACATCGCACACGCAGATCACCGCCACCGACCCCAGCGGGAATCCAAATCCAATCCACGACAGCTCATTCACCTCCCCGAACTGCTCCACTATCGTCGACTGCACATCTGCTGCGATGGTAGCGTCCAAGCCGTAGACAAACAAAGAGACGTAAAGCGGGATGCATACTCCAATCCACCTTATCCCCGTAATGGTGCGAGCCGAGGAGGGGGAAGAGGTGGCGCCGGGCTTGCTGTCGGATGGAAGCAATGTGCTATCGCTTGTGAACTCGGGGAGACCTGTTGGGGCTGACGAGAGACCGGCTTCCTCAGCCGCATGACTGTTGTAGGTATCGCCTGGGGCCGTGTATATGATATTGCATTATATACACATACTATACTATATCTGCACTGCTTAAGCATCAGTAGCCCGAAAACTACTGCAAGCCCTGCCACCACTGCTTCTGGCTGTAATCCGGTCCATCGGCTAATATCTGCTCATTGCAGAAACGTAGTAGCTACCTGCTCGTCATCGCTTGTTGTAAACAGCTGGAGATACTCGAGATCCTGCGACTATTTCAACCATGGCTGGTTACTCACTCTTGGACTGCAGTGGGATCCTGCGATCAGAAAACTACCGAGAGTATCCTGGACTACTTCTACAGTGAAGGGGGTAACTTCCTCGATACCTCGAACAACTACCAGGCCGAGGAGTCCGAGCGGTGGATTGGAGAATGGATGAAGAAGCGCGGAGTGCGCGATCAAATGCTCGTCGCTACCAAATTCTCGACCAACTTTCACGCCGGTCGCGGTGACAAGGAAATCATTGTCAATTTCAGTGGGAATGGCACCAAGAGCCTGCACACCTCGGTGCACGCGAGTTTGGAGAAACTTCAAACCACCTACATTGACCTGGTACGCTTACTTCACAGCCTGAGAGGATAGATGCGTCCGGAGTGGGTAGAGAAAGACTGACTGAGAAATCGACAGCTCTATGTGCACTGGTGGGATTTTGCAACCTCGATCCCCGAACTGATGCAGTCGCTCAACCACCTGGTCGCCGCCGGAAAAGTCCTCTTCCTCGGGGTGAGCGACACTTCGGCCTGGGTGGTGAGTAAAGCCAACGAGTACGCGCGCAACCATGGACTGCGTCCCTTCAGTGTCTATCAGGGCCGGTGGAATGCAGCCTCACGGGACTTTGAGCGGGAGATCCTGTCCATGTGTCGTGCGGAGGGCATGGGAATTGCCCCCTGGGGCGCCCTGGGGGGCGGCACCTTCGTGTCTGAAGCCCAGGAGAAGCGCGAGGGACGAGCAGTGGAACCCGGGGAGAAAGAGCGACAGGTGTCGCGCGTGTTGCAGAAGTTAGCCCAGCGAAAGGGCACGCTTCTAACCAGCATCGCCCTGGCCTATGTGACCAGCAAAGCCCCCTATGTTTTCCCCATCGTTGGCGGTCGCAAGATCGATCATTCGCGCGGAAACATCGAGGTACTCAGCATCAAGCTCTCGGAGGAGGAGGTTCGCGAGATCGGGGCTGCTGTACCATTCGACCTGGGTTTCCCATGAACTTTCTGCATGGGGGAAGCTCTGTGGTCGAGCATCCGGGGCCGTCTGGTTTCTGCGGATGGGAGGTGAGCTCGAACATGTGCCAGAGCCGAAGCCATTGTCCAAAGCATGATGACGTTGGAAGAAAATTCTGGATTTCCATCTGTTCGCTCTGGTCTAACACTTCACTGCAAGCAATAGTCGATTGAATTGGTAAACATGCTGCATAGTACTTTTGATTCGGCCGGCCGAAGAGTTGGCGGTTTCGCCGAACCTGAGGTCATAATGTATAGGGATGGCATTTATAGTCGTCGTTCCCAAATCCAAATTGTCTCGCTCTCCCGGAAGCTTGTCAGGTTCTGGCACAATGATGGAAAAGAGGGGGTTTTGACTAGTACCTACTAGGCAGTAGGTACACACTACCTAGTAGTAACTTGTAGTAAGCCCTAACAATTCTTCCGGGAAGCCCCATTGGTTCTTTCGTATAGCGGCCGTTATCGTTGCTCCGAGCGAAGGCCAAAATCAGTGGATGGATAAATGTTAAACCCCACGTAGTTTTTGCACTGGTGTTCGAGGGACAAATGATAGGGTTGGCCCTTCCCATTGGACGTGGAGTTGAAGCTATTCCCGGCACTTGTCCAAATCGCCAATCCTATGCACTGACCTCGAGCCGAACCGGCCTTCCGTTTTAAGGGCTGTCAACGACGACGTCGGTGGACGGAAATCTCGGCGAACTCCTGCGACGTGAAGTCAATGAGGAGATTCGATAAGATGCACACTGCCAATAAAGCTCCTCCAGCTTGACACCCGCAGACTCGACGGCTGGGACCTAATCCACGGAGAATTGATCGGCAGGATTCCTTTCATGCACGTCCCTTGATTGAAGGTCGGCCAAGAAGCCAATGAAGGTTTGTTGCTGTCACCAATGCCCGGAAATCAAGCTTCGATATCTGCCATGAATGAGCTTGAACGATGCCTACCAAAGCGGTGGACCGAGAAAGAGGACCAGACTCTGTACGAGGAGGCACGGTGTCAAAGTATGTGATGGCACCAGATAACACTGAGGGTTTACCACATGCGCATCCGCTCGACAGTGAGCACAGGCGAGATCAAGGACGGGAATCGAATTGGCGCCAAACTGCCTGGCCGGATCAACGAAGACTGCCGGAAACGGTGGATCAACAAGGTGTGTGGATTGCTGAAGAAAGGCGCCTGGGAGCCCGACGAGGACCAACGTCTCCACGATGCGATTTGCATTCATGGCCAGAAGTATATGGCTGAGCGTGTTACTAAGTAAACTGTTCTGCTGCAACTTAAATCCCGTGTGCTTACCCGATTGAGGTGCCGCCAACCTCATATGGCCGAACACATACCTCCCGATGAATCAGGACCTGAGAGTCGTTGGTGTCGCTGGGCACTCGAAATACTAGCTCTGGGAGCGAGGTCCTAGCATGAGCTGGGCATATTATGCGCTTGAGAATTCGTGCTTTACATTCCAGCGAGTTGTAAAAGGAGTCATCCTGATGGGAGAATTCAGGTTGGTAAGAAAAGACCCAACAGTACATTAAACAGAACTCAATCCCGCTTGAATTGATAGGGGAAGAGACCACCTGTGAAAATGTCTTTGGCCTGCAGCGCCTTAGAAGTGTCTGTATACAATCTGGCAAGCATATCTCTGTCAACCCAGTGAGGGCGAGGGAAAAATAAGCTTCAGGGCATGGGCCATTTCACATATCCGGGTTCTTGCTCCAGACGACCTTCCTGCACTAGGTTGTCAAATGTCCAGTCGGAAGGGCAGCCAAGGAGACTGATGTTCTGCAAGCACGGCTATGGGTTAGTATGCCTGAAGCATGAAAGTACCACACACCGCTAGAGGGCAAAAATTGATTGGGGAACAAAACCTACCTCCAAATTCAAATCCGCATGCCCATGAGATACAATAGCTCGTCTCCAAGCATTCACTGTGTCTGCCATCAGAGAAAATTTACCACTGCTGACCCACGTAGCTGTGGAGCGACTCCGATCGTATCGGAACCAATGGCCTGTGTCGTGAGCAGGGTCCGGATGACTCTCAGTAACCGCTTCGAAATGTAGATGTGCCATCCCAGGGGGATATAGCTGGGGGATAGCCTCCAGGATCATAGTGTTAAGAACCGGCATATGCTGAGCCGCTTCACTGGCTGCTCTATGAATGTCGTCTAGGATATCCGCCGGCTTGCTCCGAAATGCGTCGGGGTACCGGTCTTGAGGAGCCGGAGTTCGGGGGTCCCCCCTTCCTTCGTAGTCCTCTTCCTGGGGGATACTATATGGTTGACAGCGGGGGTCCTTCTCGAAAAGCCACTGACCTGATGGCGTAACAGCTTGGTAGACGAGTTTGAATGAGGAAAGCCGAGGCCATCTGGGCTGTGCTGAGTGAGAGTGCAGCGGCCAGAACAATTCGGGTCGATCATGATCTTTTCAATCTCGACAGTCACCAGCTGTTGCGTCAGCTGGTTGAGAGCAAGGCTGAGCGGGTCAGCCCAAGGCTCAGATCGTCGCAAAGGGTGGAAATCTCCATCTGCTGGAGGAAGCCCCGGATATTCAAGACAGAGGTGTTCAATGGTGCTAGGCCAATTCGACAAGGTGAGAGCGAATTCTATCAACGTTAATATTTGACTGCAGCCTAACTAAATCATAGAGGCAAGAATGAGGTACCATTCCGGAGTCGATCCCGCAGCTGTTGGTCTTTTCGCTCATCGTCCGAGAGGCTGGCATGGACTATCTGCGTTCCTGGAAGCCGTGACAACAATTTGGATACTGCCGCTGGGGCGATCTTGCGATGGCCACGACACGTGACTCTGAATTGCACCACAAAGCTGAGCTCGGGCAGGGTAGTCGGGTTTGTTGTCAATTCCAGGTAGGATTGATAGAATCGCCAGTCCAACCAGTCTTCCTCGGGGAAATTGCGGCCCCATTGCCGGCGATACATGCGTTTCCTTTCATCGGGTTCCGCACCACAATCGCTAGGAGATCTGGCACGTATTTTCAACGAAATTCCTGCAACGTCCTCTGTGGACCATGTACTCAGAATGCCCCAGAAAGAGATGATGGTCTCAGTGAAGGCCTCATTGTTTTTCTGGCGATCAGTTTCGGTTTCCAACCGTGTCCGCGCAGCGACCTCGTAGGCAGGAAGCAGGATGTACAGATCTCAGTGACGAATAAAGCAGCGTCGGGGGGACCTTGGGGAGATAATCCGCTTAAATTCGGTCAATCGGTCAGGAGTCACAAGAAGATGGGAGAAGGTCCGCTTCTCGATCAGCGCCTGCCACCTCCTACAGATGCTGGCGAAAGAAGCCAAAGAGGCTGGACTTAGATGTGCCAGAATCAAAGAGAGGATTTCAGTGGGTAAAGCACTGATTCCAGTCATACCGCTGTGTAGAACTTCCTGGCAATTTCGGAAGCATGAGGTGAAGCGAGGATGGGAAACACATAGATGGAGGTTAAAGTGTGGTCCGCGCCGCGCCGCACCGCGCGGGAACATGAGCCAATTCGGTTAGAAATCTCGCTACTTGTAAAGATCGATACTCGCTCCCTCGACCGAAGGGCTATGTATGATAGACTGGATTCACTTATTGAATGGATACCGTGGCGTGGTTTCATATCTAGCTAATTGACCTCCTCGCAACAGGCGTAGGCCCGCGCAGTTCCTAATAGTACCTTGGGGCCCCAGGTCTCGACCGGAAACTACTCAACCTACCTTAGGAGCATAGTGGGCAGTCACTTGACATAAAGCCTGCACTTGTTCACCGCTGCCTGATCACTTTCCCACTCTCACACCAAAAGCCATCCTCAATCCCATCCATATCACCGGTAGATGATTAAGTCGAATATCCCACACTGGCTGTGTCTTTGTGTCGCCGCACTAGGCGTTCATAGTATCGCCAAACCCGTACAACAAAAGCCTCTCGTCGGCGTGGACGTTATGGTCAAAGAGAACAAGGTCCCCGGGCACAACGATGCTATATACGATATCGTGCCAAAAGGAACACCAGCTATTGAACGTTGAGTTCCTTGAGGTTGCCCCAACGCCTATTCTCGCGTAAGATTCTCTGCTTGATATGCCCCTTGATCATGACGTCCTGACATCCTGAAGTGACCGCGTCTTTTTCGTCTACCTGCGCAGCGATCTACCTGAATCCAAAAAGAAGAAACTAGGACTCTTTGATGAAAGCCTCATCAATGCGACACTCTCTGTGAGCGGCTCTGTTGTCTACCCGGATGGTAGCTACATGGAACCAAGGTCCTTTACAATGCCGTTAAAAACTATTTCCATCAACGATGCAGCCCATTTCGTCATCCGCGATTCTAATGGTACTCAAATTGATTACCTACCTAGTAGCGACCGCAGTGATATGTTATTAGATTTCCAGATTCCTGCAATGTTTTTGAAGAGCGGTATGTGGACTTTTGAAGTCGACGCCAGGCTCGGAGATAAAGACAATTCTTGTCTATTTGCCATGTCGTTGACACAATGGTTAGATTGGGGGCTTTGAGAAGTAGGGTATTTGGAATGATCTGCAGGCTCAATGTTATCGTGTAATTTTACATGGGCATTTTACCGTTAAGTCTTTTAGTGCTCCGCTCTGCGTCGGTAGTTTTTGAGCTGTCTATATGGTACCATTAATCCTAAGCTGAGCAGGGTTCCTACTTTGGGTTCAACCAAGAACCCAAACGCGCTCCCAACGAATACTGAGACTTCGAACTCGGTCACAATTCCCTAGTGCAGGGGGAAGGAGGCTTAATATATCCATCTAGCAAATTTTCTCATCCCATAACCCTATAGTACGCAGCATTTTAGTTACCTCGATAGGTAGGAGGAGTTCGCGCGTCCAAGCTCATCCTGCGTAGGTAGAAGCAAGATATGTATTTACTATAACCAACCAGCACGTTGGGCTGTAATACTCCCCGGACTCGCTTCACTTTAACGTCTGGCGTGGGGAACCGAGCGTTTTATGCTCCCCGAAGTCAGCTGGCAGTGCTACAGTAGCATTCTCGGCATCAGGCTGTCAGAATTCTCTTTGCTCTTACAGTGCGCCGTGCCAAGAGGCCGTGTGGTGGCTGGGCAGCCTGGCTGCATTTGTATTCTATGTACTAGTATATCAATGATCAAAGCCACCACGAGGCTATGCGGATACGAGTCGAGGTGATATGGCAGTATAATATCCCATCACCTACCCGTCAAGAGCCAGTTCGAGTTCACAAGGAGATGTATACATAAGGGCCTGTCCATTCTCTCCCACGTCCCCATCTATGTATTCAGTCTTGCAGTATCGATGATATCTACCTATACCTATACCTATACCTATACCTATACCTATACCTATACCTATACCTATACCTATACCTCAACACTCCTGTCCTGCTCCAAACAACCAACTCAAGCAAAAGCCTCCCTCACTCCGCATCTCCAATCTCATCGAAGTGACCACTCTAGCCAATACATCTCTACCTCTACAACCCCAAACCCACCCAGCCCAAACCAACATGTGCATCCGCGTCCTAGGCACATGGCACTACCTCTGCGGTCACACGCAGCACTACCACGCCTACAAAGCGCGCACGAACTGCTGGTTCGGCTGCGGCACGATCCTGGGTGAGGTTGTCGGTCCAGACAGGCAGGATCTGTCCCGGCCGTGCGCTGCGTGTGTTAGTTCCGGGGTTTATTATAAGAGGGGGACGCGGTGGTATCGGCGGGATTGACCTTCTTTCCTTAGGTTGGGAGGAAATGGGGTCTTTTTTAGGGGGGAAGTGATATCTTGGCCTGGGAGCTGGTCGGCGGGGTTGATGCGGCCTGCGTCGGTGACTGTGCTTTGTGCTTCATTTAGCTGTTGGTTGGGTGGTAGATGGTGCAGTGGAGTTGGGGAGGTGTTGGGTTTGGGGTTGAGTCTTGATGGCTGGGTTCTTTTGGATACCTTCTTATACTTACATACTTATATGCTGTGGGTCGGGAGGCGGGAGGGGATGGTATGTTTTGAGACTTTTTGCTGGTTGTTGTATTGGGCTTTGGCGTTTGTAAACGAGAAGGGGAAGAGTGCTTTGCTGTCTGTAGGATTGTAGCATGGATTAATCGATGGATAGGGAGTCACGGATGAGATTGTTGTCTTCGGTGGATGATGGTAGGATGCGGAGTATACCTAAGATCTAAAACTCTGGTTGGTGCCAGTCGATGTATAGTACAGTACGTCCTTGTCGTATCTGTATATCCACCTTGGACCTAGGATTAGACTACAGCGCACAGTCGCTTCGAGTCAATGCCACAAAAAAGTCAGATTAATAATTCCTGATATCATCCATCCCAAAGTCGTCAAAGATTCTATCTATTTTATCCAGCCCAGGAGAAAACCCCGAAACCCCGTTACCCCGGACCCGACTCCGCTAAAAGAGCAAACCAAACAGTAAGAAGCACGCTACAATTGCACAACATTGTTCATGATCTGGACCTCCTGGCCAGGCTTGAAGGCCGGGAGACCAATGAAGGGACATCCATCACACCGGAAGGCATCGCCCAGAGCGCAGTTTCCGCACGAGCCTGGCTTGCCCTGCACGGTGAAGTCCAGCTCGTTCAGATCGTCCGTCTCGAGCTTCATCACGTTCAGCGCCTCGTCGGCTTTCTCCCGCTGGGCTTGCTCCTCCGCTTCCAGTCGCGCAGCGAGACCGCACGTGCAGTCCTTGCAGGCCCGTCTTCTGCGGCCTTTCTTGGGTTGACATTCGGGGGCTGTAGAGATGAAAGGTTGCTTGTTAGTGACTAACGTTGATGAGATGTGGGAAGGTAGGTTCACTCACGAGGAATGGGTCTCTTCAGATCATCCTCCGACAACAGTTCGTCCTCGTCAATCAATTCGTCGTCATCGCCGTAGTCGGCGTCATCGTTGATGATGCCCATGGCCGGGGCCGGGGCAGCCTGCGCAGGAGGAGCGGTCGGAGTAGTTGTAGCAGCAGCAACGGGCGTCTTCTTGGCCGCGTCCTTCTTTCCGCCCCGACGCAGGGGAATAGCGAACACCTTGCCCTGGTCGGCCTTCTCGAATCCACCGTCCGTCTTGACCAAGCCCGCCAAAACCGCCTCCCGCTCCTCGGCCTCTCCGAAAACATTATCTTGCGTCTGGAACTTAGCGCCCGCCTTCATGGACGGCACCAACGCGCCGTAGACGCTCCGATTCAACAGTTGGAGCGCCTCGGAGCGTCGCGTGCCATCGGTGTCGGTGAGGACGAGGACGAGGTCGTATGTGCTGGCGGGGAGGGAAACGAAACCACCGGCGACGCGGTCGAGCATCTGAAGGTCGGTGGTGGCGCGGTCGTAGGTGGTGAAGAGGTCGCGCAGCTTCTCTTCTTGGGTGGCGATGGAGGGGGGCGCCAGGAGGAGGATGCGCTTCGAGGAGGGGTTCACCGACTTGACCGGAGGTGGGGGAGCCAGGTCGAAGTCGGGAGTGGTGTCGATGGTCACGAACGAGGGAGCCATGGCGATTGGTCTTCCTGTGTGTTCGTCTAAAGGAGAAGTGTCTGCGAATGGATTTCAACTGTGTTTGTGGATATCAGATAGTAAAGGTGGGATTGTGACTGCAGATTAAATGGAAATCTCTCTGCGTAGTTGGTTCGGCGATTCGTTTTTTTGGCTGACTCAAAAAATGTCATCTGACGGTAACGTGATTGGCTGGCGGAGGTGGTGGGAGAGATTGTCGGCGCGGGTTATCAGATTACTCATCTGCGATGACAAATCGATAGAATTCCGAGGAGATCATGGCTTGATGATACAGACAAGTGTCAATCGGAGAGGCATGATAGGGTACTAGGTATTGTGTATCTTCAGTCAGAAAAATGCAGATTGCAATCTTGAGTTGCTTGGTGGTTTGCTGCTGCTGGCGTTCTGTGTAGCTGGAGCTGCAGTCCTGCTAATCGCCCTCCGAGGGCTTCTGCCCCGCAGTTCTATCAACACCTCTCGTTCTATCTACCTATCTCTCTACTGAGTATCATCATGCCTTAAGAGTCCTCTTGGGACTATTGTTCTTTCATCGCTATTGCTGGAAAGAACACGCTAACAGTATTCAATCTTCATCGACGAAACAACCGCCATCGTTAAGGCCTTTGGACCACCTTATCGGCCATCAGACCCCAGTCACTTCCTCACGGTTCCCCGCTCGTTCTAATGATGTCACTGATAAAACCATCATCTTTGGTCTCAATGAGAGGTCGGCAACGATGCTGACAGGGGATACAGATGGCCTCTGTTGCACAATCTTATAATCTTCTGACTCTACTCTTGCTCCAGGAGGCTGCTTTCTTGATGCGCCTGCGCCAACATACGTGGTTCTGGACGCATTCCAGAGGGAGGCGCTCTCCGCAGTTCCCACCCCGGAAGCGGCTACCAAAACCGACGCCAAGCATGAATTACCGGTTTTAAACACCCAGACAACAATCAATCAATCGATGGATGTCTCACTTTGGTGCTCGGGGGTATAGCATGATGAACGGCTTGTTCTATGACTTCCTCAAAGCTTCTCTCGACGTTGACACTGGGGATAAATGTGTTCTAGGCTTATAGTGTAACGTGCCGCTTAGCCTCTATAGAGGGATAGTCAAAGGAAGGATCGGCGAGATAGTATTGTAAAGAAGTCATCAAACCAGGATAAATGGGTTACTAGGTAGAATTGTGATACCCCGGATTCTGGAGGAGCTCAGCTGACCGCAGTTCAATCACTTGGTGCCTGCCCGTTCCTGGCAGCTCCCCTTCTCTCCTCTCTCTCTCTCTCCACCACATCATCTCCTCCCCCTCATCCTCTTCATCCCCCGTCTCTGTCCTTCATCTTCAAACTCTCCACTTGAAACCAATCATCAACTAACTTAATTGTCCCTGTAGATTGGGACAATTCATCATCCTTGAGCGCTCCCATCCCACTTCCCCTCCCACTCCAACTAGACCCGCGGTGATGGGTGGAGCCATGCCCCGACAAGCCCCCAGCGGCTTTCCCCGGACCCCCGAAGGCCCCGTCGGCCAGCGTATCCAATCCATCTACACCGACCGTCTCAAGCAATTTACGTCCTCTGGTCAATACGAGGGACAGAACCTCCTCTCGTGAGTAAAACGCCCCTGTCTCACAGCAATACGTCCATCACAATGATTATTGTAGCTAATACTAGTCCAGCAAGTTCTACGAGGCTGTCAATTCCGACGAAGACCATGTCAAGCTTTCCGTATACTCCGTCCCCGACCTCCAGCGTCCACCTTTCAAAGAAGCCACATCCCATGAGTTTAAGCCAACCCACATCGGGGCATCGTTCGGTCCAAGCTGGTCCACCCATTGGTTCCACATCCGCTTGACAGTCCCCAAGGACATGCGGGAGAAAGAACGCCTGGAGTTCCATTGGGATGCCAACAACGAGGGCTTGATCTGGTCGGAAGACGGTCGGCCTCTTCAGGGCCTCACCGGTGGGAATGAGCGTATCGAGTGGATCATCCCCGACGCCTGGCGCGACGGAGAGGAGCACGTCTTCTATATCGAGATGGCCTGCAATGGCATGTTCGGTAACGCACCTGGCGGAGACTCCATTCAGCCGCCCGCTCCGGATAAGTATTTCACCTTGAGCAAGGCGCAGATCACTGCAGTCAACCTCGAAGCTCGGGCGCTGTTTTATGATTTCTGGATTATAGGAGGTATGCTGTTAGCCCTCGTTCCTCGATTGACGCTGCCGTAAAATATGCATTTAACTGATCAATTGCCAGATGCGGCGAGAGAGTTCCCAGGAGACTCGTGGGAAAAGCACGAGGCCAACATGGTGACCAATGCTATCATTGATGCTTTCATTGCGGGCGATGGAAGCCAAGAATCTATCAAAGAGGGCCGCAAAATCGCGAGAA
The DNA here is from genome assembly GCF_003184865.1 of Aspergillus homomorphus CBS 101889. Classification (NCBI taxonomy): domain Eukaryota; kingdom Fungi; phylum Ascomycota; class Eurotiomycetes; order Eurotiales; family Aspergillaceae; genus Aspergillus; species Aspergillus homomorphus. The sequence goes on from NW_020291904.1 coordinate 491,767, forward strand.
AGTATATCGGAGACAATGTCGACTCTTCAATGGTGTATGAGACCGACACGGATCCGATTGTCTACGCAATCGGGCATTGCCATATCGACACTTGCTGGCTCTGGCCTTGGGCGGAAACAAAGCGTAAGGTGGCCCGATCCTGGTCAAACCAGTGTGACCTGATGGACCGGTATCCGGAGCATCGCTTTGCTTGTTCTCAAGCACAGCAGTTCAAATGGCTGAAGGAATACTATCCCTCTGTCTTCGACCGCGTGAAGCAATGGGTTAAGAAGGGGCATTTCCAGCCTATTGGTGGTAGCTGGGTGGAACACGACACCAACCTGCCAAGCGGAGAGTCGTTGGTGCGACAGTTTCTTTACGGGCAACGCTTCTTTGAGAGTCACTTTGGAGAACGCTGCACAACCTTTTGGCTGCCAGATACCTTCGGTTATTCAACGCAGATCCCCCAGATCTGCCGTCTTGCGGGGATGAGCCGGTTCTTCACTCAGAAGCTCAGCTGGAATAACATCAACAATTTCCCCCACACCACCTTCCAATGGGTCGCTCTGGATGGAAGTCAAGTCATGTGCCACATGCCTCCATCGGAGACTTATACTGCAAGTGCCCATTTCGGCGATGTCAAACGCAGTGTAACCCAGCACAAGTCATTAGACAAGGACAATACATCACTCTTGGTCTTTGGAAAGGGTGACGGCGGAGGTGGCCCAACCTTCGAACATCTGGAAAAGCTGCGTCGTTGCCGCGGAATGAGTGACAAGGTTGGCTTGCTTCCTCGCGTGAAAATGGGAGAGTCCGTCGACGATTTCTTTACACGACTTGAACAGAAGGCTGAAGATGGTACCAAATTCGCAACCTGGTATGGTGAACTGTACTTTGAGCTTCATCGGGGCACGTACACCACGCAGGCCAACAACAAGCGAAACAACCGCAAGTCGGAGTTTTTGCTAAGGGAGATCGAATATCTCGCCACACTGGCAACTCTTCACGGAGACAAGGGTTATCGGTACCCCAAGAAGGAGATTGATGAGATGTGGGAGGGTGTGCTCTTGTGCCAATTTCATGACTGCCTTCCTGGAAGCTCTATCGAAATGTGCTATGATGACTCCGACAAACTCTACAAGCAAGTCTTTGAGACGGGCCAGAAGGTCAGGAAGGAAGCGCTTCGAGCTCTGGGGATTGGCAAGAAGACCAGCAAGGACTTCATTGCGCTCAACACCCTGCCTTGGCAACGCTCCGAAGTGGTCAGAATTCCTGCTGAGTCTGTAGCATCGGGTGGTCCGAAGTATGCATTGGTCAGTGGAGAAACTGGTCTCATTCGGTGTCAAGTGCCTGGGCCTTCCAAGACAGCGCCTGCTGTTACAGTCTCCGAAATCAAGCCCGGTATCTTCCGCCTGCAGAACACAAATCTCAGAGTCGATGTCCAAAACGGGGTTATTACGTCTTTGTATGACCTTGAAGCGGAGCGCGAGATCATTCCTAAGGGCGGAAAGGCCGGCCAGCTAGTTATTTTCGACGACAAGCCGCTCTACTGGCAGGCGTGGGACGTGGAAGTTTTCCACCTCGACTCCAGAAAGGAGCTGCACTCGGTGAAGACCGCCATTTCCGAGAAAGATGCTTATCGCGTCAGCGTTGTCAGCGAAACCAGGATCAGCGAGAACAGTTGGGTAAAGACTACTATCAGTCTCGCTGCTGCCAACGGGGACCAACCCTCATATGTTGAATTCGAGAGTGAGGTCGAATGGCGCGAGACAATGAAATTTCTCAAGGTCGAGTTCCCTGTAGACATCACCAATACGGAAGCGTCGTATGAGACACAATATGGGATCATCCGGCGTCCAACGCATTACAATACCAAGTAAGTCAACCATTGCGAACAGGGCCGAAGTATGCCACTGACTTGTCTTCCAGCTGGGATATGGCCAAGTTCGAAGTATGCTGCCACAAGTGGGCTGATTTGTCCGAGTACGGCTATGGAGTCTCGATTCTCAACGACTCGAAGTATGGCTTCGCCACTGCCGGCAATCTCATGCGTCTCTCGCTGCTACGCGCCCCGAAGGCGCCAGATGCCCACGCAGACATGGGCCGGCATCATATCCGCTATGCCATCCTACCACACACAGGACCACTGGATGCACGCACAATTCGAGCCGGGTATAGCTTCAACCATCCTCTTGTTCTTGAGCCTGCCAGCGGCCAGGAAGCCGGCGATGCATTCAAATCGCTCGCGCTCTCGGGCAACCCGTCGTTGGTAATTGATGTGGTCAAGCGTGGCGAAGACGATGAAGACGTGTCCCGGGACAACCTGCCTCGGCGTTCTGGTAGGAGTGTCATCCTCCGTGTCTACGAGTCGCTCGGAGGCAAGAGCCGCGGCACCATCCATACCAAGCTTCCCATCACCAAGGCGTGGAAATGCAATGTCCTTGAGGACGACGAGACTCCTCTGACGCTTACACAGCGCGCTGAGGGAGCGACGGATATTGAGATCGAGCTGAGGGCTTTTGAGGTAGCGACGTACCGTCTGCAGCTGTAGTTTTGCCGTTTGATATGTCTGGGATTAGTCTATAGTGTCAATCATAACATACCGCCACACAATGACAACATATTGATTGTTCTTGCTAGTCATGAATGAGATTTATTGACGGTAGTTGTACAAGAGGATATCACGAATAGAATACAGCCCAGCGCAGCCCAATGCTGAGCAAGAAAGAGAAAACAAAGCACAATATTCTAACTTTCGCACGCCAAAGCTCCTTAACCAACGACCTAACTCCAGCCACTCCAACCGATCCTAAAACAAACAGCTTCGACACGCGACAACTAATCCCGTGGTGCCCAACTGATCTTCAAACGTTTCGTCGGCGGACGATCACCATCCGTCCCCTCGTCATCATTATTATTCCCACCCTTACCTTTATTCGCATTGCTCCCGCCGCCGCCGCCGGACTTCTTCTTGTTCTTAGACGACTGGCCCTTGACACTATTCGCCGCCGACGAGGCATCCCCGTTGTTATTGTTCCCAGCTTTTCCTGTCGAGCCATTGTAAGTGGAGCTAGGGGTTGGGGCGTGCGAGGGCGTCGTTTGTACAGATGAGGGGGCAGGGGAGTCCTAAACCATTTTACTGGGAGTTAGCATTTGACCCTTCTTTCCTTCCTCCTTCCTCCCTCCCAGGAGTATGTAATCGCATCCCCAACCGGAAAAAGGAGGGGAAAAAACCAGAACGGAAGGGAAAAGGGGAAAACAAACCCGCATATAACTCGCCGAACTCCTGGAGAACACCCGATCCGCCTCCGTAACAGCCGCCTTCCGTCTCGCACCACCACCACCACCACCACCACCACCTCCTCCTCCTCCTCCCCCTCCAGCACCTCCTCCACCGCTACCACCCCCACCCATCCCAGAGGATAGAGACAAAGCTAACCCCCCGCCACCGGTCGTCGACCCCTTGATATACGTATCGAATCCCTTGATGATGTTCCCTGCTGTTGTTTCCTCGAGGTAGGATTGTTCGAAGCGGTAGATTTGGTCTTCCAGTTGGGCCTTTCGTTCACCCCCTAGTTAGTTCTCGGTTTTGTGGTGCGGGTGCGCTTGGGCTTGACTTTCTGGACTCGGGAGGGTAACGAACCATACTCTTATCCATCAACCGTTTCTTCTGCAGCGTGTCGCGGAGCTCACGCCGTAGTTTCTCGTAGTACGGTAGGCCTCGATTCGCTGTTGCGGTTCCGGGGGTTTCTGTTGCGGGAGTTGTGGTTCCTACTCCGCTTCCGGCGGCGGTCGGTAAGGGTAGGGTGTTGTTTTGGGTCGTTGTTTGCGCTGCTCCTCCTCCTGGTGGTCCTGCTGTTGTTGTGGTGGTGGTGGTGCTGGTGGTGCTGGTGCCGGGTTGAGGCGTGGCGGTGTTGTTGGTGTTGTTGCTTTTACTGTTCGTGTCGCCGTTTAGGTGCTGCGTTACGTCGCGGAGGTGCGTGGGTGTGTTGCTTGTTCCTGGGGCTCCTGCTCCTGCTCCTGCTCCTGCTCCTGGTGTTGGTGCTTGGGAATGCGAGGGGGTTGCATTTGCGGCTTGGGATTGGGTTGCTCCTCCTGCTGTTGCGGGGAGGGGTGCCGGGGATGTCATTCTTGCGGTTGCGGGCAATTGGTTTCTGAGGCTGAGGTTATAGGTGTGTTGGTGGTTCGGATGGGATGGGAGTGAGTCGCGAGCGCGTTGGTCTCGGTCTAATCGCGCGGTATTATGTTCTGTAGGTTGATAGGTTGAGTGCCGATGCTGCGCGAAGAAGCGTGCTCAAAGCTGAGGAGTAGCAGCTGGGTTTATTCAATTCGCGCCTGCAATTCAATCAATGAAGATGGGTGGTCGCGGCGTTGGGATCAAATGCCCCGAGCACCTGGGGCACTGCAGGCAGATCTTATCGACCGTTGAACGGCCGCTGTTTGTCTGGTTTGCATCTGGGGCGGAGAAACCGTTGGTTTGTTTGGTGCTTTTCCGATAGGCACTTACGCCATCCCTCGCTGCTGCTCCTCTCAACTCCAACTCCGTTCCTCTCCTTGGCTTGTTGGTCTGAGATCTGTGATTGTTGCATTTTGCTATAGAATACTCTTCTTGTGGAAAGATTCTGACAATAAAGAACGGTCCTTTCAACTCACGGCCTACAAGATGGATCACTCGATGCACCATATGAACATGGATATGGACCATGGCCACGACCATGGAGATATGGATATGGGGCAGTGTAGCATGAATGTACGTTTCTCATTTGCCTGCTTTCCTCTAACGCTCTGTCGTGAGACAACCAGAGCAACGGCACTATACTTCCTTTTTCTGTGCCCTGCGGCGACATGCTAACGCGCCCTAGATGCTTTTCACCTGGTCTACGAAGAACCTCTGCATTGTCTTCCCCCAATGGCGTGTCACCGGCACCCTGTCCCTTCTCGCCTCGTTGCTGCTCATCGTGCTCCTGACCGCCGGCTACGAGGGCGTCCGCCAGCTTACAAGGCGGTTCGAGGTGGCACATGCGAAGCGATTGAGCGCATACACAACCCCCGCAGTCGGAGGTAAGTTGTTTTCTTTTCGTGTGTATTGGCGGTGGAGGGAACTGGCAAAAGGGATAGCACCTCGTCTTCTATGGTCATGGGTTTCTATGCAAGCCCTTGCTGAGATGATGCGCCTGACAATCCCGTGTTTGAAGGCAGCGAAGTCCACGCCGATTCTGCGCCGGCCAATGACCCTCCAACCCAGACACTGCCTGTCCCGATCGCCGGCTCACAGCTCGTTGTAGGTAGGGATAGCAGAAAATCCGTCGAGCAGAGAGGAAAGATTACCATGGCCGCGTTGTATGCTGTGCAGGTGTTCTATAGCTTTTTCATTATGTATGTCTCCCCTGGCTATCCCCTGTCGAAACGGACTGTTCTGATCTGTCTAGGTTGCTCTTCATGACCTATAATGGTCTGGTCATGCTGGCTGTCGCTGTCGGCGCCTTTGTAGGCTACCTGGCGTTTGGAGACGATACTTCCGCTAGCAAGACGGTGGCGTGTCACTAGATGGGCGCGCGGGCTGGGTCGGTTGGAAGCGGTCTCAAGTTTCTGAAGAATAGGCGTCACTGGGCTGGAAGTTCAGACGCTGGTCGTTCAGGGTGTGGGCGTTGTCATAAATATTGCCAAAGTCGTTCTCTTAGAACGCGAGGTGGGAAGATCTGGATCACGGGACCTCGATGTCGCTATCGTCGCCTCCGAATCCGAAGCTGAACCCTCCACCTCCACTGGTCTCCTCGGGCCCGTCTTGATCTGTTTTTCCATGAACAATTTCATCCCACTTTCTCTTTTTGCCTTCCATCTTCTTCCTCAGCTCCTCCTGTGCCTGCTGGAGCAGCTCTGGGTGGTGCTCCTGCATTTTAGCCAAGAACCGTTCGTAAGGATTATGCACGTCTTTCCTAAACCCGGAAACCTGATCCGCCTTGTTGGACAAGAAATCCAGAGCAGCGCTCAGATGAGCGCGAGGAATGAAGTTCTGCGTAATGGCGATAGAGGGTTCGATATTCACGACCAAGTGCCACCATCCCGAGGGCACATGGAGGATCTCTCCCTCCTTGCAGATGCCCTCGATGCAGCCCGGGGTGCGCCGGGCTTCCGCGTGGAACCCAAACAGCCACTCCGCAATACTCAGCGGCGAGGTCACCTCACTCTGATCTTCCGACACATAGACTCCCGGCGGAGGCGGGAGCTTGGACGACGAAGGGAACATGATCCAGTACTTGGAGCCGCGAATGACCGCGTTCCACGCGCTGGTGGCATTCGGGTCCTTGTGGAAAGTACTTCCAGACCGTTCGGGTCCGACAATCAGCCACTGCCGGTCTGGCCGATCATTGCCCAGCACGGAGAAGAAGTCCTCTCCAAAGCAGGCGAGCGGCCAATAAGCGGCCTCGGGTTCCTGATCCCGCTGTCCAACCTTGAGTCCCATCTTCGACACAAACGCGCGGTCGAAGAGATACAGCGGGCTCTCGTCGGAGTTGTTCTTCATGTACTCTACATAGCTGTAGAACGGCCAGTCGACGGCCTCGGCGCGGAAGACGGTCTCGCCGTAGTCGTAGAGCAGCGAGTCCACCGTCCACTTCTTGAACGCCGGCCACTCCTTGACGGGCTCCGTAAGGATGAAAGGCGTGTCGGTCCATTTCTCGTTGAATTCTTCGTAGGAGAGATCGGGTAATCGGGAGATCTGGTTACGGGCCGGAATGCCGTTAACGTAGGGGTCGAGACTGATGTGCGCGCAGTGGAAGGGACGGTGCAGGACGTCCGAGTAGAGGTTCGAACAGTCCAGAATGCACACTTCCGCCGGTGGGATGTTCAGATAGCTGGAGCGCCATGTTCCTTTCCAGGTAAACTTGGCCGGGGGAGACCTGACAGTGGGGTGTCAGTGCAGAGCTTGAGAGATACTGGGCGGATTGCGATGCAAGACCAATCCTGGCAAAGGCTACCCAGCACGTAGATGGTGAATCTAGATCTTACGCAATAAACAGAGCCTTCCACAATTCTTCGGCCCGGGTGAAAGCATAGAATGCTTTACAGGTGCGTCCAATACGCACCAGACTTGACCCGTCAAGGTGCTCCAACAGCAGCAGGATAAACTCGTCCGGCAAAATGTTGAAGGTCCCAATTGCATCCCGGAGGTTCGCAGTCGCAAGCAGGGCGTTGCCACTAGGCTTGACTCCCAGTGGATGACCGGGAATTGCATCATGAGCTGACTCGCCCTCCGGTTCAGGATTGGAGGTGGAAGTCGGATAGGTATGTGTTACCATATCCTGACCTAGGGACAGGACACCGTCCCGAGCATTGATGTCCGGCATTTTCATGCTTGCGATTGAGAGTGGGAGGAAAAACTGAGAACTAAAAGTGACGAAGCTGAGATTCTGGAGACTTTCCCGATTAGGATGGGGGGAAGAGAAACGCTGCAGTGGCCGAGAGGCGGTACGAGTACGGTACGTTACAGGACTGAACTAGTAATTTTGAGTAACACCCACATTGACCACATTGAGGAGAGAGAGGGGAGGGGGAACAATCAGGCAAGAGAATGCCCGACCATGCACACCCTAACCGAGGGATACCCGTTCACAGACAGTGCCAGAGATATGGAAAGAGGAGATATGGTCCAATTTTGTCACAAGGGCCAGCACTATGAGCTTAAGCTGTACCCAATATCGTCTTCAGGATGAGTGAGGGGCCCCTGGTGTTACGTAGTTTCATTCGTGCTGGTCAAATAAAACTTCGATGGCAAAAATACAGGGGCGAACAAAAACGTGGGATATTTGCCACATGTAGCAGGCGGTGAACGTCAGCTGCACTAAACCAGCGCTAAAAGTCAAAAAATTTCAAACCGCGTCAGAACAAACAGCGCCAGAGCAGGGAAGAAAAAAAAAGAGAGTGAAAAAAAAAAAGTTCGCTCGTTCCGCCGCCGCTTTCTCTGCCCCATTCATTTTCCCACACCAGGCGTCGGCCATCCAACTTGAGAATCTTTCTTCCTTTTTCTTCCTCAACCCCTACGACTCTAGTAGTCTTGTGATATTCTTACAACTTTCAGAAGTTGTGTTTCCGGTACGTCTCCATCTCATCAAGGCCTTCTTTTTAACCTTGGCGTCAACCCCTCCCTCTCTGCATTCCTTGCTAATAGGCCTTTTGGCAGTTTTATTCCCAAAACCCCACCGTCTTATTCGATCACAGAGCGTCGCCTGTGGTCACCTTCCTACAACAACACCGCAATCATGGCTTCTAACGACAAGGGTTTGGAGGAGATCCCCGAGGGTACGTTCCATTCGACTATCTTCAACCTGGAATATTCTTTTTCTTCATCTTCAAGCGAAATGTGTACTTGGAGGAATGCTGGGTCCGTTTGTCAGAGGGCTTGGCTAGAACGAAAAAGAAAAACTCTTGCAACCACGAACACACAGCTTCGCAAAGGCGTTATACAGACGAGCTGACAAGATTTTTTTTTCGCAACAATAGGACAGATCGAGTCCAACTACGATGAGATCACCGACTCCTTCGACTCCATGGACCTCAAGCCCGAGCTCCTTCGCGGTATGTGATACAAATTCTGATCCGCTCCGGTGGGGTCAGTGCGGGCACCAGACTGACAGCCATCAGGTATCTACGCTTACGGTTTCGAGCGTCCCTCTGCTATCCAGCAGCGTGCCATCATCCCCATCATCAAGGGTACGTTCTCAACGACTTCCAGCACACCCGATGCATCGCAATATTAATTTCTTTTCTCAGGTAACGATGTCATCGCCCAGGCCCAGTCCGGTACTGGAAAGACTGCCACTTTCTCCATCTCCGCTCTCCAGAAGATCGACCACAACCTCAAGGCCTGCCAGGCCCTGATTGTCGCTCCCACCCGTGAGTTGGCTCAGCAGATCCAGAAGGTCGTCATCGCTATTGGTGACTTCATGAACATTGAGTGCCACGCCTGTATTGGTGGTACCAACGTCCGTGACGACATCAACGCTCTCCGCAACGGCCCCCAGGTCGTTGTCGGTACCCCCGGTCGTATCCAGGACATGATCCAGCGCCACGTCCTCAAGACCGACCAGATGAAGCTGTTCATCCTCGACGAGGCCGATGAGATGCTTTCTGTAAGTTCAGCACTCTAAACCGACTTTCAACCGTGGTGCTAACGGCATGATCAGCGTGGTTTCACCGAGCAGATCTACGACATCTTCCAGCTCCTCCCCCAGTCCACTCAGGTCACCCTGCTCTCTGCTACCATGCCCCAGGATGTCCTTGAGGTCACCACCAAGTTCATGCGTGACCCCGTCCGTATCCTGGTCAAGAAGCAGGAACTTACCCTCGAAGGTATCAAGCAGTTCTACATTGCCGTCGAGAAGGAAGAGTGGAAGCTCGACACCCTCTCCGATTTGTACGAGACTGTTACCATCACCCAGGCCGTCATCTTCTGTAACACCCGCCGCAAGGTCGACTGGCTCACCGACAAGCTCACTGCCCGTGACTTCACTGTCTCCGCCATGCACGGTGACATGGAGCAGGGCCAGCGTGATGTTATCATGAAGGAGTTCCGTTCCGGATCTTCCCGTGTCCTCATCGCCACTGACCTTCTGGCCCGTGGTATCGATGTCCAGCAGGTTTCCCTGGTCATCAACTACGATCTCCCCGCCAACCGTGAGAACTACATTCACCGTATCGGTCGTGGTGGTCGTTTCGGTCGTAAGGGTGTTGCCATCAACTTCGTCACCGCTGACGACGTCCGTATGATGCGCGAGATCGAGCAGTTCTACAGCACCCAGATCGAGGAGATGCCCATGAACGTTGCTGGTAAGTTTTGCTTCGCATACGATGTAACATGAATCCATGCTAACCGCGTCTCAGACCTCATCTAAACACCTTAATCCCCGAATCACCTCATGCCTCTCGATGCGGATTACGAATGCAGTTTGCCAATAACGCTCCAAGGGTGAGCTGCGGTGGGAAAGACGCTCTGTCATCGTCATGCTTATCTTGGTAAAGGAGAATCCTTCAAAAAGTGGCTTCCTGTGTCTCCAGCATTTTCTCTTTTTAGCAGTGGGCGGCAGGGGCCTGCAGTGGCCATGCCATCATGTCCTGCGTGTTCTTGTCGAATACTTACTGTTTATGGTTTACCCTTTTTCTTTTGTTATGGAGATGCGACAACGTTCGTGCGGTTTTATTGCTGTAATTCATGGTTCCTCGCTTCCGGAAACGCCTTTCTCACGCTTTTTTCCATTTACTTTTGTACCTAGCTCGCTCTGATTGGTTAAGGATGCTACGTTCATACTTGATCAATAGGTCGGGCACCTAAAATGTGATTGTTCTGATTCCACGGAGATGGTGACCTGTATGAACCCATGGCTCGGAATGGGTTTGTATACCTACCTGTGTTCATACGATAGACGAGAAAGGTACTGGTTGCTTTTGGTATAGTGCCTATTAGCTGAGTAGGTAGAAGTATTGTATACTTGTATCGTTGGGATGTTTTTTGGATGTGAGTGTTGATATACCACTACCAGGAAGTCAGCAGTAATGATAACACCACCTCCACATTCTGGTGTTCCTCGCTGGAGTAGCTACTGTGATTTACTCCACCTATCCCATACACTTGGTCTATAGATCTCAATCGACCACCCTACCAATCGTCATCCTCCATCCAACAGCGCTCACCTTGATTTCTATCAACAGCACAGAACAAACCAAGCACCAAACCAGTATACAACTCTTACGTTCAATACATCTGTCTCCCTCACCCACGAAAAGAAACCGAACTGACCGACCAACCCAAACCCCCAACTATACAGCAACAACAACACAACAACACAACAACAACCTTCCCCCTCCTCTCCCAACAAATCAACAACCCCAAACACGATAAACCCAAACCAATGCCCACAAAACCACAACCAATCTCAACCCCAAACCCACCCCCAAATCCAAATCCACCGAACCCAATCGACCTCCTCTGGGCCCACGAACTCCGCCGCGAAAACGTCGAGCTCGCCACCCGCCTGAAAGCCACAACCACCCGCCTCGCCGCCGCGGAGTCCGCGGTCGACACCCTATCCGCGCAGCTACGGGACCTCGATGCCCAGATTCAGCGATGCTGTGGCCGGAATGAGGAGCTTGCTTCTCGGGTTGACGGGATTGAGGGACGGGTTTTGGAGAAGATCGAGAATATTGGGCTCAGGGTTGAGGGTTTAGAATGTCGGTTTTTGGAGGGGGTCGTGGTTGGGAGTAGATTGGGGGCTGCTGGTGGTAAGGGTCCAGGGGCTGGTCTGGGTGGTGATTGTGTGGTTCAAGGTCCTGGGGATGAGGGTCCTGCGGTTGAGGAGGTCTTGGTGCCAGATTCCATGCCTGTTGCTTCTTCAGTGGGTTTGAGGGTGGATTTGGATGAGGTCATGGGTAAAGGTACGGGCGTTGGTATCAGCACCGGCATGGGCATGGGGAAGGGGGGTGGGTTGTCTTTGACCGGGTCGTCAACAACGTCTTTCACGGGGAGGACGGTTGGGAGTCAGAGTGGGAGTTCGACTAATAGAGGGGAGGGAGACGGATGGAATGCAGGGTCGGTTGAGTTTGGTGGTGAGGAAGTACCCACGGGGAATGGGACCATTGATCTCTTTGGGCTTCTGAGGCAGGGCCGCTTGATGCCGCTGGAGGAGTATCTGGGTGCGGCGGAGGGCGTGCGACGGCTGCTATTGCTTGCGGAGGATGATCGCGGGTTTATGGAGGCTTTCGTGCGCGGGTTGCGTGATGGTGGCTTGAGGGTTGCGGTCGAGAAGGAGATGGGGATGATTGGGTGGTCGTGGGAGCGCTTGCAGGAGGTTGTTCTGCGGTGGGATGCAGAGCATGCTGATGCTCCCTGTGGCGCTGGATGCAGGAGAGCGAGCCAGATCTCTGGAGACTGGGCCGATGGCCATGAATCCAAGCGCAGGAGGAAGAGGGCGAGACGCTTCATACCTATTGTTCCGGCTGATGAGGAAGATGTCCTCATTGCGAGGGCGATGATGATGGGCCGATGAGCTTGGGAACATCGAAAGAAAAAGGTTCATTCAGGGTATGTGTATATACTGAGCTCTAACTCTAACTTCTGTACAAATCGGCAGTCGTCTAGGTCTCGCTGTAGCGGTAGCGGCCCTCGCGATCCTGGACCTCAACCTCGATCCGGCCCTCCTCGAGCTCCTTGCCGTCCACCTCGATGGACGCCTTCATCACGTCCCCGGACTTGACCTCACCCACACCCTTCGGGGTACCAGTCAAGACCAGGTCGCCCTTCTCGAGAGTCATGACCCGAGAGATCTCCGCCAAGAGTCGGGGAATGCGGTAGAGCATCAGGCCGGTCGAGTCGGCCTGGCGCTGCTCAGAGCCCACACTCAGGCGAAGGAAGGCATTATGGGGATCAGGGAGTCGGGCTTTCGAGATCTCCTGGGAGATAGGCAGGAAGGTGTCGAATCCCTTGGCGATCGTCCACGGGAGACCCTTCTTCTTGGCCTCTTCTTGGACGTTGCGCGCGGTCATATCGATTCCGAGGAGGTAGCCTAGTGAACACGCAGTTTTCAGTCATATGCGCCAGCAGAATTGCGAACGGAATGTGTTGGCTCACTGTGAATTGCATCCAACGCGCCCTTTCCATCCTCTGGGTCGAGGTCGCGGACCGTCTTGCCCATCACGAGAGCGAGTTCCACTTCATAGTGTAGCTTGGTACCCTGGGGACGCAGGATAGGACCCTGGCCGGGCAGGAGAATGGAGGATGAGGGCTTGAGGAAGAAGAAGGGCTGCTTGGGTTTGGTGTTGTTCAGCTCGGTAATGTGATCGCTGGAGATAGGATTGTTCTGTCAGCCGATTGATTGATCCATTGTGAATGCCACGCGGGGGTAAGACAAGAGGACATACGCATAGTTTCTGCCAATGCAGATGACCTTCCTGCATTGAGCCTTGATCGCAGCAGCCATTGTGTCTGTGAGGAGTAAGAATCGCAAGGAGAGAGAGTTTGTTCGGGCTGAAGGAGTTGGGGATGGCTGGCGGATAATAATATAATCGGTTCAGGCGATGCGACGGCGGAATGACTCTCCGCGCTTTTCATTGCGGAGAACTCGGAATCTCCGAGGTTCGGAGGTTGGGGCCGTTGCTGCCAGCCATTCTTGGGGTACCCCATTTGTCAATTCAATTACTGAACTGCTTAATGCCAGACACTGAGCTTGAGGGAGTGAAAATATACCACTGCACGATTGTACAAGTGAAGTCAATTGAGCTGCGTCGGCAATTCTGAATGCAAACGACTTGAATGAAAATGGACTTTCTTACGTCACGCGGGCTGCAGCTTCTCTCCCAGCCGCCTTCAAGCTTCCTTGAAACTGTTTCTTGACACAGCCACAACACAACAACCTTGATCGAGATAAACTTGCTGAACCCCTAGCGATCTATGAGCCACGCTTCTATACCCCGAACTTTACCATAGACGCCTCCGTCACCATGCAAGTAGCGGAAATCCTGTCCGATCTCACCTCATTGCGCGTCTGTGTAGGTGCCTTGCCTATCGGCCACTTTTCTAGAAGCCCAGCCTGTACTCAATAAGACCTACGCTGATGACCTCTAGGACCACAATGATGCTCTGGCTCTCGTCACAGTTTATGAGAGACTAGATTCTTATCCTACGGAAACTCAACTGCAGTCCGTTGACAGCAGAGAAGGAACTCCTGCTCTGCAGAAGGAGAAGGATCAGCTCCGTCAAGCCAAGGAACTGGTTGAGCTGCATCACGAAATGAAATCACGACATGTGCTGGGCACCGTGGACGAAGAGCTGACCAAGTTAAGAGGGGACGTACAACGTGTCTTGCTGGAGCTAAGGCGCCAGTGAATGTTCCCTAAGGATTGCCGACCAAAGCTTGTATACTCTCTTCTCACACGCGTTCCTTCTTTCTGGTTTATGCGTTCATGATAGGCGTTGTTGAGATTCATTCAGCATGCAACCTGTATTCATTGTTCTATGGGTGGGTTAGTTTGATGATACCGGATAGATGTTTTCACATTCTCTCTAGTGAGAAGTATTGGTTGTATGGCATAGAGTGTGGTATTTCTTCTTTCCATGTTCTCATCTCATCACTGAACATGATTTACGATTACTGAGAAATGTCACACTTCCTCCATCGCACATAATCACTTTCTCTGTCAACTCTGCCCTACTTTCTTACCTTCTTAACCTTATCCCCGTTCTACTGCAACAACCACTATCCCTCGACACCACCTCAGAATTGGTCCCGAATATCTTCTCAACCCTCTATCCCATTTTCACTCACGCGTTCAGCTGCATGTTTGATCACCCTCAAAAGCCAAGGAAAAAGGATCCAGTCAATCACTTACAAGGCACTTCAAGCTGTGTCTTCCTTCCACTTTCAGAGTTCTTTGAGCTTTCGATACTGTCCTTTCCCACGCGGACGCTCTAAAACGTCCATATAAATGTCATCCATTCCGACTATTCAACGTGAGGCCGATCATGAGTTCGATAAGTCACAATGTGAATCTCCTCGTGAGTTAGTGCTCCACAATCCGCAGACCCCTCACATGGCGTGCAGCCTCAATATATATCCGAAGGACTGGCTTTACTGTGCGGTCTGCCTTATTGTTCAGACATTCTAACCTACAGGTTCAATGGGGACTGGGTGTCCACAACACAGTGGAAGCCAATATATACCTGCCCGTCAGTGACCTTGTGTCCCTTACGGGTCAATTGCACGCAGTGACTAGATTAGGGGTGACCGAGAATCCCAGTCTGGTATGATATTGGTTACCTGATCTTTGAGCATGGAGAACCCCTGGGTCATATGGACGTCACGCATTTCGTGTCCCATGTGGGAATTGCTATCCCTCGCATATGCGGACACTCTGCAGCGGTCCAAAACAACGTGGATATCCCTTTCACCATGACTTTTGGGAGCCCCGAAATGAAATCTGTTATGGTGGGAGCGAGATCGGGCCTTAGAGAAGCAACGATTGTGGAAAGGGGGTCTGGCTTCATCAATGGCTATTACTAGGAGGAATATGAGCCGGGGCCTGGGGGCTGGAATGGATCTTGATTTCTTGATTATTACTTAGTGATTGAGCAATGGTCTGAGGGAAAGAGAAATGTATTGGTAGCCGTTTTCATTATTCATTTACAAGATTCTGCATTGATTGACATAAGAAACATGCCAAGATTAAAGATTCTTCTCAAGCCAACCCTGCACCCGACAGGAATCTCTACAAAAAGTATTCATCATGGTTCGACCAATGCTACCAGTCATCAGCACTGTGTAGAAGTGAATTTCCATCACCAGTGGCACAATCAACCGCCTGATCTTCAGACAAGTTCCAGACATCCCGCATCAATTGGAGTAGAGTTTTATTTCCGATAGGGGAGGGAAATAGCTCTCACGAGACAGTTTATTTCCGTCAACTTGTCATAGAAATGTACGGACCGGCTGCAAGCATACACTGATTCTGGACCCTGCTTTGAGCATTGTACGGAGTTGTGGATAAGAGCGAACATTCTTGCTTCGGTTACCGAACCGGACGCGGAATTAAGCAGTGGAGATAGATAAAGCCGATAAGGTTGCCGGCCGGGATGAAGAAAGCTTATCTGTGCAACTCTTCCGGATACTACGGAGCTCTCTATAAAAACTTGTGCTTGTCGTCATTGTTCGTCTCAATCCATAACCTACACATTGATCTTCTCATCGAGCTACTAAAGACATCTCCTGACATTTTCTTTGTTCATATCTCCAATATGCCCCAACTCACCGGCAAAGAAATTGGCCCAATTGGCTTCGGCCTCATGGGACTGACTTGGCGCGACAAGCCATGCTCCCAGGAGCAAGCCTTCGAGACTATGCGCGCCGCCCTGAAGAATGGCTGTATGTGAACCCCTTCTCAATTATCTTGCGGGTATCTCTAAATCCCTGACTTGACGAGATGCTAATCCCCCAATGCAGGCAACTTCTGGAACGGTGGCGAATTCTACGGACCGCGGGAATACAACAGTCTCGTGCTCCTGGAGCGATACTTCGAGAAATACCCCGAGGATGCGGACAAGGTTGTCATCAGCATCAAGGGTGGTATGGACCCGAAGACCTTCCGCGCGGACGGCAGTCCCACTGGCATGCGCCGGACCATGGACGACTCCATGGCGCAGCTGAAGGGCCGCAAGAAGATCGAGCTGTTCGAGTCAGCGCGCCGCGACCAGACCGTGCCCATCGAGACTACCTTCAACGTCCTTAAGTCCGAGTACATCGAGACCGGCAAGCTCGGCGGCATCTCGCTGTCCGAGGTGCGCGCGGAGACCATTCACGAGGCCGTCAAGCATGCCAAGATCGAGGCTGTGGAGGTTGAGCTTTCGCTGTAGGTTACACCTGCTAACTTACCTGCCCCCTTACCTAGTCATCCTTATCCCCCGCTCCCTGTTTCTACTGCACACACTAACCGCGCATGTACGCAATCAGATTCTCCACCGAGCCCCTCGAGAACGGTGTAGCCGCGGCGTGCGCGCAGTACGGCATCCCGCTGATCGCATACTCGCCCATCGGCCGGGGCATGCTGACCGGCCAGATCAAGAAGATCGAGGACCTGCAGGATTCGATGCTGCGCAGCTACCCGCGCTTCCAGCCGGGCAACTTCGAGATTAACCTGCAGTTGGTGGAGCAGGTCGAGGAGATGGCGCGCAAGAAGGGCTGCACGCCCGCGCAGCTCGCCATCAACTGGACGAGGGCGCTGTCGAGACGCCCCGGCATGCCCACTATCATCCCTATCCCCGGTGCCACGACGGTCGAGCGGGTGGAGGAGAACAGCAAGCTGGTGGATCTCTCTGACGAGGAGATGGCGCAGCTGGATGCTACGTTGGCTAAGTTTACGCCGGCTGGCGAGCGGTACCCTGCTCATGTTCCTGTCCATACTTAGGTTTGTTTGCTTGATGTGAATGTTTGTATGGTAAGATGTACATAGAGTGGTGACTGTGACGAGGGTCTGGGCTAGGAAGCTGTCTGCAAGGTTGATGGTCTTGATGGAGTGGTTGAGATGCGTAGGGCAGTTTTGCACGTATTACCTCACTCTCTATGGAAAAGCGCATAAGTAATCAATCCCATTCCAAGTGAATAGTCGTTTAAGTCCTCAAGGAGAATAACAGTAGCACACTCGACTCCAAAGCCCCACCCACCTCAAGCATTGGAAATCACCTACGTCATGACAGTCACTTTCCCAAAACAGCAAGATTGAAGCTATACCTCACAAGCTAGACTATCGGACCGATAAGCTTCCGAATTGTACAGCCCACCACACCGACCAACCCCGCAACTCTCGTCACCGACGACCGTCCGTGTCGCGCATTGCCGGTCCAATAACTCTCTTTGGCCGTCTCTCCCAAGTTCTTTGTTTGCATCTGCGAGTCAACATCACCTTCCAGAGACCACGAACACCCTATCGCAAACATGGCGGCAAGCGTGGACGCCAAACTGCTCCGGCAGACCAAATTCCCTCCCGAATTCAGCCGGAAGGTGGACATGAAGAAAGTGAATATCGAGGTCATGAAGAAGTACGTTACGCCTGAAAGTTTGCTTTTGCTTAACTGGGGATCCCCAGGCAAGACAGACAAGACACAACTACCGAGGATTCAAGATTATGAAACTAACCACTGCTTTATTGGGGCTCGCCTGCAGATGGATCGCCGGCAAGATCTCCGAGATTTTGGGCAACGAGGATGATGTGGTGATTGAGCTTTGCTTCAACTTGTTGGAGGGTTCCAGGTTTGTATGTCGCCTCCTTTTCTGCTGAATATGCATGCGCCGCCTCGCCTGAAACAACCATGATCGCTAATACGAGTGTTTAGCCCGATGTGAAATCGCTTCAGATTCAGCTTACGGGCTTTTTGGACAAGGATACCGCCAAGTTTTGCAAGGAGCTTTGGTCGCTGTGTCTGAGCGCGCAGGATAATCCCCAGGGTGTTCCCAAGGAGCTGTTGGAGGCTAAGAAGCTGGAGCTTATACAAGAAAAGGTGATAATATCCGCGTGGGTGAGGTGTCTTGCTTGCATGCCGGCTAACATCCGTTGCGCTTTCTCGTTTCTAGATCGAAGCTGAGAAGGCCGCCGAAGAGGCTCGCAGACAGAAAGAGCAAGAGCGCACAAGGGAGAGAGAGCTGGAGGATATCAGACGGAGGGAGCGCTCGGAGCGGACACGCGGAGCTGGGGGAGGAGCAAGACGAGGTGTCGGTGGTGGTGGCCGCGGCGGTGGTCGAGACTTCGAGAGACGGCCGCGGTCACCTCCCAGGCGACGTAGCAGGGAGCGTTTCCGGGAGCCACCTGCGCGACGGGAGTTTGACTCGTACGTCCCCTCCGGTCCTCGCAGAGGTCGTCGGCCTTCCTACTCGCCCAGCCGCTCACGTTCGCGATCCGGCTCCTCGTCGCGGTCGCGGTCACCACCGCCCCGTCGCCAGCAGCGCTATTCGAGCAGGGACCGGAACAGGCGACGTCGCTCAGTTAGCAACTCGGACTCCCCGGACCGCGGGGACCGCCGCCGGCCCAGGAGACGCAGTCCGGATTACGGTGATCGCGCTCGATCCTATTCCCGCAGTCATTCATCCCGCTCACGTACTCCCAGAAGAGACCGCCGGAGACGGAGATCCGTCTCTTCCCGCAGTGCATCGCGCTCGCCTGCCGTGAGAGACAAGCGCATAAGACGGGGCTCGCCGTCGGCGTCCCGCTCCCGATCCAGGTCATCGGGGTCGGATGCCAGTGGGCCTCGACGACGGAGGAGATCGTCGCCTCATACTTCACGAGATGATAAGAGAGAATTTCCCGCTGATATTGCAAAGGCCCGCAAACCCCGTGATGACCGCCGCCTGAGTCGCAGTAGAAGTCGCGATGATGACCACCACCGCCGCAGACGTCGGCCTTCCTCTAGGGACCACAGCCGTGACCGCAGCCACAGTCGAGGCCGTTCGCGTAGCGCCAGTCAGGACTCGCGGAGCCGCAGCCGGAGTCGCAGTCGAGGCCACGCAAGGGATCGCAAGAGACGTCGTTCCATCGAAAGATATGCCCCCGCAGGCCGGAGACGGTCTTCCGCGTCCGCTCCTGGTGACAAACGACAGAGGATGGCTGATGATAATGAAGAAGCGACAAGACAACCTGAACCTCCAGCGGAGAGACCGAGTGCCGGCGACCATGAAATGAAGGAAGCCGATGAGGTGGGTGAATAAAGATTTTTCAAGGAAAACTCTCCACCACCAAAACGCTATCAACATGGCCTTATTCTGATGTCCGTTAAAATATCTCAACGCTCCCCCTGCCTTTGAACGTGGCTGTTACCTGTACAACAATCCAGCCTAACACCATGCGTTTCTAGCCTGCTCCCTCCCGATCTACCCATGCCCGCATATCCAGCTCGGAACTACGCGAAAAGATCCTTCGCGAACAGCTCGTCGCGAAGCGTCGTACCGCCTCGATCGACAAAGGTAGGTAGTTATAGCCATTCGAAACCATATGAATAGAGAGCACCACAGAAGAATATCCGCGGAGGCATAGCACACAGTACAAGTGCAAGCACGCATGAATTGAATGGAAACTACAAGATTTCGGTAGTCACATGTGAAAATGTTTCTTCCATAACCGTTTGCATTCTCTTCTCCTTTTCAGCAATACCTCCGAGTAACTTTTGCTTTCCTTTCGTTGCCTTTCTCCTGGTCGGCCAAATGGCCAAATAGTTAGCCATAGTCTTGTTTCCAAGCAGAGCAGGCAGAGTTCAAAACAAGTCTAAGTCTAGGAGAATTCCAGAACCACGTTTCAAAATCAATAGCCTCTGGACTCAAACCCCCGACTCCCCACTGCTAATCATGATAGAGTTTTGGTGCCTGGATGCGCCCTTTTTGCGATCGACCTAGAAACTGTCCCTAAACCACGAGGCCAAAGGGAAATCAATAATCTAGTCTAGGTCTCAAGTCTCGGATGATCATTCCTTCTAGACTTGAATGGTAGAACTACACGGGTGTCCGTGCCCGGTAGTAGATCCATCAGTATACTCGTACCTACAGTGAATCTGTGAAAGGCAAGAAAAAGGGGACGGTTTGGACTGCGGATGGAGGCTCCCCTTTTCTTTCCGGCCAGCAACTGACCGTTTATCCTCATATCCAAGCAGCACGGACGTGATGTTGTCGTCTAGTAGTACTTAGTTCACTTAGTGAATTTCAACGATAGACTAGATTGGACTGGACTCTGTGCTGTACATTGTCAATAGTATATACCCACCCAACAGCAAGCAAGTACTCGCGTAAGCAAACACCAGGCAGTTTTTTTTTTTTTTTTTTTTTTTTTTTTCCCTGGGTTTGCTAGTTCCAACAGGTATCTCTAGGATCAAGTATCGGGAGGTACGTGCAGTAGTATCATAATCCCTGCTCAATATCCACACCCCAATCCATAATCCACCTGCCCATGCACAGCTAGCTAAGTAGCAAAAGTACCTGTCTAGCAGCAAGCAAGCAAGCAAGCCACCACTAACTAACCCACCTAATGTAGCCCCCAAGCAGGCACTGTATGCAGTGGTTACGCACATCTCAGACAAGGTAGGTTACACCTAGTATGTAGTCACTTCCCTGTAAGACCCACAAAGTAAAGCACTTTTCAACCCCACAGCTATCGAAATGAATTGATTTGCAAGGTAATAACCTTAACTACTACCATTGAGTTATTAAAAAAAAATATCCTATTCTCCACCTCTCCCGGTCATACGACAACTAGCCAAAGTCCCCCCCAACGAAACTAGTCCAGGATCCTGCATGCATTGCATCCTACCACCGCATCAAACGTGATGTACTGTACCTACATTAGCTAGCTAGCTTGAAGGTCTCAGTTTGTTTGCTTGCTTCCCTGTGGAATTTGGACGCTAGCAGAGATTTTTACAGGCACTATGTTTGCTTTTTCTTTTTCTTTCTGGCTACCTACCTACCTAAGTAGAGGCCCTCTTTTCTTCCATGCTGGTTTAATGCAGCTCGTGTTGATTACTCGATTGGGTTGGAAACAGTAATTCGTATCTTAGTGATGAAATAATCCTTGGTCACAGTAGGTACAGTAAATGCTGGATTTGGACTCCGTAGTTGGAGGTGGATGGGAATGGATTATCCCCGCTACCATGAGAGGGCCCACCCACCCTTTCACTCACTCACAGCAATTACAGTACATCCGTCCTCTTCCGCTGGATTACTCCTTTCCTGTTCCTAGACGATAAGCAGGGGAAGAGAAGTGGCGATCGCACGGGCTAGGGCGTAGGATTATCCTCGGGGTCTGCTCATAGGAAGAAGGAAAGATGGAATCGCATTGAACGGGAGAATGATATGATTGGGATCGGCTCGCTTGTGCATTCGGTTACATCAACCAACCATGCCAGGTCAGGTCTGTCTGTCTGTCCGGGTGGATTTCACCGCGGTGGTGGGTGGTGTGGCTGTGAAGAATGAACAAATAAATGAATAGAACAAGGAGAGAGGAAAGGAGACTGCACGGGTGGCTCGGTAGTCACGGGGCCTGGCTGATGCTGATCAGCACGGGATGGATGTCGATCAGGCAACGTCAACGCTGGGGTCGGCAATGGAAAGGAGGGAAGAGATCACGAAGGAGAGGCTGAAGGGTGGACTCGTAAGTACGACGAGCACGACCTAAGTTCGCGTGTGAAGAGCCAAGGATGGGGCCTTGTTGGAACAACAGTCACCAACTAGTCACGGAGTAAGCAGGGCTATGTGTTGGTATCGCTAAGTGTTTGGAATTACTGACCGACATATTCGACAACGATTATAGGTAGAGAGAAATCAAATGAACCCGAGTCTTCTTTCTATTGTCCAATACCTTCACTTACTATACAGTTGCCATATGGTACATCTTTTTGTAGAAGCTTAGGAAACGAAAGTACTCCGTTGAAGGGGATGTGCAGTGATAAACATATCAACAATTGAGCAAGCAGATGGACATCATTCCTTGACCCCTCGCACCCTTTGTACAAAGATGTGAAGCAAACATTTAAGACAATCTTCAGAAGAATTAGAATTAGAAAAAGATTAGGTATATACAGGAGCTTTCTTCGCCATGCATGCCGTTGCTATCGTCTCAGATCGGGGTGTGTTGTCATTGCTTGCCTAGTAGTCGCAAGCAGAAACGCTCACAGTAGTAGTGATGGTGACAGTGACCACATCGGAGCCGGAACCGGAACCGGAGCCAGCGACAGGAGCGGTGGTGATTTGGGGGGAGGAGCCTCCCTCAGCGGCGGTGCCGCTAGGGGCAGGAGAGCCCTCAGTCTGAGTAGCGACAGGGACGACAGTCTCAGTGACGAGAGTGTCGCAGGGAGTGGTGGTGGAGTCAGCGCTGGCACCCTCAGGGACAGTACTGGAAGTAGGAACAGCAGGGACGCTGGCAACACCAGAGGGGGCTTCACCACCAGCGGCACCACCGGAAGGAGCAGCACCAGAGCCACCCTGGGCAGGAGCGCTGGGGGCAGAGCCGCCCTCAGTCTTGGTGGCAACAGGAACGACAGTCTCGCCAATGGAGGTTTCGCAAGGAGTGGAAGAGGCGTCGGCGCCAGCGCCACCAGGGGCACCACCAGAAGGAGCAGCACCGCCAGCGGGAGCGGTGCCAGTGGGCACAGCACCAGTCTGAGCAGGGGCAGTGGGGACAGAGCCACCCTCGGTGTTGGTAGCCACAGGGACAACAGTCTCGCTGACAAGGGTATCGCAATCAGCGTCAGCACCGCTAGGAGAAGCACCGTTGGGGCTGCCGGAGCCGGAGCCGCTGGAAGAGCCGCTGGAGCCACCGTTGGGGGAAGAGC